>NC_137124.1:38807167-39167167 GCF_949319135.1 Squalius cephalus
GATCAATAAACAATTAGGATAAAATATAGCCTACTAAATGTCAAATAGTTTTACCACATTCTTCCTACTTCATCAATTATGTTTCCTAGTGGAAATTTAATTTGACCTTTTACATTACATAATAATGATTTATTTAGTAAATTTAATGACTATTTAATAGGCATATAGTATAGCAGCCAAGCAGCCATTTTACATATTGTGGCCTGCAGGGTTGCTTATTTTATTTCTTTACTTGTTTACTTGTAATATTATTCATAAATAATAATAAAATGTAATCAAAAATGTATTTAAATAAATGATTGTTGTTATAAATATAAATATATAATAATAATAATTAATTCATAATCATTTGTGCAGCCACTGTTTTTTATTTATTTATCTATTTCCCCTAAGTTCATATGTTGGGGGAGAGGGGATCCTCTATCTTGGTTGCGTAGCAGGAGACATGAAAACTGTAGTTATAGCGCCCCCTGACGGCCGTCATCAGTTCAACAACAGACGCGTCTCGTGTTCTAGAGAGTTCTAGTTGCATTGTGGGTATCTCACCGGCACCGTCCTCCTCCTCTACACCGCAAACATGATGGTGAGTACGCATTCATGCCTGTTTTACTTTCAAATCCATCGTCATCTTAGCTATTTACTCTTCTCCCAGTGTTGGGATATAAACGCCCAGAGAGAATAAAGCATAAAGGACATGTCTGCGAGATTATTTTTGTATTTTAAATGGGATAATACACCTAAAGTTTTACATTGATGCTAGCTAGCTTGGTTGCTAACGATTCATTCTTCTGTGTGGATGACAGAGATCTCTAAACAGAGAATTTAGAGATGTGCATTACGATGCAACGTGCAAACGAATACTTTTGTACGGCATATGTAACGTTACTCATTTACACATTTTTATTTCACAATAGTTTTGGTAGCTAAATAATGCCAAAGGCTTTAGTTTAGCATCCTTTCGGTAATGGAGAAAGAGGTAGTGAACTGGTAACCGGTTACACCCTATAATGCTGTTCGTCCCAAAAGTCTCTACGATAAATCTGTGACTTTATAAAACGCTTATTTCTGATTAAAAGCCATTATTTTTAGCACATAGTGAGAGATATTAGTACTTCTCTTGTGTGCATGACGACATGATGTTCAACTGCAATAACTAAGAAAAGAGCAGATAAATAATACTGTTTCACGCGTTGTAGTTTGTATATGTACGCCCAAGCAGCGTTGTGTACAACTTACACAAATAGTCAATTACATTGTCTGTAAGTTACAGGAGCTGTCAAAACTCTTCCATGGTTATGGAAAACCTTGACAAATCAGTTCATTTTCAAATTTTAATTTACAGGCTCGGACAGGTCATGGAATATGTAAAATATTGTAGACATTTCTATTGTAAATAAAGCATTTTTTTTTTTAAATGACTTGATTCATTGGGGTAAGTTATGTTCTAATAAGGGGGTAATTTTGATATTGCATTGATTATGACCCTTCTTGAATGTCTTCTCTCAGCCCACTCCAGTCATCCTCCTGAAGGAGGGCACAGACTCCTCTCAGGGGGTCCCGCAGCTCGTCAGCAACATCAATGCCTGCCAGGTTGTGGCAGAGGCTGTTAGGACCACCCTCGGCCCCCGTGGCATGGACAAGCTTGTGGTGGATAACAGAGGTAAGTCTGCCCTTCCATAAAGAGGTGTTGTTTTATTGGGAAGTATTGGTCTTTTTTTTTTTTTTTTTGATATATTAGAATGATGCGCTGCTTCAGGCTGTGATTTACATAATGTTATCTTGCAGGCAAAGCCACTATTTCTAATGATGGAGCCACAATTCTGAAGCTTCTAGAAGTTGTACACCCCGCAGCCAAGACTCTGGTAGACATTGCCAGATCTCAGGATGCTGAGGTAAGATTCCCTCGTTGTGTGCACATTTAGGCTGCTTTGAAAGGAAATAGTTCTGGTTGTCAATGTTCGTTGACTGACTTACTATTCTAAAATGGACAATATTGTAATCGCTATGATGTGAAACACCTGTTCAACCAGCTGTTGACTCTCACTGCAAAGCAAATATTTAGAAAATGTTCTGTTATTGGTTTAGTTCAGAAACTGTTTTCTAGCGGAAGGCTAGATAAATAAATTTGTATTTCATAAAAACTGCAGTGCACTTGAGACAGTATTGTAAAAATGAACACGACACCGTTTTCAACTAAAAACGTGAAACTTTTAAAGCGTTTTGGCCATTCATTTACACGACCGACACTTTGGCTGCCTGCAAACGCAAAGTTTTGAAAACAGGCTTCAACGTGCAAGTTTTTGAAAACGGTCTCTGTGTAAACAACAAAAACGTGAAATTCTGAAGATGAAGACGTTATGCACATGCATATTACGTGTTCAATCTACAGCGTTTCATCGCCATCTAATGGCCTGTCTGCAGAATAAATAGTTTTAGTCATTTTCGTGGATCCGTCTGATTGGGGGTCGTTTTGACAATAGTGTCGTCTGTACGCGGAAAACTCAAAGGAAGAACTTCTCCATTTTAAGCATATTATTGTCGTGTAAACGTACCTTTAATTAGAACTTGATATGGAGCACGTTGTGCTCAAATTGCATAATTATCTTATAACTAGTTAAATACATTAAAATGTATCCTCAACATTCTTTGTTTATTCAGGTTGGTGACGGCACCACCTCAGTGACTCTGCTTGCTGCTGAGTTTCTGAAGCAGTTGAAGCCATACGTGGAGGAAGGGCTTCACCCCCAGACCATCATCAGAGCTTTTCGCATCGCCACCCTGCTTGCCGTCAAAAAGATCAAAGAAATCGCTGTTACCGTCAAAAGGGATGACGAACAGTGAGTCCAGATCTGTGCTATTACGTAGGCATGTGTTAGTATCACACTCACAGATGTGATCATTTGTCCTCTCTTGCCACCTCAGGGAACAAAGGAGGTTGTTGGAGAAGTGTGCTTCTACGGCTTTGAACTCAAAGCTGATCGCAGGACAGAAGGATTTCTTCTCCAAGATGGTGGTGGATGCAGTGATGATGCTGGACGATCTGCTGCCTTTGAAGATGATTGGCGTGAAGAAGGTGCAGGGTGGAGCTCTGGAGGTGAGAGGGAGATTTAAATGATATTTTGCATATTCTTAAAGGAAATCTGCATATTCAAACAAGGAAAAATGATTTCATAAAGGAAATCTGCATATTCAAACAAGCTAATAAATGTCTTCAGGATTACTAATGCTACCGGCAGTTGAGTTTTTAATTTTTTATTATCAGGGTTGGAGATAAACTGGACCGATGTTGCCCATCCGTAATCTAGTGTATCTTGTGGTTGCTTTTGTAATGATGCAAGGGTCAGCACGACTTGGGGCTGTAGTCTGGACACGTCTTTTCAACAGATTTTAGGACACCAGACATCATACATTTTCTTACTTTGCAAATTGTTACAGAGGAAAAAGTGGTTCAAGGGATCACAAAACTCATGGTTTGGATCATATTACAGTTTTCGAGACACGGAGCAGATCATTTTTTGGATCAGCAAGAAAAAAAAAAGAATGGGGCTGTAGTAATAATAAGGGAAAATAAGAACAAATACACTAATGACAAGCATAAATAAATATAAAACTATAGTATTCGGGTACAGGAATGTAATAATTAGGCCTAAATGTGAAAACACTGGTGTTTACTGGATAAATGAAATGTAATTTATCTTTGTTAAAGATTGTTTTGTTTTTTGATTAACATTAATGACAGTGACATCAGCCTACAAATACCTGCTGCTGTCTAAGACATAATGCACTGATCCATTTTAATGATACATTTCTTTCTCAACTGTTAACGTTCACTCAAGACCAGGGCTCGACAATAAGGACCGCACGATGGCCTGGGGCCAGTGTGAAAGGCTAGCCTATTTGCGCTGTTTAATGTGTTTGAGATGTAGTGCTTTCCTCAATGCATAACCTTCATTTCACAAGTATATTCTTCATCTGTAAATGTTAGAAACTCGTGCAGATATTTCCATTTTGCTGTCAGGAGTGAATCCCCGTTAAACTTCACAGATTTCCGTGAACGAGCGCCATAACAGACTGAAAAACTGAAAAACAGATGGAGAATAGGAGCACAATAATTCTGACCAAAATAAAAATAAATGTGCCATATGTAGAATTTAAAACCTACAAGTGTATTTTTATGATAGCATTAACTGTAACTGTAAAGTGACTATTGTAAATCTAGTTTACACCTACATGAAAACCTGAAAAGAACTGTTAATTTCATTTGAATATGTTTGTTCTGTTGTATATTTTTTTGTGCTATTGCTCATAATTTGATTATTTGTTCTTATATTATTACTGACTGTCTTTAACAATATTTAAAATGTAAGAGTTAGGCTAGTAGATTTTGGTGACATAACCTTATTTATTAAGGTTACATGGATCAAAAACAACTAAAACAATAACTAGGCCTATTTTATTTTATTTATTTATTACTTTTTTTGTGTTGGGGCCAATGAAAATTTTGGCAGGGCAAGTAAAAATTTCAACCAAAAATCCTTAGCGTTGAGCCCTGAAGTCATAACCGACTCTGTGAAGGTGAATACGTAATATTGTGTGCATGTGTCCATTCAAGTGCAAGATGATGCGAAAGGGAAATCATTTTTTAATTTTGTTTTTGAACGCTTTCTGAAATGTGGCTCTCTTTGTCTGCGCTTCGGGTATGTGCGGCTGTGCGCACAGATAACAGCGCATGAGTACTGAATTGAGTTCTCTCTTGCCTCTTCTTGCACTGGAATGGTTTAAAATTGCTTGAATATGTAAATTGGCAAAACAAAACACTTGCAAATCATACAACTTTCAATCTGTGATAGTTAAACTTTGTAATTAATTACACAAGGTAAATTGCAGCAAAAAGATCTTAAATTTACACCATTTTTGTTTCTGCTGTCTATCAGGAATCTCAACTTGTCGCTGGTGTTGCATTCAAGAAGACCTTCTCCTATGCTGGCTTTGAGATGCAGCCCAAGCGCTATGTGAACCCAAAGATCGCACTGCTCAACATTGAGCTGGAGTTGAAGGCAGAGAAGGACAATGCTGAGGTTCGCGTGAACTCTGTGGAGGTCAGTACTGCTCTTCACTGTCACAGGTTTTCTAATGTACTTGACAAGTATATTCCTTGTTATTTTTGAATAACGAAAGGACTGAGCCATGAGCAGCTCAGGTTCAAGAAAGATTGAAACGGCTACTGATGGTGTAGTTGTCATTTTAACGTGGAGCAATGTTTTGGCAGAAATGGCAAAATCTGATTTCTGTAGCATCTACAAGCTATTTTACTGAAGTGACTCTTAACTAGCACTAAAGTCCGCAAGCCAATATTTTCTGTAACAGAGATTCTTATTTTAGTAAACTGTCATGGCCCATGTAAACAAAGTTGAATTCCCTCATGTTTATGTGGCTGTTTGCAGGAATATCAGGCCATTGTTGATGCTGAATGGAACATTCTGTACGATAAGCTGGAGAAGATCTACAAATCTGGCGCTAAAGTGGTGCTGTCCAAGCTGCCCATCGGAGATGTGGCCACACAATACTTTGCAGACAGAGATCTGTTCTGTGCAGGCCGTGTTGTGGAGGAAGATCTCAAGAGAACCATGATGGTATGATTGTGTATCAGTACATCTGTCATGATTTAATTCCAGTCTGTATTTATTTTGGGTAAACAGTCATTTCCAGGTTTCTTTTAGCATTTTAATAGAGCATTACAGTAGTGGTCGACCGATATTGGTTTTTTGATGGCCGATGCCGATATCTTAGAGAGCAGGGTGGCCGGTGGCCGATATAAAGCTGATATTTTTATATATATTTATTTTAATCAATATTTAATAAATTATAAAGAAATTATAAAACAAATTTTTTAAATAAACATGCTTTTATACTTTAGAATGGCAACTTCTTAAATTTGCAATCCTATTACAGTATTTTTCACAAAGTAATTGTTTAGAAATATATGAATATGTGAATAAAAAGAATGTAAACACTGTAACAGGGCACTCAGTAATCTGGTTTATTTTCTTGCTGGTAATCATATTTTTTCAAATAAAGACAAGGTAACGCTAATTTTACATACAGCACAGTGAAAACGATATGAATATGACACAGTTGGCAACTGGTTATATATCAGCATATTTTAAAATGAAGGATTTAAAGTTTTTCGATCGCGTCTCCTGTGAAGCTGATCTTCTGTTCGCATTCACTCACTTCGCACGGACCGACCGTCACTTGCAGACAGTATTGCACACTTCACATGATATCACAGCTGGATTCGATTAAACCTGCAAGGTTTGTGAAATTAAATGTTTATTAGATATTCAGAGATTTGTTTAAATGACGTAGATGCGCATTTGCTGAATGTTGACGGCAAATGAGAAAGTATTTTAGCCTGATTGTTTGGCCTTTTCTGTTACAAATAATATAAAAGCAAACGCTTTACTTTACTTACTTCGCATAAATTACCATTTACTTTCTTTCTTTACCAGTTCTGTCTAACAAAGTATTAGATATGACTGACAGAGATCGTAAATTAATGAAGACGGAGAATGTGAGTGAGCGCTGTTTGATCTGAGGAGCTGCCGTTGCCGTTCTCTTCAGGCACCGGTGTTCTCAGCGCCGCCCGTCAAAATAAAAGTCCGGAGCGCCGTCAAAATAAAAGTCCCGCTTCCAACACATCGGCCAATCAGAAAAACTTATCGGCCGATGCCGATATTTCAAAAATGCCAAATATCGGCCGATATATCGGCCTTGGCGATATATCGGTCGACCACTACATTACAGTAATACTGTATTTTTGTAGGCCAACCTGAAAGTTAGCGTCACCCTGTTTCTCTTGACAAAACCCAATAGGATTTTTCCATTAGCTTTTGGATTATTGAAGAAATTAGCTCATGACCAACACAAGTTTGATTTTTGCACGTTTTGATCATCATGATAAAATTGACAAAATTAGCACAACTTGTATGAATTTTAAAGAATAAAGAGAATCGCCTGAAGTAAATGGCTGAACAGGCTATAAATGAACTACACCATGGTTGCAGGACCATCACCACTGTTAAGCTTTTAGTCTTAGATGTTATTTCTGGTATTTAACTAAAACCCCGTTGATTAAGGATGATGGAACTGAAAGTGCTTAAAGGAACACTCCACCCATTTGCATTAAGCTTTGCAATGTTAGAAACCCAGTCATACTATTGAATGGTCGTGCAACATTTTCTCATTTTCCCCTTAGACGAGAGAAATCTGTATTTACCTCTTTACACTTCCTCCTACAATGACGCAAAAATCATCATTTTGCATCATTGCCGGAGGAAGTGTAAGAGGGGGGGATTTCTGTTAAGACTACAAGCACTAGTTCCCACCCTTTCAAACCCGCCCATAGGGGGTTGGACCTAATGCGCTAACAGACCTATCGCAGATCAGTGCCAGTGCGTTTGATTTCACCGGCAGAAACCTGCATGTCCGGCCGCCGAGATCGTCCAAAATGTCCGGGATTCGGCTTTGCTTTCTACGGTCGCCATTCATTGTTTACATGCACACCTTTTGATTCAATCTAACTGAATTCATTCCGATTGGTGAATCTGAATGTAGTGTTTACATGAACGCTAAACAAGTGATCGGTTGATGTGCGTTTTAACCTTGCTAAGAAAATACCCGCTCCTCCGTGAGAGATAGCCCACGAGACCGGTGCGTCTCACAGGCGCTCATCAGTAATCACGCCACCGCTTTTGCGTTCTACAGTCGCCATTCATCATGTTTACTGTGGCGAGCAGGACGAGGCTAGGGCCACGGGAGAAAGACGCGAGGCCGGTGGCGTGATCGGTTGATGTGCATTTTACCATTGCTAAGAAAATACCCGCTCCTCCGTGAGAGATACAAGACCAGTGCCTCACAGGTGTCGGTCATCAGTAATCACGCCACCGGCCTCGCGTCGTTCTCCCGCGGCCCTAGTCTCGTCCTGCTCGCCACAGTAAACACAATGAATGGCGACTGTAGAACGCAAAAGCCGAATCCCGGACATTTTGTGTGATGCGATCTCAAAAACCCGGGCAGACTCACGGAGACTAGTTAGCTGTATTGTTTACAACTGCTCTCTAACCGGTAGGCGTGGCTTGGGAGTGGCCTCGTAGAGCAGCGAAGCAAGTGCATTCTGGGAGTTGTTGTCTTTCATCCACATGAGCCAAAAATACATTTTCTGGCTTTTCTCAGTCTAGAAAGCTCCAAATTCAAAAATAATTTCACATTTCTTCTACATAAATGACCCAATTTAAATACACATTCATCTTTCCAGAGGTGGAGTATCCCTTTAACTTTTTTCTGGGTTTTGGCCTATAAAAATGTCATCCTTGCAGAACTCTGTAGTGTTATTTGAAAGTTATTAGCCGCTTTCCGACCAAGTAGTTACAGGAACTTAGTTCTAGGAACTATCCACTTCTAAACAGTTCTAAGAACTACTCTCCCCCAAACTCGGGTTTGCTGTTTGCGTTCGCACTGGCCAAGTGGCCATAGGAACTGGTAGGAGGGGTAAGGGAGTGACGCAAGCACGGTGACTTTTATTTTGGCAGCGCTGAGAACGCCAGAGCAAACAATGCTCGCATTCTCTGTGTTTATTAGTTAGCAATCTGTCTAACAGTACTGTTTAATATGTTATTAGATAGAACTGTTATAGAAAGTAGACAGTATATGAAAAAAGGTTATTAGCCTATGCCGTGTGGTTGATGTCCAGTGTTGCTAGCTGGGCAGATAAACATAATCATGTTTGGCTTGGTCCCCTCAAAGTTGCGTTGGATTTTCTCTTCAGCATAAAGGTTTAGAGACCCATCTATCACTGTTTTCCGTGTTTGTATAGTTAGTTTATGGAGTAAATATACAGGCTATAATCTGTGTGTTTACATTATAGCTGTTTTAAAAATGGCGGGTGCTGGTGTTCCGTGTGTGTTTGGTCAATCAGCGTACACTAACGTCACGGGTAGTTCCTATAGTGCTGGTTTAGACCCTACTCTGAAGTAGGACCCAAATTAGTTCCTACAAATGGAGTTCCTAGAACTAAAATCGTTCCTAGTTCCTGCGGTGCGAACACGCCGACATCCGGGTACTTTAGCCAATAGTTCTAGGAACTGTGAAAAGGTTCCTCCGGTCGGAAAGCGGCTATTGTGAGTAATTTAATGGCCAATATCTGTTCCCTTATTGCACATGCAATGATGTTTTGGTCCTGATGTGTTGGTGACCATGTAGTTGTTAAAGCAGTTGTATTGTGTCCTCTAGGCCTGTGGCGGCTCTATTCAGACCAGTGTTGGTGCCCTGACTGATGATGTGCTTGGACTGTGTGAGCTCTTTGAAGAAGTGCAGGTTGGAGGAGAAAGGTATGTTTTTTTTTTTTTGTTTTTTTTTTTCTTACATTAATACAAGATGTAATTGTCCATAACACAAGAGATTTTAATTTAATAAATGAATTCACAAACATTTTCCATTCTAACGATATGTATTCCATTACAGATACAACGTCTTTAAAGGCTGCCCGAAAGCCAAGACCTGCACCTTCATCCTGAGGGGCGGCGCAGAGCAGTTCATGGAAGAGACGGAGCGCTCACTGCACGATGCTATCATGATTGTGCGCAGAGCGATCAAGGTGGGGAAAACTTTAGCATCTCTTGCTACAGATGATTAAAACTGCAGATTTGATCTTATACTTGATTTCCTTTGGCTAGTAGTTCTTGTGGAGAAAGACTACTGAAAACATTGTATTAAGAGAACTTCAAATTAGCATTAAAATCTGAAAAATTATGACAAATTTGGTCTTGTCTTAGCCAAATCAAAGCTATTTTTGCTATGCATGTTACAGTGTAAACAAATAATTGTTGCCTCTTTCAAGAAGGTATTTGGTTCCTACAACCACTACATTGATTTTCTCCCATTAATTTGTTTCCCGGAATTGTCCGTCTCCTTCCTTACATTCAGCTTATATGAGTTTACAGAAATGATCAAATACTCAATTATGTACTACTAAACATGTACAGTTAATAATTACAAAAACATGAATTCAGATTGATGCTGATTCCCAAAGTTACAATGTATAGTGAGCTGAATGACATGCAAGCGCACTAATGTCCTCATTAACTCTTACCTGCCATTGATGGAACCCCCCCCTCCCCCCTTACAATATATTGTATGTTCAAATATTCATACAACAAAATGTTCTGGTGCCCATGAAATTGTGCAAAGTGATAAGAAATGCTGGTAGGGTATCATGACATGCTGACATTTTAGAATGTTTTAAGAATTGCCAGCAGGGGGAGACAAATTTAAATATATATAATTAACAGGCTCCTATTTCCCCATAACAGAATGACTCAATTGTTGCTGGAGGTGGCGCTATTGAGATGGAGCTTTCGAAGTATCTGAGGGATTATTCTAGAACAATTCCTGGGAAGCAGCAGCTGCTGATCGGAGCCTATGCCAAAGCCCTGGAGATTATTCCCAGACAGCTGTGTGACAATGCAGGCTTTGATGCTACCAATATCCTAAATAAACTGAGGGCCAAGCATGCACAGGTAGCTACACAAGTCATGCTTGATCATGTTTAATTTAATGTTTAAATGTAATGTCAATGTTGTAATGTACATTTGCATAATCTCCCTCTCCTCTAGGGTGGCATGTGGTATGGAGTGGACATAAATAATGAAGACATAGCGGATAACTTCCAAGCGTGTGTATGGGAGCCCTCTGTTGTTCGTATCAATGCCCTGACCGCTGCCTCTGAGGCTGCGTGCCTCATCCTCTCAGTAGATGAGACCATCAAGAACCCTCGCTCCTCTGCTGACGGCCCGGCAGCATCTGCTGGCAGAGGAAGAGGTCGTGGTAGACCCCAACATGCCCACTAATCCACACCCAATCCAGCAGTGTCTTGGGCAGAGCCTCTGGACTTTCAGAAGGTCAAAACAAATTCTGTCCACTTATAGGGCCTTGATTTGTTTCTTTGACCTGTTTTGTTGCTCCCTGGTCCCACTAAATCCATGCATTTCTGTGTTTACAAAGGCTAAAACAGAATAAAATGTCATTTTTGGTAATTGTTCCAGATCGAAGGGGATTGAACCATCTGTTGGAGATTTGATCATACATGCACTCAAAAAAAGTGGGCAGTTTGTAGATCTGTATAAGCACTGATGTAATGCAGGCACTCTGCTGTGATACGTTCCTGTGTTGGTCATTCGGCGGAACTATTTATTGGTCCAATTAAAATCAGTACTTTTGCTTCTCAACATTTGTGTGAGGTTTTCTTCTTTCAGTCATGAGTGAGAAGTGACTATACATCAGATCAGGGAAACATTTAAAGAAAAATAACTTTATTTTCAGTCATTGTGATTAGTATACCAGCAGTTTCATAGTAAGTATCGGACTAAAGTCAAAGTTTTAGGACTTTATTCTGACGTTGTTTTGTGTGATTTAACCCCTAGCTTGATCCACTTATGTCGAACTGATGTTCAGCATATTTGATAGGAAATTTAACATCTTTGAAGTTTGTGGGGAAAAAAATACAGTTCCTTTGGTTTTCTTACCTCCTGATAGATGAAAAGCCAACAACATTGCTTTTACATAAAAGATTAAAGAATGATATTTCAAATGTCATTGATAAATGTTATATTTTAAAGTTTATACCAGGCACATATAAAAAAAAAAAGACACTTATAGACAGGCTTAAACGCTTAGACCTGGAATAATTTAAAGTCTTGAGAGGTAGTGTTTCATTGACTTTAGCAATTTTAATTGTCCTGGAAGAACAACCTAAATGTCTCTGAAAATAGTTTTCATGGAGCAAATAAGTAAAAGTACAATTACAACCAGACAGAAAATAAAATGTCTACAAATCGCATTTGAAAATGTTACTACCTGTTTTGTACCTCGGAAATCAGAAAACTAAATTTCTCTGCCAACCAAACTCCTTAACATTTTTCCAAATGATTACTGCCTCTTCTTACCTCCAGGTGGCGCAACCATAATTTATAAACACGAGATCTGTCTTGATACAAGTTTAAAATGAATCATTTTTAGTTATAGAGTGTATGTTTACAAAAATAAAAATTAAGTGGCTTTGATAAATCAATATTAATATGAAGTGTCTGCAAACTTAAAATGATGTCTGTTTCCTGCATGCGTGACATGCTGGTACACACCAGAAGCAATAACAAAATTGGAACTACTTCCTCTGTTTGACAGGAAATGCATTTACAGAAATTATGCCAAAAATGGAAGCTTGTTTGATAATAACCAAATGCATTTCCCGTTATGCTTTACTCATTGAAGGTCTAATTAAAATAGTCTGTTGCTCTTGACATAAATGAGATTTTCATTACTCATAATTATCCGAAGCTTACAGTACACATACAGAGACCGTACTCATAGCTGGTGCTTTGCACGATAAAAAACGAATCCCAATAACATTCCAGTTCATCATTCAGCCCTTCAGTTTTTACATCTGCAATCCTTAAGGATCCAGATGTTGAAACTCAAAGCTGTTATTTCAGATTATTTTTTTGATGAGATTAGCTGTGGTTAAATGTCCCTTGCATTTTACAAATTCCAGTTCTCTCCAGAAACAGCATAGTAGGATCAGTTGGACAGGAAGTCAATTGATGCCCGCACCAGTCGGCCGGTTGCCACATCAACAGCTGTGACTTTGATCTCAGTGTCTCCAAACTGCATGGTAGTGCGAATCTCTCTGCGTTGAAATGTGCATCCTTTATCATTTTCACCAGCATTAGCTGCCGCTGCCCCCGATTCAAGCAGGTCTAGCGTGATGGCACCACACTTCCTCACCCTGAGGTCAGTTATATAGGTTATTTCATCAGTGTCGCTGCAGTAGATGTTGATTATGATCTTCCTTTGTCCTATTCTTGCTGGAGTGTAGCTCCGCCTCACCACCTCACCCAAAGCCACTGATTGATCAACACAAACAAAGCGGTCCAGGATGTCAGTGCACCATTCTCGGCCATCTTTAATGAGTAGCTTGTCACGAGGGTGTCGACCTTCCACAAAGCGGTTCAAAACTCCAACACCGTAAGTTAGCGGGCAACGGCGTACACGGACAACAGTGGGGTCTAGTCCAAACAGGACTGCACCCTTCAGGATGGTCAGACCTACATCATGTGGAATTATGATACGGCAGTTCCGCCCTAGTGCGTTCTGGGCTGCGCGTTGAAGCATGGGCGACTCTGCAAATCCTCCAACCAAGAAGAGAAAACGCACACCCTTTACTTCCTCCTTCTGCATCAGGTTCTCTGGTAGGGTGAGAGAAATCGATAAGATATCAGGGAATTAAATACCGATCCCTGGCTTAGTGTTTGATTGAGAGACTTCTCTTACCAATATGTTTTATGATGTTGTTGATGGTCGGCTGAAAAAGCTCATTCATGGCCTCTGCAGAGAATCTAAGCATCCCTTGAGATGACCACTTTATAAAATTCACACTGACAGAAACATAACACAAAGTTAAAACATAAATACTCACACTTTCAATGGCATAATTTAGCAAATAAAGTTCTCAATGAGTTAGACTTACTTGCTCTTGCGCAGGGCAGTCTCCACACTCTGCCCCCGGTGTCGTTTGTAGAAGTCAATGAAAGAGAAGGGCAGTAAGATGTTTAATGAGTTGGCCCGGCCAGGGGCCGCTGTGCGCTTACGGGCTTCAAATGCAATGGTGAGGTCTACCCAAGCTGCTGGACGTTTTGCTTTAAAACTCTCAATGAAGTCAGCCCCAAAGATCAGGCACAACATGGCCTCAAAGGCAAGATCCACTCCAACTGCTCCATAAGGACCCCCTGAAAGAGAAACATGTATATGTACCATTTAGGTTTAGGTTACATGCCACTTGATTTGCATGTTCACCACATGTTTTCTTCAGGTCCTAAACTAAATCCTTTGGAATAATCATGATCAATCAAAACGACCTTCAGCATCGGATCTTTTTCAGGGTTGGAGTGAAATGACAGGGAATGGCTGAAGTGAACAATCAAGTTTGACCAGCTTTGATTCCATTCCATCATTAGTGCTAAACATTTTGGCTAGTAGGATGTGCTCCTGGATTTGTTAGTTTTGGAAAACATTCAAGTCATTTCCCTTGATAAAAATATAGTTTGAACCCCAACTCCAGAGCACTAAGCCTAACCCTTCTCGTTCCCCTAAACCAGAAATCAGAAATCAGAAATCAGAAATCAGAAAGAGCTTTATTGCCAAGTGTGCTTGCACCCACAAGGAATTTTTCTTGGTACTGAAGCTTCCAGTGCACATATACAAATACAAATACAACAAGAAACATAGTAATACAAATTCTAAGAATAAAAATATATAAAAAATAAATAAAAATAGTATAAAAGTAAAAAAGTAGGGTCACAGTTGGGTTTAGTCCGAATAAACATTTACAGATTATGAACATATTTACAGTATTTTGAGTAGTATGAATAATATAAATATAAATATCACCTGAGTTAGAGAATATTGCACTAGACAGTGGGAGTCTAGCGCATGTTACAGATTTCTAAACATATTTACAGTATTTTGAGTAGTATGAATAATATAGATATAAATATCACCTGAGTTAGAGAATATTGCACTAGACAGTGGGAGTATTGCACTTACAGGCATATGCCTTGGGGGCATGTTAAGTGTTCAGAAGGGAAATGGCCTGTGGAAAGAAACTGTTCCTGTGCCTGGATGTTCTTGTGGCCAGTGATCTGTGTCGCCGTCCTGACGGTAACAGTTCAAACAGGTGGTGTCCAGGGTGAGTGGAGTCTGTGATGATTTTACCTGCTCTCTTCCTCACTCTGGAAGAGTACAGGTCCTGGAGGGTTGGCAGGGGGGCACCAATAATCCTCTCTGCAGTCCGGACTGTCCGGACCAGGGGTGTCCAACCCTGATCTCGGAGGACCACTTTGAATGCAGGGATTAGCTCAAACACACCAGCCTGGAAGTTTCTATAGATCCTGAAGACATTGATTTTCTGGTTCAATTAGGACTGGAGCTAAGCTCTGGGCAAATTAAAAAAATTGCTTTTTTGCACCTTTGAAGGGAACTTCGGGAAGGGGAAGCCATTTGTAGGGGTGTTCCAAACAAAAGTGAACTAGTGAATCCCTTCACGATGGGCCCTTCCACAAGTCTGTTAGTGAAGGGAACATGCGATGGTCACTTCAAGAAAATTCTTGAAATAAATCAACTTTTTGATGATATTCTAATTTTATGACCAGCACCTGTATATAAAGCATATTAACAACTTCATTATAAATGTACATTTATTTGTATTATTTTAACAGAAATAATAAGACATTCATGTTGTCACTGCCTAGCATTGTCGTGTTAACATTCCATGTGAAGCTAATGAGGAAATTACGTAGTCTTTCAATGCTCCCTTTGCCAAGTGCATTCATAACGGCTTCATTACGACACACAAGCTCCCTTCAAAGTCCCCACTACAAGGGCTTTCCCTTTCAGAGTGAGTTGGGCATAGGAATGTTCACTTCTGATTTGCCCTCTGCTGGAAGGTGGCCCATCGTGTGCAGGATTGGACCCCTCCTCCCCACCCTACCCTGCTTACAAGCACCCTTGATGTGTCTGTTTGCCAAGCCCACACTCATAGAAAACACTACCATACATTTGGCACTATATCCCCTAAGTGTGGACTTGGAGGTTGGAGGGGGACAACATGGGTTTAAGGTGCCATTTGAGACAGGGCCGTTGATCCAGGAACATGTCCTAAAACTATGTACAACAGTTATTGAAATAAAAGTTGGTCAATCATGACTGTTCTATCATTTCACTCTAGTATTGAATATCTTTGAGCTGAAGATGAAGGAGTTGGTTTTGGTCCTCAACTAACCTGAGGCTTTGTAAAGCTCCTTTAGTGTGCCCTGTGGCTGCTCAATCTGATGCACCGTCAGATCCACCGTCCCACCGCCACAGTCTGCCACAATGTACTGATCACCTTTGAGAATACACATGGTTATTTAATCATGACATTAGTCTGTCTCATTACCTGCTTAATAATTGTTACAGGATTTTTGAAGCAACGATAACACCCTGTTCTTACACAGTTTCATGGAAAATGGCCTCCTCTTTGTTAATCTATAAGCATGTGTGCACTCTTGAGACTTTGAAAAAGGAGAACTGTATTTTTAGTAGTGTATGAGTTAGATGGCAATAAACTCTCTCTCTCTCTCTCTCTCTCTCTCTCTCTCTCTCTCTCTCTCTCTCTCTCTCTCTCTCTCTCTCTCTCTCTCTCTCTCTCTCTCTCTCTCTCTCTCTCTCTCTCTCTCTCTCTCTCTCTCTCTCTCTCTCTCTCTCTCTCTCTCTCTCTCTCTCTCTCTCTCTCTCTCGGAAACATCTGGAGCTGAAGATCTTATTATTTTGACCCTGCACCTTGTCATTGTGCCAGTCATGCAGAGAGAGCTGCATGCACACACACTGCAACCATGCGCTCAGTCTGTGCAGCCAGTAATAACATACCAATGATTGCTCCACAATGAGGGTCTCTTACACATATGCACAGCAATTAGAGTCATATAAACAATATTATATGCACATAAGGAACAAGAAAGTGTGGCTAGGGGAAATCATGTTTTAAGATAGGAAGGTTCCATCTTACGTGAAAACTGAAAGAAAAAAAAAGTAGTGCATTACAATACTCTGGAAATGATTTCCCTGGAAAGTTTTGTTATGATCTGTTTGTGGTTACTTGTATTATGATCAAAGAATCACAAAAAATATATATTCATGTCTTTATTAAAGCATCTTCATGTTTAATTTGTTAGAGTGTTAGAGCACTCTATATGGCCAACAGGCAAAATGATGTCAGTTTCCAATATAATTTGTGTATCTGAGGACAAAATTACTATTTCATATATTTGTTTATTGCCGCCATTGCCATTTAATTTATTGCAGCCATTATAACTTTAAAATAATATGTCTATTGTATGTCCTCAGTTAAATAAATGTGTGTGTGTCTCCATCTCTTACCTGTCTGCATCTCAGACCACAATTCTCCAGTACCACTCTCCACCAGAAAAGTTCGGCTATGTCTGGATCTGCGGAGCTGCTCACGGGCTGAAAGAAACATTGACTTCCTTTAGTCAATGAATCACTCACACATGGGCAGCATTAATCAAAGCCTTATCACATTAGAATCAATACAACTCACGGAGACAACAAAAAAGAGAGGGAGAGATTGCAGATACCTGGATCAATAATATGGCAGCCTGCAAAACAAACCTTGGTTTAATGAACCTAACGCATTTGTTTGTAAAACATGCTTTCGAGATGTGAGCACAATTTACTTCAAGTCTTGCTCTTACAGTATATACCTAATAAAACAAGCTTGTTTCATGGCTGCAGTTTTATAGTGGGTGATTTTAGTGAATAATGACCTGCTAAACTAAGAATTATCTGCTTCACTTTCGGGTTTACTAAGGCTACTGATTGGCATATTTTCTGAGGAACTCTTTTTATGGAATGCATTACTTCAAACATTTTCTTTTCAGGTAAAGTGTGTGAACACTAGAGAATACAGACATGCTGCTTAACATTCCCACAGCTTACAGCAAACACACAGAGAAGAGAAACTTAACTACACTTTGGGGACAATCTGGAACCCATTACAATATGAAACAGAGGAAAAAGAGGAAAAGTAAAAAATAAACTGATTTGAACTTGAATTACTCTAAAAGCCATGTGGTTTCGGAAGAACAGAGACAGTGATTAATAATGTGTCTGTTGTCTTAAGAAGATGAGAGAACAGACAATGATGCACTAAATTTATTTGGACTAGTTTCTACCCCACACTTTTCACCGGAAGAAACTCTTTTAAAACCCACTTCTCACACTCGCTAGTTTCACTAGTTTATTTAATGTTTCAGTTAACAATGTTCAACAGTATACATACAAGCATCACAGGAGAATTCGGTCACAATTGTCATGTCATGAACATTCATATTATAGTTTTAAGGTAAATAAATACTTATAAGATTGGAAGTTTCTGTATGTGACGAGTAAAACAACAAAATCAATGCATAAAACACATTGAAACTAATTTCAAAAGCAGGAAAAATTAGACATGCCAAAGGGTTTTCAGGAAAGTTTGCCATCTTCATAAAGAAAAAAAAAAAAAAGAAAAAAAAAAAAAACACAGTTAGTGTAAATAAAATAAAAATCCCTTGGAACATAAAAGTGGCAAAGCTTTGTGTTCCTTGATTTATGTGTGTACATGAACATTGTCCAATTGTAAAACATGTTTTGGGAGATTACATTTTGGAACATAACATGCTCAAATCCCTTTGAATAAGCAAGCAAGCAAAAATGCAAGAAAGAATGAAAGAAAAAATGAATTATCCAGGGAAACTAGTGTAAGCAGTCTAGAAGAGGGTGAGCTCATGGTTCGCAGCACCTTGTTTCAATTATAATGTGAAATGTGTGTGTATAAGTGTAAGTATATTTTGTTTGAGTGTAAAAACAGGAATGAATGATAGTGTCTACGGTGCTTTCTTTTCTGTTGTATATAAATGTGAAAAGAGTGTTTGTAAAAGAACCCCATTTTTTCTTTTTTCAAGCAGTGGTAACAAAAACATTGTCAATCTTTCAAAGAGTTTTTTTTTTCAGCTCTGTAACCTCAGGGGACGCTCTAACCTACGGGTAAATGTCATCTCATTCTTGCTGTCTTAACCCAAACCATATGCTCTCATAGTCACTAAGACCCATTTGGTTCTGGATCAATCTGACCCCGATCTAACTGTCCTCAATGCATACAGCCGCAAATAACCACACAAAACAAAAACAGCACTCTATTTTCAAGGGATGAAAGACAGTCCTGTATTCCCCATGCTTTAAGCATGGTTCCCATTTAATGTTTATAGAGAAATGTGATACACTCAAAGCAAGAGGTTTGGACTCCTTCCCAGGATCAATCTGAGAGCGAGTGATATTGTATAATGCTAATTGGTTTAGAAGAAGAAAAAAAACGTTCTTACCCTGCCTAAAACTGGAATCGAAAGGGCGGGAGCCATCTACATCTAAACCATTGGTTACTGGACGTTGGCTGAGGTCAATGACCTGGTGTAGACGGAGCTTCCTGCAGTAGATGGATGCAGCCTCTGGTTCAAGAGCTATGAGGAGCTGTTCAGGAGAATCTGCAGTCACCAAACCTGCCTACAATAAGATCAACAACATGAGCCTTAATTAGTAGATTGAGTTCATATTGAGAAATATACACTTATCAGCAGTTTTTAGGCAACACACAGAGTGGTGTTTAGTTCCTGAGTGAATCAGCATTTTGAACAAATCAGTTAAGTTAATATTTCAAAGACTCCCTTGTATAGACAGCCACTTGTTTCATTCCTGAATGAATCAGTGTTTTAAATGAACTGGTTGAGTGAACAATTCAGTGGCTCACTCATACAGACAGTAATTTGTTTAGTTCCTGAATGAATCAGTTTTTGAACAAATCAGTAGAGTGAATGATTCAATGACTCTTGAATAGACAGTCATTTGTTTTGTTCCTGAATTAATTAACATTTTGAATGAATTGACACTTGTTTCCACCTACTGGCATAAGTAACGATGTAACCTGCAGAAAAAGTGACTGGAAAATCCCTTGTCTGGAGCAGGGCCGGCCGTGGTATAGGCGACATAGGCGGTTGCCTAGGCCGCAAAATGACAGGGGGTGAAGCAACCTCAAGCAAAAGCAAGAGCACCCTCATTTGATACTGTAATAATATCATATTGGTGAAATTGATTTGACAAAGGCTCCAGTGCGAATTTGTGTTTGTGCTTTGGAGAGCGTCAAAGGGTTTCTATTTGCGTGTTTTTGCTGTGTTGAGCAATGAAGCCAATCACAGACATGTCTGTTGATCTCTTAAATGCAATGACCAATCAGAGGTGTTTAAGTTTGCTCATAAATCCTCTCATTATAACAAATGGAGTAGACACAATGTAAATAACAGATTAGTTGTGCAGTGTAGAGAGCTTAATTGATTATAATAGAACTTTATGACATCCCAATGAACTGAGATGAGTGGTAGCTTTTTAGTGATTTTAAATGGAGCTTTGCTCGTGTTTCTGCCAATTAATATCCTAGTACTTAAGATTGCATTATGTTTACGCTATCAATGTTGTCATCGATGAAAAAAAACAAAAACATAATAGTTGACAACGTTATGTTGGACTAAATTAAACACTGCCTGCGTCATGACGTAAATATAATACATCAGCAAAATCTGTTAATTATGCATGACAGTGCAATTACCATAGACATTAGTTTTTACATTAGCAAAACTGGGGAGAGTTGACTTTTGGGGGGCACTATCTAAAATCTTGCCAAGGGTACCAACAGAGTCTGGGCCGGACTTGGGCTGAAGAAATTCAAACTGATACAAACTGAAAAGTACCAGTGCTGTTGAACTGTATGGTGCATTGAGTTCTTTTGACTTGGGACAGTCAAACACTATAGCAATGCCCTAGCAACCACCCAGAACACTCTAGCCAACGGTAATTTAGTAATCAATTTAGTAAGAACTCTCAGAACACCTTAACAACTCCATGGCAACACCCTGGCACCCATTCACTACACCCTAGCTAGCATCAATTAACACATTTTATGAGCATGCACTGCTCAAATTATTTTCAGAAAATTTTCACAACGTCAAATGCTACTACAAAATAAAACCACCATGTTTACTGTACAATGAGCACTGGTATCATGGTAACCAAAATAAACGGAAATAATGTTTCAGTATATTGTAAAAGTATCAGTACACTACCCCAGTTGGTCATGGAGTTATGATAGGAGGTGGTGGGCTGCCTCGTTCCCCCTATCTTGCTTGACTGGGACAGGCGTGGTTTCCTGTGTTTGTGTGCTGGTCTCTTGCATTGTTTAACCTCTGTGACATTGCAAAGAGGAAATTAACCTCGACCTGCCTTACCTCTAGTAAGGTAGTGAGAGAGAAAGATGCAGGGCTACTAGAACAAGTACAGTTCTGACATGGGCCTGTTTAATATGTAGAGTTGTTGGCTGGTTTAGGTATAACTGCGGGGGGATTTCAGTGGTCTTCGAGTCTGAGCAGCTGGTAGTGATCGAATCAACAGTCTTTGTTCTTTAACGGCGATCTCTGCACTGTTGATTGTTGTATGTAAAAAGAATCTCTGTGATTGATTTCTTAGTGTTTTGCTCATAGGGAAATGTACAAGTCTGCAATACTGAACATTTCACACAGGCAAACACACACACACATATTTAATGGATATCAGGTTATAGTCCTCTTGGCACACTATTTCTCTCCACTCATACAAAAGTCTTTCAACATTCCCATTTACTGTATGTGTGCACTGTGCAGTGACTATTGCATTCCTTTTCATATACGCACATTTCCTGAACTGCACTTGGGGGCTGAAGGACATCACATTCAATGTGGGAGTGTGCATTTGTGTATGTGTGCATGAAAGAAGAAAGAGAGAAAAAGAAAGAAAAAGAGAAAGAGAAAAAAAAAGCTTTTGCCTAAATAAACTCCTAATTACTGCTTATTAATAGTTAGTAAGACAGTTGTTTCCCAAAGTTTAGGTATTGGATATGATTAAGGGATGTATAATATGGTCATGCAGAATAAGGCATTAAATGTGCTTTGTAAGTATTAATATACAGCCAATATCCTAGTAATATGCATGCTAATAAGCAACTAGTTAAAAGTGAGAATTGGACCCAAAACTAAAGTGTTACTATTTGATTATCTGTAATTTTTCATATATGTAGTGGAAACTGATCTTAGATCACTTATGCTACATTACCAAATAGGCAGCTTCTCGCATGAACTGCTTGGCTGGCTGCCGCCACACCGCAGGAACAGTGATGACCCATCGTACTTCGTTACTTTCCAGCACAGAGGAGGACTGGTCCTTCACCTCCTGAAAAGCACACACACACACACACACACACGCATTACTACTTTTCCATCTCTTATCTAAACTACATTCCACAGATAACATTTTCATACTTATATTAGTTATTGATATCCCTTATTTCCGTTCCGCTCTAAAATGATGTGCCGGACTCAAAACACTCAGGATGCATGGCCGGAGGTTTGGTAGAAATCTCCATGTTAGTGTTTTCCCACAAGCCTTCAGGGGCTCCAGGAAGCAGGAGGAAGAAGGTTTGGGTCCAGCCAAAACTGACAACAGATTGGCTCAGAACCTCCACCTCCCCTGACCCCCACTGTTCACAGAGACTGGATGTGTTCTTGTTTGAGTAAAGGAAAAGTACGTCCTGAAAGATTTGGACCAAAGCCACCGCACACTACTGCTCTACATTACACTGGGGGTTCAT
Source organism: Squalius cephalus (assembly GCF_949319135.1). NCBI lineage: Eukaryota > Metazoa > Chordata > Actinopteri > Cypriniformes > Leuciscidae > Squalius > Squalius cephalus. The sequence goes on from NC_137124.1 coordinate 38,829,543, forward strand.
GTTCAGTCTGGCCCTAGATGGATATTAATATTGTACAACTAAGATAGGCAACAAATGCCTAAATAAGTGAAGAATAACCAAGCCAATAACAGCACTGGAAAAATGTGTTTCACAGATAAAAATTTTCAAATAATTAGTAAGTCAAATACAAAAAAGTAAAGTACAAAGAATTTTTTTTTTTTATCAAATAAAATTTTAAAATGATATATTTCAGAAATTCGATAATTAATATCCATCCATTCTCTAAACCACTTGTCCTATGTAGGGTCATGGGTATGCTAGAGTTTATACCAGCACGTTGGGCCAAAGGCTAAATTTAATATATAATTTCGGTAACACTTTAGAATAAATCCATAATAGTTAACTATGCAGGAAGTAATGCAGGATAAATGAGTAGTACTACATTAACACTTCAGTTAATTATAAGGAAACAAGCTTATCTAATCTGTTAATAATATCACATTTAGGACTGAGATAGTTCCTTATTAGGTAATCAATAATTACTGAATGAGATTAGCCTAATTTATAACTATCAACAAACTAACTATGACAAATTATAAAGAATTACCAATTAATTGTGAATTACTCTGTAGGAAATATTAGTGAACTGGACCATTATTCAAAACATTTTTTTTTCCACTTATGTATAAATAATGGTCCAGATTAGTAGCTCTTAATGGGTGACTATGTAACACTTGAGTACTTAGTGATGCATTTTATAACATTATTCAGAATAAAACAGACAACCGATTACGTCTCAGACACGTTAATGTTGTGATTAGTAATTAATTTTTAATTCTTTATAATTTGTCATAGTTATTTGATAGTTATTAATGACTCTAATATCATTCAGTAATTACTGATTTCCTGATAAGGAACTATTACTCCTAAATTTGATATACTAACTGATTAGTTAAGCTTGTTTCCTTATTAGTTAACAGTAGTAGCTCATTTTGTCGCTGGAGCAGTACATGTGTGTGTGTGTGTGTGTGTGTGTGTGTGTGTGTGTGTGTGTTCACCTTTAAAGCATGTTCTCTGAAGAACCTCAGGGCATGAGAAAACACCTCAATGGCCCGAACTCTTCTTCCACTTACTGACTCCAGCTCAGTCTCCATAGATAGATCCTATAGAAAAGCAAGAAAGTCTGCTGCAGAAATGCTCACAGAAGTGTCATAAATAATCCACTCCCCTTATGCTTTGCTTCAGACAGATAATAGATCTGGCTTCTTCATTTTAGACAGTGTTGTGATACCTTATCAACAATGCTTGATGCCCCTAAGCTGAGCATTTACCATACCTGAATAAATTCTACTATAAAAAAACACAGTCAATAAAAAGTAGATTATGTGTTTACACTGGTGCTGTGGATTTTCATTTTGAATTTGTCAAAGTAGAGCCAGTGCCCGGCCTCCTCTGGGTCAAGGTCATGGTAGCTGTCTCGAGCTGCAAAGCCAAAACTGTGGAACCGGAGGTCAGGGGTCAACAGCAGACAGGTTGGACTCTTCTGATTGGCTACACCAGGGTCGCCACCCTCCCACCGCCTGTTAGAAAAACAGGGAGAAATGTAGGGTCAGATATGGGCAGGGGAGTTATAAGAACATATATGAACTTCAGGATACAGATATCATAAATACCTCATCATGTGAATGGTCTCAGGATCTTCTGTGAAACTGAAGGCATAGCCACTGGAGGTGGTGCCAAAATCTATAGCGACCACCACAGAAAATGGACGAGCCACACACGGTCTCAATTCTGTCCTCTACAGAGAGAAAGAAAGAAAAAAACAATGTAGACAGAAAGAAAATAAATCTATTGCCTTATAATATTTTCAGAGGGGTGACTTTACAAAAAAAATTCTCCCTGGTACGGAAAGTAACTGACTCCACCTTCTCCCTCGCTCCTCTTATCTCTAGATCATTTCCCTGACCTGAGTGTTACATTGACTAACACATCAGAAGGGAGTGTATCATGTATCACTTTCAGCTTATGTTCATGCCAGTATTTTTTTTTGTCCATTTAAGGTGATTTAAGTATGTGTTTAAAAACTCGAGACTCAGGACAGTGGAATGAAAAACAGCAAGGTTTAGAGAAGCATTTAGAACGCTGTGTCATGAGCAAAGAGCCACAAGACACAAGTACATCGGGCAAACGCGTACGTCTAGCGCATGTTTACATCGAAAAACAATGGAAGGGTAGAGCAGTGTAATAAAAAAAAAAAAGGTGACATTCACACCGAATGCGTTTTTGCGCTTAAATATGCGAGAAGCACAACAGTGGAATGAAAAAAACGCAAGGTCCGTTTGATTTTTAAAGTTGATCTTCTTGTGTTTTTAGACATGAATGCAATGGTCCAAAACATCAAAAACTATGGATAGTTTTCACACATTCTGTAAGACCACAAGTGTATTAAGTGTGCCATTTGGGACAGGGCCATTGGCCATGAGTTTGAGGCAAGACTATGTGTTTGTCCAACCAACAGCAGACAGAGACCTTGAATTTATTTTTGCAATTCGATTTTGTGAAGTTGGTGCCTTCTAGACTGAGAAAACCCAGAAAATGTATTTTTGGCTCATGTGGATGAAAGACAACAACTCCCAGAATGCACTTGCTTCGCTGCCCTACGAGGCCACTCCCAAGCCACGCCTACCGGTTACAGAGGGCAGTATCGGAAGAAATGATACAACTAGACTACTAGTTGACTCGAAACTGAAAAGACGTCGTTTTATCGTGAGATCCCACCCCCTATGGGTGGCTGAAAACATGTGGAACTAGCTCCAACTACTAGCTGTAAGTCTCTAGCCTCTGGCCAAAAAAGCCTCCGATGATGCAAAATGACAATTTTTTCGTCATCTGAGGGTTTTCTACAGACACACAATACAGAAATCTCTGGTCTCAGGGGGACATGAGGGAGGGAAGCACGGTTATTTGAAAGTAATACCGGGTTTCTACTGATACAAAGCTTAATGCTAATCGGTGAAGTATCCCTTTAAGTGAAAAAAGTCGGCTTTCGAAGGAAACGTTTTTGTGTGACCACAGATTGCAGTGCACTTTAACTGGAGGATGAACTAATGATAGTGCTGTTTTCAACCAACTGACTGAGTGCTAAGTAAAGAAGCATAATTGCATATTTCTGGTGGGACCACATCCTCTTTTAACATAACTGTAGTTTGAAGCATCTGATTTTGCCATTTAATCCAGGTTTATCATATAAAGTGCTAAAGAGAGAGGATCTGTCATGATCTTACCGGAGAGGGAGAGGGAGTAAGAGGAGTGATACTGCACTCATTTCTGGAAGGAGATGGAGAACCAGATGGAGATGTAGAGGCTGATCTGTCTTCACCTGAAAAAGAAGGATACAAGATAAAAAGATTGATTGAGGAATAAAGGGAGAAATCCTAGAACTTTTTAAATGAGTTGCTCATGCATTGAACTGGAAAAACAAGAACAGGACTCCCTGTATGTAGAAACACCAGAGTGGCTGAGCAATTAAGAGAATTCAGGAATTTCTGGAAAATTCCATATTGGTTTTAAGCTCAACTGGCATGTGTTTAGCGACATCAGAATTTCCAATGGATGGTTTTGTTGGGAAAAATTCTGTGGGTCATTTTAGATTTCATATCACCTTATATGCTGAATGGCCTTATACCTTTATAAAAGAAATGCATATAACCTAAATTTCACAAGTATTTAAAGTTGCAATGAAACAGGAGTAGTGACAGTCCAGTCCAGAACTTAAATTCAATTACTGGGTAACTAGGTACCCTGAATCTACCCCTAAACCATAACCTAAATCCATGTAGTTACCTTAAATTTCCAGGACTTTATAGTAAAATAAAGTGCAACTGATCTTTTCCGCTGTATTATGATGTACATCGAAGTGAAACGGCTTATTGAAAAAAGAAAAAAGTAGGGCAGGGACTTGGTTCTATATTAGCTATTGATTGGATTTGAAGATGTGCTGGAGGCAGATCTGAATCCCAGCTTCTAATCGATTGTGGACTTATGCCATCATTATGTCATCAGAGAGAAGTTTCACCGGAAAATCGAGTTGACATTTTGATTAAAAATTACAATGAAACATATACAGGGACGAATAATTTACAATCAGTTCATTATCATGCATTTAGAAAATAGATGATAGACTTTAAAACCTGGACAATTCTATTCAAATTCATTTGAAAGCTGTTTTCTATCCTTATCTAACACAGGAGTTATACGTGCATTCTGCGTTATCTTCAACAGTGTCATCATGTGCACTCAGCATTAACACTTTGATTTGTGGTGTCTCATATCTGTGGCAACACTAGCAGCAAGGAATTTCAGGAGCAGAATTCCAAACATTTCATAATTCCTAACACGGTCAAAAGTGTGCGTACATTTTCCAGGTCAAAATGAATTCCATGGCAAGTGCTATCAACATGCAAGGTCACTCTAATATGTTTTCAAACGAGTACTCAAACATGGGTGTAATTCACTCAAGAGTATGACAGGAATGTTATCGACATGTACAGATATTCTCAAGAGTGCAGAGCGTAGATAAGAGAGGGTCACACCCCGGTCCAGTATTGTTGATGGCATAGACAGGAATTACAGCATAATTCCTGTGGAAATGTGTGGATGATCACAGGTTTCAATTCAGCTTTACATTTTGGACTCCAAATCTGCTGTATATAAATTCTGGTTGTATACTGCAAAAGTACTTGTTCAACTATTATAACCTAGGTTCCCCACAGATATGATTATTTTTATTTTTTTCATCAAAGTCTTAATTTTAAGTATCAATTCCCACAGAATAATTTTAGTGAAATGTTACCTGGCACTTGTAGACTGTTGGTACTGAGCTGCAGGACGTCTGTCATTGTAGAGGTCACAGGGCTTTTACAGCATAACAGGGAAAGAATAACTCTGAAATGTGAAGCAGTTTAATTATTAATATTTGACCATTTTTCTTTCATGATGTAAAATGGTATATAGACTCAAGATAAATTTACATTTTAAATTACATTCAATTAAAAATTCCATTGTAGAAACGTATGAAAATAATGAAAATGATTATTAAGATTTTAGGAAAATATGTTATTTGATTTTACTTCATGAATATCCCAGATTACATTTTAGGGGGTCAGTATAAATATTTTTTAAAAGAACCATAAGAAATCAACATGACTACATCTTAGATTGCATTTCGTAGAATGTGGCACATGTTTTAAACACATTTTTTCATAGACATTCCTATGAACTATAAATTTATATTTTTTGTCTCTCTCTTTCTGAAACCTATTAGGACATCCCAGCTGCAGCAACAAAAGCATGGCATGATGTGTTAGTGGGTGTGTATTAATCATGCTGTTTCCCAAAGCTCTTGTTGGGCTCTGTTTTCAGACTAAATGATCTGAAACGGGAGAGAAACACAGAAATGTGTTAAGCAAATGTTAAATGCTAGTCTGATATCACACAGGTACTAAATTCTGTGTTTAGTTTACAATGCAATGGATTTACAGTAATTTCTTGTATCTGATGAACACAGAGGGAAAAATGAATATGGTCTGAAATTCAACCTCATGTCCCCCTACCCCCAAAGTGTTCCCCTTTCCCCCTATTTTCCCCATGCCTCTTGCCTTAATCTTTTCTTTGGACTCGTTCCCTTTTTCTTTTTCTTCCACTATTAGTTTCAAACCCTCTCAGTGTGTGTGTGTGTGTGTGTGTGTGTGTGTGTACGTACGTACGTACGTACGTGTGTGTGTGTGTGTGTACGTGTGTGTGTGTGTGTGTGTGTGTGTGTGTGTGCGCACGTGTGTGTGTGTGTACATGCTTGTGTGCTCAGGAGAGTAAAAGGTTTTTGGAAAAGGAGAAAAGGTGGAGAGGGAGAGGGAGAAGGAGAGGGAGAGGTGAGGGCCTCCCACAATACATGTTTAGTAAATGGATCTGACTGGAATATACTCTCCAGATGCTAAAATCTGGGATGTAGCCAACCACATTTGGAACACTTTATATAGATCAAACTTGCAAACCTTTCCACAACAAAGAACATTTTTCAGAAATGTTCTTTAGCAGAAAACGTAAAACATAAAGACATTCGTAAATCTAAAAAGTAAAAACTTTTAAGAGCCCATTGAACTTGATTGCCTTTGAATATGATTTATCACTGCCTCTCCATATGGTTTCAGACACACTTCATACAGATTACAAATGACATCACAGAGGCTTTCTGGCACTGAGGCTGAGTCATTTGAACAAAGAAATGTTTCTTTATGGTTATTTTTTCTACCTGTTTTGCACAGGTTGTTGTTTGAGCCTATGTATAATTTACAGCATTCACTTATAAAGTTGTGCACTTCAGCAATATAAGAAAACTGTGTATCTCTTATTTATAGTATATAGTAACATGTCATTTGATTTAATGTTTTTGTATGTCTAGTCTTCATATTCAATGTTTTTACCATCAACTTCATTATGAACTTCATTATGATTCATAATGAATTTAAAGCTTCTGTCTGAGACATTTCAGTTGTTTAACTTGTATATAGTCCCTCTTTATATTTCACTATCCATAAGCAGCTTGGCATATTGTCGACTGCCACTGAAAATAATTTCAGCGTGTACTTTAGTTTGTTAAAACCACAGACACAAATCTTGTTTCCTCCGAGAGTTTTCTAAAATCTTCCTATTAATTTCCATCCAAGAGCTACTTGTGACACAGCGACACTTTGCAGAAGCTGAGGTCAAGCATGATGAATTACCGACCCCTTTCCTACTACATTACAATTATAGTCATTTTGGAGGATGTGCAAAGTCGTATTTCAATGTCTGATAGGTAATTATGGTCAGCATGTCCACTAGAGTCCCATTTGTCTTTTTATGTTATACTAGAGCATCATTAAGTCACCCATCTCTCTTGAAAACACCCGACAATCCCACTCCTGTCAGTCATCACAGCATACAAAAAAGACAAAGCACTGCACCTGATGCTGGTCCCATGAAACATTTCACATTTCTTTAGCATGTTTGTACTCACCCTTTTGTTTAGAATATTCCAGTGTCCCCTGCCTGGGGTTGTTTAGTCCCTGATCAAAGTTCAAAATCCTAAAAGTAATTGGATGTTTCAGTAGCGGAGTCTATGTAATGATGCTGTTTCCCAACAGAAGTTTCAGCCAAATGTCTGAAAGAAGAAAAGCACTGAATGTTTGATCTAAAGTTGAAAAAAGTTTTAAAAGTGATCAGATCCAAAGAATATTCCACTGACTTCTGATATTTCTCTGTTTCTGTATCCCAGCAGTCAATCCGTCATCTGCAATGGAATGTCAGGGAGGAATGGTTGAGAGAGCCACACACACACACACACACACATGTACAGGGGCTGGATATGAAGGTTTCTCTAGTGAAGGGGGAAAGGGGGGGGGGGATCTGACTTCATACTGACACAGATTCAATCACTGTGTACCGGTGTGTTTGTTGGAGTGGAAGAGAGAGAGAGAGAGAGAGGGTGGAGAGTATTTTGAGTGGTAGCGTGCACTGATTAAGTCATCCGATCCCCCCTCCCAATGTTTCCCCTCTTTTCCTTCTGCCCACCCCCTGCATCCAACTCTTTCTTCCCTCTCAGCTTCTCTTCCAGCTCGATCTTTTTTCTTGTCTTTCCTGTCTTCTCTTCACTCTCTGTTTCCTTTCTCTCTCTAACAAAACTCTAAACTAGAAAACTGTTTAAAACAGTTTAAAACTATACATGCATACAAACAAATGCATTTTAGCTCATCGATGTTGCATTAGTTTGACCTGCTTATTGTAAATGTTCATGAATTCTCATGTGAGGTCACATTTTTAACAAACGCACCTCTGCACAAACAGACCTACAGTTTTGTCGAGGCCATGATTCTGGTGTGCGTGGGTGGTTTCTGTGGTGTCTCTATGTAGTTGCTTAGGTGTTATGAGTGGTTTAGCCTGATGTTATGTGGTGGTTAGGGTGTTCTAGGCATAGATATACATATACATCATATAGTATGAATGTTATCCAGACATACTACATCTGCCATGTTGTCATTATCATGTGACCTACCAGTATCAGTTACATCACTTTACTGTCATTCATAAATTCACAAAATCACTTAACTGTCATTCTCCTCATGGGATAGTAAAGTGTCCATCGTATACACAAATTTGAATAGTAGGTCATCCGGGTACTTTTTGCCTATACTCTTATCTATACTGTTAGTAATGTGAATTTGGACATACTTTTGTTACATACTGTTTTTTGCCTACTAAATACTGTAGTAGGGAAGTATGCGATTTTCGATGCAGCCTTAGTTCTTTTTCTTATTCTTTTCAGTTTATTGGTGGTTGGTAGACCAGCTTTTGGTGCATTACTGCCACCAACTAAACTGGAGTGTGAAGAATTGATGGGACTCAAAAAAAAAAAAAAAAACCACACACACACACACAAAAAAACTATATTTTTAACTTACTTTTTGTACTTTCAAAAACCTCAAGAAGATTACATATTGCATCGGAATTCTCCCACGTTTTTTAGACAGAAGACTTTCTATTGACTGTTTTATTTTCCATTTCCTGCAGCTTAATTGTTATATGCCAAGCAGTGTATAAGGATGTGTTTTTTCTTAGTTCATTTACAATTACCCAGTTACAATGTTTTTTGATTTGCCCATGTGGCTCACCTGTGTCTTGTTAATTACCTTGTTTAGTCCCTTGTGTTTCTTGGTGTATATATATATAGCCCTCATTTTCCGTTGTTGTTTGTCAGATCTCATCTCATTTTATGTATTGTTCTATTTCTAGCCTGAAGAAGTGTAATTTTGAGTTTATTTTGATTAAAGAAAAGTGCTTGCAAATAGATCCATCTCTTTTCTGCCTTTTTGCAACCCCTTGCTGACTGACCAAAACAAATGGATCTAGCAGCAGTTCAGATCCTCTTCCTCTAACAGGGGGATCTGTCCCTTGAGGAGCACACACAGAGGTTTCTTGATTTGGTCCCCTTCATGTCCCGTATCGGCCTGTGCTATTCACTTCTTCGGCCCTGTCTTCATAGACTCCCTTCAGCCCTTTGACTCATCATTTGGTGGCTCCACCTAGCATCTTGGATACACCTTGGGCTTCCAGTTCGCCAGCTCTGTTCTGATGTGTTGATCTTCTAGATCCACCACAAGCCTCCAAGCCCACCACTCTACCTCGACCCGTCGACCAGTAAGCTCTACCTGGGATCTTGTCCTAATGGCTCCATCTGCCTTCCTTGTCCCTCATGCTCTGCCCTGGTAAGTTGTCACTCTGCCTTCACCGCGGACTTCTGGGCGTTCGTCTGCATCTCGGCCCCCCACGCCTTCAGCTCCATTGGGCTCCTTCCCACTGACCCCACTTAGTCCTCATCTGCAGCAGCTCCACCTCTGTTTTCTGGCACCCTGGCACCACCTCTATACCCTGGCTCCCTGGCTCCACCTCTGTTCTCTGGCACCCTGGCTCCACCTCTGTTCTCTGGCACCCTGGCTCCACCTCTGTTCTCTGTTCTCTGGCACCCTGGCACCACCTCTGTTCTCTGGCACCCTCTGTTCAAGAGATGTTCTCTGGCACCCTGGCTCCACCTCTATTCTCTGGCACCCTGGCTCCACCTCTGTTATCTGGTACCCTGGCTCCACCTCTGTTCTCTGGCACCCTGGCTCCACCTCTGTTCTCTGGCACCCTGGCTCCACCTCTGTTATCTGGTACCCTGGCTCCACCTCTGTTCTCTGGCACCCTGGCTCCACCTCTGTTATCTGGTACCCTGGCTCCACCTCTGTTCTCTGGCACCCTGGCTTCACCTCTGTTCTCTGGCATCCTGGCTCCACCTCTGTTTTCTGGCACCCATGGCTCCACCTCTATACTCTGGCACCCTGGCTCCACCTCTGTTCTCTGGCACCCTGGCTCCACCTCTATACTCTGGCACCCTGGGTCCACCTCTGTTTTCTGGCACCCTTGGCTCCACCTGTTTTCTGGCACCCTTGTCTCCACCTCTGTTTTCTGGCACTCTTGGCTTCACCTCTGTTTTCTGGCACCCTGGCTCCACCTCTGTTCTCTGTTCTCTGGCACCCTGGCACCACCTCTTTACTCTGGCACCTTGGCTCCACCTCTGTTTTCTGGCACCCTGGCTCCACCTCTGTTCTCTGGCACCCTGGCTCCACCTCTGTTCTCTGGCACCCTGGCTCCACCTCTGTTCTCTGGCACCCTGGCTCCACCTCTGTTCTCTGGCACCCTGGCTCCACCTCTATACTCTGGCACCCTGGGTCCACCTCTGTTTTCTGGCACCCTTGGCTCCACCTGTTTTCTGGCACCCTTGTCTCCACCTCTGTTTTCTGGCACTCTTGGCTTCACCTCTGTTTTCTGGCACCCTGGCTCCACCTCTGTTCTCTGTTCTCTGGCACCCTGGCACCACCTCTTTACTCTGGCACCTTGGCTCCACCTCTGTTTTCTGGCACCCTGGCTCCACCTCTGTTCTCTGGCACCCTGGCTCCACCTCTGTTTTCTGGCACCCTGGCTCCACCTCTGTTCTATGGCACCCTTGGCTCCACCTCTGTTCTCTGGCACCCTGGCTCCACCTCTGTTCTCTGGCACCCTCTGTTCAAGAGATGTTCTCTGGCACCCTGGCTCCACCTCGGCCACTCATCCCCACAGCTCTGCCTTGGTCTCCAAGATCTTTAGTGTCACCCAGTCTCTTTGGCTCTTCTTGTCTCTCTCTTTTTCTTCTTTGGTCTCTCCTAATTTCCTAGTTCATTTTCAAGTGTATCATTGTTGTGTAAACATATTCTATGTTCATCAGTTACTATGGTTTTTGATTTGCCCTCAGTGCCTCATCTGTGTCTTGTTAATCGCCTTGTTAAGTCCCTAGTGTGTGTGTGTGTGTGTGTGTGTGTGTGTGTGTGTGTGTGTGTGTGTGTGTGTATATATATATATATAGTCTATAGTCTATATATAGTTCTCATTTCTGTTCTTGATTTCAGCATTTTCAATTACTAAAATTGAAATAGAAATGAATTAAATAGAAATGTGTTCCTGCATGTAGTTCTTCCTTATACAGTAATTTCTCAAACATACAACACTTTAAGCAAAATATACAATGTCTGCTGACAACAGTAAAGTTAGTCAATTTTTGTGGCGCTCAGGTGGTAGTTAAAATGTCTCTGGGTTGTTCAAATGCCCTCACAAATACTCTTCCTTCTAACCATTTCTCTTGAACAAGAAAACTTGGATCCGTATATTTCCAGTTTTCTCATATTTAATTTGAGTTTAGAACACATTGCTAATGGCATTTACCTCCCTGAGCCATCAGGGCGAATCTCACAAAGGTCATTAGAAAGGCTACCAAAAAAAGTCCTTCTACTTTTTTAGCCTTTGTTTACTGACAGAGACCCTCACATCTTCTCGGTTCCATATTTGACTGTTTATTCATGGCGTATCCATTCACAACTATCAGCCGACTCACTCCAGCATGTTCTGGCCAGTCTGTGAATAAACACTCCAGACCACACATTGCTTTCTTGGTCAGACAGGAAGCAACCAAGTGAGTTAAGAGGAAGTGAACAACCCCCGACTAAGTTACTCGTGCTGCACACTGAACCAGGAAGTGCTTTGGCTCTGATCACGAACACACCCTAAAGCTTCCTCTTTTACACACCACCCTTCCGCTTTCAGAAGGGCTGCCCATTAGCGTCAGCCTCTCTTTAGCAATCAGAATGGCAAATAGTCATTTTGTAACTTATTGCACCTGTTCTCCTCTTAAATGAATTGATAGATATGCTCCCTATCAGTTCTGCCTCTCATCTAAATGATTTTACTTATCACCAAACATGTCATATTATCAACATGTAAATAGTCCATGCATGTGCAAGTGCTAAGTGCACATGAATGTATGCCTTCCAGCCTTGCCTTTTCCTGTGACTGTTGTCTGTACTTGAGGAAAAGGTGGGTCCACTCCTCTGACCTCAGTCACACACACACACACAGACACACACATTGCTATTTTCAATGAGACTCCCACTTTAACTCTATTGTAATGCTAGAATTACTAGCAGACTACAGCCACACCATCAACATCTACACACCCCTGGCCCATATAAGAACAAGCTGGAGGACCTGGGGAACCCAGTGTTAGGGTGGTTTTCATAAATAATGATCCTGTGATACTGTCAGGAATGAAGTAGTATAATTGGATCAAGTTCCTGAGAGAAGCAGCATTTGGTGTAGGCCTATACTCTTTTATGGACTGGTGAGAGTTTTAGACAACAACAACAAAAGAAGTTTATTTGTGGATGACAAACTGTAAGGACTCTTTGTTCAAAATAAAAACATCACTAATTGACTACAATGTGTAGTCTTCTTGCAACAAATCAGCATTGAGGAGTAGCACTTTATGAATCAACAAGAGGAGCATCTCAAGCTTCTCCCTTATAGGCAGAAACAAATGACACATAGGGATGAACTTTAATTCAAGCAGGTCAAACAATGTCAGTACTGATATAATAGTGAAAACTCACTGGAGATGTTGAAGATAATTGTGTCATAATCAAATTATGTTTAAGTTGTCACCAAGTCTAATACAAACCAAACCAAACCAAACATAAAATGCACTTGTACTAAGCATGTAACAGAGTCCAGTAAGGATTGCTCATGAGGAGTCATAGGGGCTGTTTACATGACCCCGTTTTGAACTAAAAACAAAAACTTTATGCGTTTTGGGCGTTCATTTACATGACAACGCCGTTTTGAGGGCTTAAAAAAGCAAACTTTTGGAAACGTGTTTCAGGACACGTTTACACGACAAAGATGTGCTAAAAACATTTTCTTTGCGCTTTTAGCGTACAGGCGACAACGCTGTCAAAACGATCCCCGTTCACACGGATCCGTGAAACCGAATAAAAATGCTGTGTTATGCATACCAAGGCCAGTGGTTGGCAATGTCACTTTGAAAAGAAACACCATGCACCTATAGACTGAACACGCAATACGCATAGGAATGACACCACCGGTTTCACAAATTCACGTTTTGTAGTTTATGCAGAGACGATAACAGTATCTTATACAAAAACTTGCTCTTTTAGGGGGCGTTTACACGACACGGTTTAAAATTGGAACTAAAAACGGAAAACCGTTTATGCGTTTTGGGCATTTATATAGGCCCACATGACAATGGCGTTTGGGGGGCCTGAAAACGCTAACTTTTGAAAACGAGTTTCAAAGTGCAGGTTTTTGAATACGACACCGCTATCGTCTCCGTGTAAACTGAAAAATGAGAATTTGTGAAAACATCATGCACATGTATACAAGTAAAGTTAATTGTAATGTATTTGTAATGTATAAACAAACCCTTAGTATAGCTGAGGCATATGCCCACCCCACCAGAATTATGCGTTTTTAAATATCTGAACAAAAGATCCTGAGTGTTATGCTAGAAGAAAAAAGCTACAACATCTTAAACAATGCTAAGATGGTTTGCTTGTCACAGAAGAATTTAGGGCACTTTTCAGCAAGTCAGGCAGCAAGTCAGACCTGCTGACCAGCCACCCAAAATCAGTCAAGTAGCCTAGTTTGACCAGGACTGTGAGAAATGTTTAAACCACCTTAGAGCAAAACAGCTTAGGCAATTTTAAGATGCTTTCCCCTCACAGAAGGGATCTTTATAGCCTACTGTTGTGTCGGAAGGATAGGGATTATTGTAAACGGCTTTATTACGCCACCTGCTGGACATCTCAAAAAAACTTGTACACTTGAAAACTACGAAATATTGGTCATATTGTTTGCCTTGCCTACAGTTCACACACACACACACACACACACACACACACACACACACACACACACACACACACACACACACACACACACACACACACACGGATATTTGTATTTTATGAGGACTCTTCATAGACATAATTATTTTTATACAGTAGCCTACAGACTTTAACCTATAGCCTACTATCCCTTATCCTATAACTTGACCCTTAGGCCTACAGAAAATATTCTGCGTTTTTACATTTTTTACATTAAAAAAACACATCAGACAACGATAAACAATTATAACAAATATTACAGGAAAAATCACTTTACGAAAGAAGCGACGTTATGGAAAGTTAATAGCCTAAATAAATTCCACTGGATCAGCCAAGCAGTAAAATGATCTTAAGATGAAAAATGGTGCCTGATCGTTGTTGATGGTTACAAAAAGTCGACTGCGTGTCTGCAATTTGCAAACAAAGTTAGCCTACTTATAAAATGCACAGCTAAAATGGAACAAAATTCAAAACATCTCCAATCAACTGAAATGTGAGTGTGATCAGCTGTGGTCACGTGACTAGCACATTTGGTGATTTACGCAGCAGCACATAGAGAACATCAAGAAGACAAAGCGACACGGTTCCACTGTCAGCACTTTTCCAGTGTGTCCTCTCATTTTCACTAGTCAATATCCGATCAGAGACTGGCCCGCGTCCTGACTATCTTTCTGTCTACAGAAATATTTCCTCTGGTGTGTTTGATGTAGTTGACATCGGAGGAATTTAAAGTAAGTAGCGAATAACAGACAGTCATTAAACATTACATCAGATTGATAGAAATATGGGGCAGCATGAACCATATTATAAAGAATTGTTGTGTTATATTACTCGGTTTTATGGGAATTTGAATGCATATGACTATCCTATACTGACAGGGAACTCCTTGTTAAGATCATATCACATTTTGAAAAACAAATTAACCTGTAGATTTTTTTTTCAATTATTTTTTTATTTTTTTGCATGCACAAACATTGTTTTCCTGCACCAACTCGTTTAATTTTAAACAATCAAATATGTTATTATATTCCAGAAAATAGCCGTGCTCTTTTTGGAAAATGATCAGACGCTCAGTTGAATAAAATGATATAAGTCATGTGTATTTTATTTTTGTGTTTCTGAGAGAAACAGGGAGGATGCATATTAAGTTAAATTAACCCCCCCCCCCCGAACTGCCTCCTGGAACATCTTATGTAGAACCATGTATCCCACGCTGCATGGCATGTCAGAAGTCACGTTATGACGTAATTACGTAAGGACGTACAATAAAAGCTGAACTGTCTTTTTAAAACTAGTTATTTGAAATAATCCACTCGAAGGAACCGATTCGCTTATTCTGGTTTAGGCTACTCTGTCATTACTTTGGCATGCTCATGCCTTACTGTTTTTGCGCAATTTTATCACATTCATTCACACATTCTTCTGAAAAGCAGTTTTGCAGAAAAAAAGTTTGTAAACAATCAGCGGTGTTTGTTTGTTTAATAATACTATTTATTTTTGCTATGTTCAACATTCGTGTATAAATATGGCAAATTATCAAACGATCAGATAAAATAGCCGCATTTTTATTCAAGTTGTTGTGTTTGAGAGAGACACATACACAGAGGGAGGCGGGTTGATGCATGTTTGTTTAAGCAGGAACCACATGACCGTCCGTCTTGCTCGTAATGTGTTGTGTTTCTCTAATGGCAGTCAGCCATCTCATCTCAGCTCACCTACCTTGCAAATTAAGAATTAATCATTCCGTACAGTGTTAACTCAAGATTTCCAAGAGATCTGACGGACATTACAAGCGTCAGCGATGCCAGGTACGATATTTGCACGGTTTTCGTAGCTTTCTGTAGCTTGCACTGTGTTCCTCTCGGTGTGTGTGTGTGTGTGTGTGTGTGTGTGTGTGTATTTGCGCGTCTCGACCTGACTTCACAGCGTCTGTCTGTCTCTGTCATTGACTGGACACTGTCTTAATGTCTAAAAAGCAGTTCCGACAGCAAATATGGCCGTGTAAACTGAGTATTGTTTGATTTTACGTCATTTTGGAGTGCTTCACTTGTACACGTTTAAGACTGCGTTATTTGCAACTCGTATTTGTTACGAAGTTCTTCTAGATAAACGGATAACTCGCACGTCATTCCAAGTGGTGTTGAGGCCCACCTTGGCAACCACTGCATTTCTCAACACGACCGTCAGTTCATGCTAGTTTACTCTCATTGCTGCTATGAGCCATATCCTATTCAGAAATGCCATGGAGGTGGGCTATATTAGCGTTGTTGAGAGCTTGTTTGTCCTCTAAATAAGTTATTCTGCCTTTCTCGGTGTAATACTGTAACAGTGGATTACATAATTGGCTTTGAGAGTGTTTATAAAGCTCGTGCAGGGAACGGTGTAACGGATAATCAGTTTGTGTGGTTGTGTTTCGTGTTCGTGTTTAAACTCATTTATTTATTTTTCCAAAGATTTAATGAGTTTGTTTACTATTTTCTGTTTATTCGCCTGTGGCCAAATGTCAGACTGCTTGCTAGTTTGGGTTGTAGAAGTAAAGGTTATCTGTGTGTTCAGGCTGTTTAGAGATTTCTGACACTGGTGTCTGTATAAACACACATGCAGAGGCGTGTTGTTGCATAAGCTCCAAGTTTTCTGCAGTCTGTCACGCATGCTACACATCACTTTGTGTTTGAAGAAAATGTAACTTGTTTAACCACTGCTATTATTAGCTTCTTAAATCGACCCAGTTGTCCTGACTTAGCTGCTTGTCTTGTAGGGGCGAAAGAGGAATCTGTGACTGATTAATGGATGCTTTGACAAGTGAGCTGATAAACATAGTCTCTGAACTCGACCAAGGAGTTATTTTGTTGACCTTATATCACTGTATATTGTATTGGGACCATAAAAAGCCATAAAACAGTCTGCAGTAGCTAGTAGGATGTTGTAGACTAGTTTTGTAAACTTATGTTTACGACAATGGACTATGATACATAGATGCTTGTGATTTGGCCTTGTCCTATATTTTAAAATGAGGGCAGACAGATTCAAAAGAGAGTACAAACAGATTTTTTTAACATAGCCTAAGCTTTGTAGCTTAACTGACTGAGTGTTAAGAAAAAGAGGTCTAGTTTGTCAATATTATAAGTGCTGTCTGTGTCTGTATTACATTTGCTGGCCTAATTAACATCTCTCTCTCTGTGTGTGTGTGCGTGTATGAATATATGGCACTGTGAGGAAGATGCTACCTATACATTTGGGAGTTTTTTGTTTTGTTTTCTTAGCTACGTTCACATTGTCAGTGTTTGGGATTGGCAACCATTACAAGTGTGAGTCTCAAAACAAACTGTTTACACAGCTGCTTACAATAGCTGCTCGAGTACTGTCTGTATTTAAAGGGGTCATCAGATACCCATTTTCCACAAGTTGGTATGATTCTTTAGGGTGTTCAAGTAAAGGTTGTAATATACTTTGGTTAAAATTCCTCAATGGTTTGTAAAACAACACCCTTTTTACCTCAAAAACAGCTTTGTTCTCAGTGACCTGTTTTGGTGCATGTCTCTTTAAATGATAATGAGCAACTGCTCACCCCACCCCTCTCTTCCATGGGGGGTGTCGAATGGCTGAGGGCAGAAATATGCTAATACGGGACAGTCTGTCAGTGGTCGTGGGCGGAGCATGAGCATTATGACATCATAGTGCTCAGAAAATCAGTGATCATTGACAGTGATCAAAGATGGCAGTCCATAAAAATGAAAAGTCTTATTACGTTTGACATAAGTGTTCAGTTGAGGTGTGAGTTCACCTGTCAAATCTTCATTAACAGACAGCAGCTTCTTTTTTTTTATACCACAAAACTAACAGAAGCAAGATCCAGAAGAGAGTGACTTGATCTTAAACCTTTAGCCTAAATGAAACGGCTCCAGAATCACACATAAAAACCCGCTACACTCTGTACACGCTCATGTGCAGTGTCTCTCTTGCACTGTATGACATGAAAGACAGCTAGTTCACATAGCACAGGGTTTGCATAAAATGCAGTTGTGAGTCCTGAAAATGTCCAGGTGCGAGTTCAGTTGTAGAATGCAGTTTTCAGTTCAGTAAATAACCAAGCTGTGTGAATGCAACCATATTAAGGATTCAAATACTGGGCTGACAACCATATTCTGCTGCTTTGTGAGCCTTCTCTGCTGGCTTAGTCACACTCACTAGGGGTTTGTAAAGGTGCTTTTGGAGGAATGGTTCGTTTCCACAATGTAGCATCCTAACACAGATTGGACATCATAATGGATTGATTTTGAATGCTGTACATATATCCATCTATATCTATTATTATCCTCCTAAATAGCACTCCACAAGAGAAACTTCACTTACAATTGATTTCAATAGAGTTTGATGAAGGCAAGGCAGTGGCACAAAAAGTAAAATACATAGGCTAATACACACACATACTAGGTAAAAGAAGTAATTTAGATTGAACTATACATTTTTATTATGACATTATTATTATTATTAACTTGTGGGGTTAATCCAAGAAAAAAAGTTTAAGTTATTAGAGTACTCAGCATATCATAAAATATTTAAAATTGCAATAATATTGTATCGTTAGGCCTCTGGTTATTCCCACCCCTAATATGTATGTAATGCATTGAAACAGTTTGTTCGTACAAACATGTTTACTTGTGTGTAAAAACATGTAATATTGAATTAATACAGTTAAAACCCCAAACTAACACATTCTTACATGTGAAAAGGTTATCCCATTTCTTTGGGAATTTAAATCTCGGTGATTTCATAACTAGCAGAAGTTTTGCAATGTTGCGGCGTCATTGATTCTGACGCGCTGACCGTTGCAAGATGGCGTGCGCTGACTTGTCTCGAGCAGTTGAATGTAGCATCTACGTATACATATCTATGGAGTAGACGTGGCTGTCAGATTGAGGCTGCAAAATTTTGATGGATTAACCCAAAAAGTGTATTATAACATAACATGGGCTCAGCATTGCAGATGAATGTTTTGTCAGAACCCTTGTGTCAGTGAAGTCGTACTCCGTTTGCTATCTATCACCTGTCAGGTGTGTGTTTAAAGCCCCCAGTCCTTCATCTTAGTAGCTCATCCTCTCATGTCATCGCTCACAGATGAGCTTATTTCCTCCAGTGATGTCACTGCTATTATTAAGCCTTAAGTCTCTGATCTCTCATACGCCAACGTAACACACATTAGACCACATGTGTCAAACTCAAGGCCCGCGTGCTTAATCCGGCCCGCCACATTATTTTATATGGCCCGCGAGAGCATATGGGTGTCTTAAAATTAGGGATGCAACGAAATTTTGGCCGAAAATAACATTTTCGGTTTTTGGCCGAAAGATACTAAAAAGCCGCCGCGCCCCTCCGTGTTCGGCGATGGTTTGACTCTGGCTCAGCGTGTTTTATGACTTTGCGTGCGAGTCCGCTTCCGAAGATGACACGACAAGATGCATTAGACAGACAGCCACAAATGTTCTGTTAGTGGTTCTGCTACCTTCCTACGAACTGAATACTGCACAGTACGACATATTGCCTACTGTCTATTCTTAAATATAGGCAGTCACAATAAATCAAACAAAAGTATTCTACATCGTACACCTCACTATACATTAGTCACATGACTTAATGAATGCTTAATTCAGCAAGACACAACCACTTTTTAAGTCAAAGAAAGAAATGTAAAAAAAAAAAAATCATGGCCTTTTTTTTATTAATACACTGCCTGTGGAGGCAGCATTCAGCTTCAGGTTTCAGTCAATGCTTTTTCTTGCTGTGCTGCAACTGGTTAGACCAGTCACAGACATTCAGGGGTGTCTAATCCTGCTCCTGCCCCACTGTCCTGCAGAGTTTATCTCCAACTCGCCTCAAAACACCTGCCTGGGAGTTTCTATGCCTAGTAAGAACTTGATGGCGCTCGCTGGTTCAGGCGTTTAATTGAAGTTGGAGCTAGAGTTGCAAAATTCCAGGAATTTTCAAGGCCGGAAACTTTCCACGGGGAATTAATGCGAATAACCTGTGAATTTGCAGAATTGCAGGTTAGCTTACAGTATAACAGGGAACTTAAATGTAGTTGACAAAAAATCTTCCAGATATAGGCCTAATGCAATTTCAGTTGAATTTCCACCCTGCACATTCCTCAATCACGGGCCACACCCCCTGCATGCACTGTGCATTCCTCCATAACATGCACATTTGATCAAAATACAGAAATAACTGTAATATTGTGAAATATTCTTACAATTTAAAATATTGTTTTTCTATTTTAATATACTTTAAAATATAATTTATTTCTGTGATGCAAAGCTGAATATTTCATCAGCCATTACTACAGCCTTCAGTGTCACATGATCCTTCAGAAATCATTATAATATGCTGATTTATTAATGTTGGAAACGGTTATGCTGCTTATTGTTATTTTTTTTTTATAACCTGTGATACTTTTTCAGGATGATGTGTCACACTTTAGTTTAGGGTACAATTCTCACTATTAATTAACTATTAAATACGACTTTTGCCTCAAACTCCTAATTACTGCTTATTAATAGTTTTATTAATAGCTTATTAAACATTTCTTGCTTCTAACAAAAGACAGAACAATGCCTAAAATCTGTTGTGCGACAGGGTGTACAGCAAACAAGCTAAAAACCCCAGAACTACGTTTTTATAAGCTACCGAACCATAAAAGCCAGCCTTTAAGGAGACAAAAGTGGATACAGGCAATAAGACGTGACGCATCAGCTGGAAGAATGGGTATATTTAATCAAATAGTTCATATTTAGTAGTAAATATCAAAGTGGACAAATAGCAATTGGCCCAAGCTACAACTTGCTAACACATAGCTAATATTAGCCTTCTAATAGCTAACTTGTCCCATCATTTTAGTAATCTAAATGATAAAAAAAAAAAAAGTATTTCCTTTTCCTTTAATCCTCCCTTATCGGGCTTATGCTACTCTGAACAATGCCTGAACTTCGTATTTTGAGCACGTCTTGCATTGTTTTTGCCTCTTCACGATGACTCGTTTAATTTAGTCCTAATTTGTAAGTCGCTTTGGACAAAAGCGTCTGCTAAATGACTATATGTAATCTACTGCACCCCTGCTTCCCTCTAACTTTCATAAAGCCGAGGCTATGTGCTTTGACTATTATTACATAAGATGAAGCGATCTAAGCTATTGATCTTTGTTAGGTAGGTTAAATGATGCTTTTACCTGGTGATTCAATCAAAGAGTTGTAGATTTCAGGGTATTTCACGTTGGGCCATTCAGTCTGATCATTTCTCCAACAAAAGGAAGGTAAGGAAAAGGGGCACTGACATAGACCAATACAATTTAGTTTCTCAGTAAATCCTCCTCTCAGGTTCACATAGTGTGGTGAAATAATCCTTTGACATGATTAAAAATAATGAATGTTTTAAAATGTTTTGCATATCCTGTCGCCGATTACATTCCCCATCAGTGTAGCTCTCAGAGTAATATGACATGTTGCGCTCTGTCTCAATTGCCTGTATCCACTTCTGTGTCCTTAAACGCTCTGTTTTTTCTTTTTTGGGTCGACAGCTTATAAAAACTTAGTTCTGGTTTTTTTTTAGCTTGTTTGCTGTGTACACCCTGTCACACCTACACATAGCAGCTTAGACATTGTTTTGTTTTTGTTTTTTTTTTGTCAGAAATGACAAGGAGGCAACTTCAGGCAATTCAAAGTCATTGGAGAGGGTTGGATTGTTGTTGGATGTTTATATATGAGCCCGTTTATCTAAACCAGGTTTGAGATATGGTTATGTCAACTAAACCTACTCTGAAACTCATGCCCTTCATGCCCACACCTTTTAAAGGCTGTGTGAAATAAATGTGTTGTTAAGATTCTTCAGCCATTTTATTATGTATCAGGTTCATTGTTCCCTCTAGTGTTTACAGCAGGCATTACTGTTGACGCCTGCAGCTGAGAAGAAACGTGCATATGTTTTGAGTTACTTAGGTGTTTCTGTTTGTGCAGATTTTTTTAATGCATTGTTCAAATTTTGTTTATGATCTTAACAGGCCAACATGGTGAGTGTTCAGCCATGTTGCATCATTATGTAATGTGATCCTGTCCATGTGTGGTTGTTTAAGTATTATGACAAGCCTTATGCAATAGTGTTTAGCATTATACTAGCCTATATAAACAGCTACTCGCCTCATGCCTCCTTTCAGCAGCCCTGCACTTGCCCTAATCTTACTTTTAATTTAACAAATTATTGTAAAATATCTTCATTGTTAAATTTGCCATTCAAACGTTTAGATGGATTAAAAAATACTTTTTTATCCTGGAAGGACTGAATAAAAGGAGCAAAAGTGACATCCAAATCAGTTGAACGGTGTAGGAATTACAACAGTTTGTATATGTGCCTCCCACTTTTTTAAGGGACCAAAAGTAATGGGACAGATTAACAATCATAAATCAAACTTTCACTTTTTAATACTTGGTTGCAAATCCTTTGCAGTCAATTACAGCCTGAAGTCTGGAACGCATAGACATCACCAGACGCTGGGTTTCATCCCTGGTGATGCTCTGCCAGGCCTCTACTGCAACTGTCTTCAGTTCCTGCTTGTTCTTGGGGCATTTTCCCTTCAGTTTTGTCTTCAGCAAGTGAAATGCATGCTCAATCGGATTCAGGTCAGGTGATTGACTTGGCCATTGCATAACATTCCACTTCTGTTCTTTCCCTTAAAAAACTCTTTGGTTGCTTTCGCAGTATGCTTCAGGTCATTGTCCATCTGCAATGTGAAGCGCCGTCCAATGAGTTCTGAAGCATTTGGTCACAACATGCTTTGCTTCACAACATTTGGCCAGATCAAGAACACTCTCCAGGAGGTAGGTGTATGTGTGTCAAAGTCAACAATCAAGAGAAGACTTCACCAGAGTGAATACAGAGGGTTCACCACAAGATGTAAACCATTGGTGAGCCTCAAAAACAGGAAGGCCAGATTAGAGTTTGCCAAACAACATCTAAAAAAGCCTTCACAGTTCTGGAACAACATCCTATGGACAGATGAGACAAAGATCAACTTGTACCAGAGTGATGGGAAGAGAAGAGTATGGAGAAGGAAAGGAACTGCTCATAATCCAAAGCATACCACCTCATCAGTGAAGCATGGTGGTGGTAGTGTCATGGTGTGGGCATGTATGGCTGCCAATGGAACTGGTTCTCTTGTATTTATTGATGATGTGACTGCTGACAAAAGCAGCAGGATGAATTCTGAAGTGTTTCGGGCAATATTATCTGCTCATATTCAGCCAAATGCTTCAGAACTCATTGGACGGTGCTTCACATTGCAGATGGACAATGACCTGAAGCATACTGCGAAAGCAACCAAAGAGTTTTTTAAGGGAAAGAAGTGGAATGTTATGCAATGGCCAAGTCAATCACCTGACCTGAATCCGATTGAGCATGCATTTCACTTGCTGAAGACAAAACTGAAGGGAAAATGCCCCAAGAACAAGCAGGAACTGAAGACAGTTGCAGTAGAGGCCTGGCAGAGCATCACCAGGGATGAAACCCAGCGTCTGGTGATGTCTATGCGTTCCAGACTTCAGGCTGTAATTGACTGCAAAGGATTTGCAACCATGTATTAAAAAGTGAAAGTTTGATTTATGATTGTTAATCTGTCCCATTACTTTTGGTCCCTTAAAAAGTGGGAGGCACATATACAAACTGTTCTAATTTCTACACCGTTCAACTGATTTGGATGTAAATACCTTCAAATTAAAGCTGAAAGTCTGCAGTTAAAGCACATCTTGTTCGTTTCATTTCAAATCCATTGTGGTGGTGTATAGAGCCAAAAAGATTAGAATTGTGTCGATGTCCCGTATATACACTGCTCAAAGAAATTAAAGGAACACTTTGAAAACACATCAGATCTCAATGGGGAAAAATATCATGCTGGATATCTATACTAATATGGACTGGGTAATGTGTTATGAATGAAAGGATGGCACATCGTTTGATGGAAATGAAAATGATCAACCTACAGAGGATTGAATTCAAAGACACCCTGGAAATCTAAGTGAAAAAATGATGCAGCAGGCTTGTCAATTTTGCTGAAATTTCATTGCAGCCACTCAAAATGGTACTCAGTAGTTTGTATGGCCCCCACGTGCTTGAATGCATGCCTGACAATGTTGGGGCATGCTCCTAATGAGACGACGGATGGTGTCCTGGGGTATTTCCTCCCAGATCTGGACCAGCGCATCACTGAGCTCCTGGACAGTCTAAGGTGCAACCAGGTGATGTCAGATGGACCGAAACACAATGTCCCATAGGTGTTCTATTGGACATAGGTCAGGTGAGCGTGGTGGCCCTTCAATGGTATCATTCCTTCATCCTCCAGGAACTGCCTGCATGCTCTCGCCACATGAGGCCGGGCATTGTTGTGCACCAGGAGGAACCCAGGACCCACTGCACCAGCATAGGGTCTGACAATGGATCCAAGGATTTCATCCCGATACCTAATGGCAGTCAGGGTGCCATTGTCTAGCCTGCAGAGGTCTGTGCGTCCCTCCATGGATATGCCTCCCCAGACCATCACTGACCCACCACCAAACCGGTCATGCTGAACGATGTTACAGGCAGCATAACATTCTCCACGGCTTCTCCAGACCCTTTCCTGTCTGTCACGTGCTCAGGGTGAACCTGCTCTCATTTGTGAAAACCACAGGGCACCAGTGGCGGACCTGCCAATTCTGGTGTTCAATGGGAAATGCCAGTCGAGCTCCCTGGTGCTGGGCAGTGAGCACAGGGCCCACTAGAGGACGTCGGGCCCTCAGGCCACCCTCATGAAGTCTGTTTCTGATTGTCTGGTCAGAGACATTCACACCAGTGGCCTGCTGGAGGTCATTTTGTAGGGCTCTGGCAGTGCTCATCATGTTCCTCCTCGCACAAAGGAGCAGATACCGGTCCTGCTGATGGGTTAAGGACCTTCTACGGCCCTGTCCAGCTCTCCTAGAGTAGCTGTCTGTCTTCCTGGAATCTCCTCCATGCTCTTGAGACTGTGCTGGGAGACACAGCAAACCTTCTGGCAATGGCACGTATTGATGAGCCATCCTGAAGGAGCTGGACTGCCTGCGCAACCTCTGTAGGGTCCAGGTATCGCCTCATGCTACCAGTAGTGACACTGACCCTAGCCAAATGCAAAACTGGTGAAAAACAGTCCAAAAAGATGAGTAGGGAAAAAATGTCAGTGGCCTCCACCTGTAAACCCATTCCTGTTTTGGGGGTTGTCTCACTGTTGCCCATCTAGTGCACCTGCTGTTAAAGTCATTAACACTAAAGCAGCTGAAACTGATTACCAACCCCCTCTGTTACTTAACTGACCAGGGGTGCGTTTCCCGAAAGCATCGTTGGCCAACTATGGTCGCAAGTTCATCGCAATGTCCATTGAACTCTATTGGTAACGACGGAACTTGCGACCATAGTTGGCCAACGATGCTTTCGGGAAACGCACCCCAGATCAATATCCCAGGAGTTTAACTGACTTGATGCTATTCTCTGATTAAAAAGTGTTCCCTTTATTTTTTTGAGCAGTGTATATATATATATATATATATATATATATATATATAAATAATTTATTTTGTTCTTTTACTGTATTTTTGATCAAATTAATTCAAGCCTTGTTGAGCTTAAGATACTTTAAAAAATATCTTACTGAACCCAAACCTTTGAATGGTAGTTTGTGTATTATTTAATAATACTGAATATGTATTTGGAATGCATGATATATACACTCACCTAAAGGATTATTAGAAACACCTGTTCAATTTCTCATTAATGCAATTATCTAATCAACCAATCACATGGCAGTTGCTTCAATGCATTTAGGGTTGTGGTCCTGGTCAAGACAATCTCCTGAACTCCAAACTGAATGTCAGAATGGGAAAGAAAGGTGATTTAAGCAATTTTGAGCGTGGCATGGTTGTTGGTGCCAGACGGGCCGGTCTGAGTATTTCACAATCTGCTCAGTTACTGGGATTTTCACGCACACCCATTTCTAGGGTTTACAAAGAATGGTGTGAAAAGGTGTAATGGTGTGGGGGATGTTTTCTTGGCACACTTTAGGCCCCTTAGTGCCAACTGGGCATCGTTTAAATGCCACGGCCTACCTGAGCATTGTTCCTGAGCATTGTTTCTGACCATGTCCATCCCTTTATGACCACCATGTACCCATCCTCTGATGGCTACTTCCAGCAGGATAATGCACCATGTCACAAAGCTCGAATCATGGTTTCTTGAACATGACAATGAGTTCACTGTACTAAAATGCCCCCCACAGTCACCAGATCTCAACCCAATAGAGCATCTTTGGGATGTGGTGGAACGGGAGCTTCGTGCCCTGGATGTGCATCCCACAAATCTCCATCAACTGCAAGATGCTATCCTATCAATATGGGCCAACATTTCTAAAGAATGCTTTCAGCACCTTGTTGAATCAATGCCACGTAGAATTAAGGCAGTTCTGAAGGCGAAAGGGGGTCAAACACAGTATTAGTATGGTGTTCCTAATAATCCTTTAGGTGAGTGTATGTGTCGTCCACTTTGTCTGTGTGCGCTTTTTGTGGTCAGTTCAAATAGTTTGCTCTCTTAGTACACACCAGATTGTTGCTGTATTTTTGTATATTATTTTGATGTTTGAACTTATTTGCAGAATGTTACATTCCAGGTGGCAGTTTCAGTTTGCTTTCTTGAAACAAAAAAAGTATACATTTAAAACAGCTGCTCATCTTGTTTGACTAACCAAAATATTATATATATTTTTTATAATGTTATTGCTATCAAAATAAGACATGATTTTGGTGTTGGTGCATCCATAATATGTATGTTTATCTTTTTTAGAGCCAGCAGAAATGAACGGGCCTGACGTAGCAAAGATGTCGGGCAGTGGGGTTTCAGGAAGTGAGGGAAAGGATCCAGTAGCCAATGGGCATGCAGAGAATGAGTCCAACCCTTTTGCAGAGTACATGTGGATGGAGAACGAGGAGGAATACGATCGGCAGGTCTGTACACCTTACAGCCCGTTAAAAACACACAAACTCAGCAGTTGATCAGGTTGGGTTTTTCAGTATGACTGAGGTGTATTTTAGCGTTCAGTTCAATTCAATTCAAAGGTTTACATTTTTAGGAGCATTTGGAATTCTGTGGCTCTTGAAATGCCAAATTTAAATTGTAAGGCTTTTACATTATTATTATTATTATTATTATTATTATTATTATTATTATTATTATATTTGTTTAAATCAGCTTGGAAGTGAACTTTTACCTTATTGTCAATTTGTTTATATCTCAGGTAGAGGAGGAATTGCTTGAGCAAGAGTTTTTAGAGCGCTGTTTCCAAGAGATGTTGGATGAGGAGGATCAGGATTGGTTCATTCCTGAGAGAGACCTCCCATCAGTCGGACAGATTCAGCAACAGCTCAATGGGCTTTCTGTCAGCGACGGCAACGCAGAGGAAATCTTGGTAAGCTCACAGACATTCAGTGTATAAAATAGTCAAATAATCTTAGAAGTATAGGCTAGTACACCCAAAATTGTCATCATTTACTCACCCTCACGTCATTTCTTGTTCTATGAAACACAAAGATATTTTGAAGACTGTTTCAACTCTTTGTTCATACAATGTAAGTCATAGAGTGCAACAGTGGAGTTCCTGAAGTAAAAGGCCATTCATTTGATGAACTTATTTTGAATAAGTTATATACCAACCTACTGTAAGCCACAAGGTTGTTATAATGATGGTAAATGTTTTAAGGCCATTGTATTTTTTAAATGATTATATTTAACAGTGGAATTCCTGGTAAAAATAAATAAATACATTACGGATGATTCTGCAAAGAAATCTCCATTAATCAAAGAATCACAAGCAGCAATTCATGCCCACTCCTATGAAGCACTTCAAATGATAATGTAGTCAGTCTTCCGAGTCCTTGTGCTGGATTTTTGTAAATGCATAATTTGCTATAAGCTTGATAAATTAAATTACCTCTCTCTCTCTGTGTGTGTGTATACCAGTCAAAAGTTTGGACACATTAAGGTTTTTAATGTTTTTGAAAGTATAGTCTCTTTATCTCACCAAGGCTGCATTGATTTGTAAAAAAAAAAAAAAAATACAGTAAAAAAACAGTAATACTGTGAAATATTATTACAATTTAAATTGACTGGTGTCTGTTGTAATATATTTTAAAATGTAATTTATTCATGTGATGGCAAAGCTGAATTTTCAGAAGCCATTACTCCAGTCTTCAGTGTCACATGATCCTTCAGAAATCACTCTAAGATCATTTCATATTATTATCAATGTTGAAAACAGTTTTGTGTGTGTGCTTCATTGGATTGTAGTCCTTCCCTCGTTAAAGCCGTAAAGTACAGTCTTGTATCTTTTGTGTTGCTTCAAGTCAAAGTTTGTAATTTTGTGATTCACCAAGTAGCTGGCTGGTTTGGTTCATTGTTTATAACAAAGACTTTTTTTTAAATGATCCCTATGGGAGAAATGAATGGGAAAAATATTTCCGATACCAAGCCGCTGAAAAAAGTGCTCTGGAACTGTTGCACTCTATTGGAGTTCAAAACAACACTGGAAATCATTGACTTTCATTGAATGGACAAAAAATATCTTTTACGTTCCACAGTAAATAATATTTAAAAATAAAACACTAATTTGTCAGATATATTGTAATTGATTATTCTCTTTGTCCCCAGCGAAAGAGCATCTTAAACCCTGAAGCCAAGGAGTTTGTGCCTGGGGTGAAATACTAAGGATCATCGTTCCTCCTCTCTCATGCAAACATCGGATCATATACTCAAAGACTGTTGTGCCCATGTTTTTGGATGGTCACATAAATGCACTCTTCTACACATTTTCGAAGGGGCAGGAATACAAATTTATTTTTTTGGGGGGGTGGGAGATGATTGTCTATAAGCTTTATATTTCTGTTATGTATAAACCAAGGGTATTAAGTTGAAACACGACCTCTAGGAGGTGCTGTAACTAGCTAATATCATACTCATTACCAGGCTGTTTTATGTTGTTCTTCCCTTGCCGAAAGGGCCGTTCTTGTCATTGTTTCACAGTTTGTGCCTGATCGGGTCTTTGCTTTCCCTCCCCTGTTTTTTTGTTTTTTAATTGATATTTTGTCGCTGGAAGTTTTGATGCATCTGTTCAAATTCCTGAGTTTTAAGGGGTGTGGCCATAAATGACTGGGGGTGTGGCTGGTGGTGGACGGAGCCCTTGATTGGATGCTGAGGAAAGGATGTTGGGGAGTTCACATGAATTCAACTTTTGATTTTGAATTTGAATCGTTACACGCAGGACTGAATTTCATTTAAAAAATGGAAGGAAAAAAGGCAAATAAAGAAGAAAAGTTCGTACTCGGTTGGATCATTTCTTGTGTCTGGATGTATCTTAAATTTACCAGTAAAATGTGTACTGAAACTTGGTATTAATTCTCACATTTAATGTAACATTACCATTAAATACTATCCATTTAACATATGCATATGCATGAATCGATTAACATATGTTATATTTGTGAAAGTTCGCAGGAGACTGGCGGCAGGATTTACAAAGGCTACACAGCAAAATGCAAACGTCTGATCAGCACCAAAAATAGAAAGGCCAGATTAGTTTGCAAAAAAGAAAAAGAACATTTTGTTTCTATTGTCCTTAAAAAAGCTCAATCTTTTGTCTTATCAATGCAAAGTACTGTGCACCATCATGCCAATCCACACTGTCACTGTGAGACCAGATTCTAATCTAATACAAAATATTGACAAAAACTATGATACCAAAATAACACTGTTGCTGAAACATTATGTTCCCATGATCTTACAGCACTTGTTCCTTTTCATAACCACTCATGAATGCTGAATGGTTTACTGCTGCGTAAATCATGGATGTTTTGATCCGGTTTTCAACATTCATTGCTTAAGTTCTTAGAAGAC
Organism: Squalius cephalus; assembly: GCF_949319135.1. Lineage (NCBI taxonomy): Eukaryota > Metazoa > Chordata > Actinopteri > Cypriniformes > Leuciscidae > Squalius > Squalius cephalus. The sequence continues at coordinate 38,859,326 of NC_137124.1, forward strand.
CAGCTTGCCTATAATAAGTCTCGTGACGATCAGCACGATCTTAGTGTTGGTACATCCTGTAACAAGAACAAATAGAGGCGGGTCTTTTACATCTGACTGTATGGTCACACACAGGATGTGGTGATAAGGAAGAGAAGAGGAGGGGATGTTTGGGGTTAGGAACTGATGCTGACAGTCATTTGTCTCTGAACATTACATTTACATCACATCTTTTTGGCCTAAACATAACTTGAATTTGAATATCTTAATTGGGTACTCCAGCAGCTGTGGGTAAAGCTCCAGAACCAAGACTAAACTATTTTAGTTGAGCAAGCATTTTTGCAATCATCAGTGGAGGAAGGTCTTAGACTATTCCCTAGTGTTGGGTCCGAGTCCACCCTGTCAAGTCCAAGTCCTTAACCACTTGAGTTTGAGTGAGAGACATTTAATAATGTCTTGTTATTTTCATTACATGTTATTTTTTCCAAAATATCAGAGTCTGTGTCAAGTTTGAATACAAGTCCACCCGAGTGCGTCCATGTCCGAGTCCAATAACCCCAACTCTACTATTCCTTGCAAATAATATATATATATATTTTTTACTTCAGCCAAGAAACACGTCATTGCTACACTAAATATTTACATATTTAGAGTTTATATTTAAATAAAAATTATAAAGTTTTATTTTCAAATGATCTATAGCAAAACTAAAGTTTTTAATGACAATAAAAAATTGCTTTTGCAAATGTTTATTAACAAAATTAATCCATGGTAATCTTACTTTATTTTTATTTTTTTACCTTATTTACCAAAATGTTACCAAAGATTATAGTGTTAGAAATGTTCAGAAATGTATATATGTGCATTTAACAGGATGCATTCAAAATGTTAGTTGATTGATAAGATATGGGCGATTTAGAAACAGCACCACCAAGAGGAAAGTCTGGAAACATTTCTATATCAGTTTGATACATCAAAAACAGGAAGTTCTTATTTCAGATCATCAACATAAGACTGTAGTGGCATCTGTACTCTCAGGTCTGTTTGTTCCCGATCACTGATTGAAGGTGTGGCTGAAAAACACATTGGCGTTGGCAGAGTAGTCCAGCGGGAGGGTGGCTCCTGCATTCTGTGCCCCCATTTTAGCGCCACCCAGAGCGGACGACTGACATAAAGTGAGCAGGCTGTACTTACGGAAAAGACTGAAACCTTGAGCCTGAGCCTGTGAGAGGACCTGAGTGAAACCTGCAGCACAAAAACGCCACATCAACAACACAATGTTTAGTTCTTGTAAAATAGGGCTGGGTGATTAAACTCATTTTATTTAAATTTATGATTTTGGCTTCCAACATTTATGAAAACGGGATAATCAAGATTATTGTGCTGCATACTCTTTACTGTTTAAACTTTGTCTTGTGTTATAATATCAGCACAGCCTTTCCCTAACTTCCGCACTTCCATAAATGTGTAGTAGTTTGCAGTAGGTATTGGAAGTACACTGCAACATAATTGCATTTGATTTATTTGTATTAATTGTTTTTATATTATTTATATTTATATGATTATATATATATATATATATATATATATATATATATATATATATATATTACATTTATTACTTTTTTTACTTTTTTATATAAATTATATTCAAAGTATGCATGATGTTTCCATGAAGTCAATTAGTAACTGTTACATAATCCTGATCTCAATATTGACAAAAATAAATGTGATTATGATTTTTTGCCGTAATCATACAACCCTAATGTGACTGTGGTCTTAACAAGTCTGTCTTTTATCGTCCTGAGTAATGCACAAGTTTTAAAACAACAGTAATTTAGCAGCAAACAGTGTAGGTCACATTTCTTCTCAAACTGATTTTATTTAAAATAGGGATGCTCAATATACCGATGACCAGTGTTGGGAAAAGTTGCTTTTAAAAGTAATGCATTCAAACTTTGTGTTATTAAAAATTATAATTCTGTAAGTTTACTTTTTATGTAAAATACTGTTGCATTGTTTGCGTTACTTTTATGTTTACTTTTGCATTACTTTTTCACATCTAGGGTCCGTTCTTCGTACATGGATTACTCAATTATCTGGATTTCATTGTTGACGATTTGACAAGATCCAGGATTATTAGGATCCCTTTGCATTTTTTCCCATTATTATTAAAAAAAAGTAATATTTTAAATAACATTTTCAAACGGTATACATTTCAAAGTCATCCATCCTTTCTACTGTACATTAAAATGTTTTGATTCCTGATCAAACCTTGAAGCACTGTAAAATGTTTGGAGCTTTCTCCACTATTTATACAGGCAAAACACCTTAAATTTTCAATATAATATTAAAAATCAAATTGGTTAAAGGAATGGTTCGGAGTAATTTCAACCTAGGGACCCTAGGTTGACCTTTGGACCATGACCCCCCCAGAAGCCTTTTTTCCCTTGGTCGAACATTATTAAAGTTAGAGCTTATTTAGGGATATCAGCCGAATGGCTTATTGCAGGCACTAACGGATCTAAGGTTGTATCTCGTAAATTACCCCACTAATAATGCCCAGAATGGTACCAAACGTCTACAGTAGTACAAATAGGTTCTGTACTCATAAAATGAGGCATTGGAAAGTTTGTAAGTACATCAGAAGTTTATTTAAATAACACTTAACTCAGGGCCGGCCCGCGGCATAGGCGGTATAGGCAAATGCTAAGGGCGCCACTCATCCATAGGGGCGCCAGAATAAGTGAACGAGTGAATATTTTTTTTTTTTTTTTTTTTTACATATATATTTTTTTATAATAGGCTACTATTTTAAAACCATTAATTCGAAATACTACCAAATAAAGCAAAAAAAAAAAAAAAAAAAAAAAGTCCGGCTCTTCAATCTTCCCCCGCCCATCGAGTGCTTGAAGTGCGTCAGAAACAGAGCGCGCGCGCGATCAGTTGTTGGTAATTTGTTGTGTAGCGTGCCCGACGCCGCATCCATTGTAGACAGCACTGCTTTTGTTAACACACAGCTCGTAGAAACGGGCCTGGCCGCTCGCGTCAGTTCTAGACACGGTGAAAGTTTCCTGATTGTGATGGATGGCCGAATTTACATGACACATTATAAATGAGCATAGTCTGCGATAGATACAGTGCCAAAAAGAAGAGAAGAGGATAAATACAGAGGTAAAGTGATGTAGTGAATGAACAATTTATTGCATAGGAGTAAGATACTATAATTTCATGGCAGTTGTTTTTACCTTAAACTTAATGTTAGCAGTTGTTCTGAGTTCTGAGTCCCCAGACTGTGATTTTGTAACAATCATGTCAGTTTTAAGACGCATTTTTTATTATCACTTTTTTATTAATGTTTTACTCTACAGTTGTGCAGTTTTGGGGGGATACAGTACAGGCCAAAAGTTTGGAAACATTACTATTTTTAATGTTTTTGAAAGAAGTTTCTTCTGCTCATCAAGCCTGCATTTATTTGATCAAAAATAATATTGTGATATAGGCTATTATTACAATTTAAAATAATTTGTTTTCAATTTATTATACTTCAAATTATCATTTATTTCTGTGATGCAAAGCTGAATTTTCAGCATCATTACTCCATTCTTCAGTGTCACATGTGACATCCGGTCTATCACATGATCCTTTAGAAATCATTCTAATATGATGATTTATTATGAGTGTTGGAAACAGTTCAGCTGTAATGTGTGTGTGTGTGTGTGTGTATGTGTATATATATATGTATATGTATATATATATATATATATATATATATATATATATATATATATATATATATATATGTATATATATATATATATATATATAATATGCTAAATCATGAACAAAATGACAGGGTGAAATGGGCTGTGATGCATGGGGCGCAAGGTAAAATCTTGCCTAGGGCAGCAAATTGGTCAGGGCCGGCCCTGACTTAACTGATGGCTTATGCTACCGTGCAACTTAGCTTATGCAACTTAATGTTAACTAATAATTGTTGCAAACTGGTACTACCAACAAAATATTAGTGCATTCCTGGAACTGGGCGTCGTTACACTACATCCTTATGCATCGCTTTCTGCCAGGACTTTTACTTGCTTTTCCCAAATCTCGGAAGTGACCTCGATGTCCTGGTTAGCGGTAGCATAAGCCATCAGACAAGTGTTATTTAAATAAACTCCTGTTGTACTTACAAACTTTGGTACCATTCTGGGAATTATTAATGGGGTAATTTACGAGATACAATCTAGGTTCCATTAGCGCTTGCACTAAGCCGTTCGGCTGATATCTCTAAATAAGCTCTAACTTTAATAATGTTCGACCAAGGGAAAAAAAAGCTTCTGGGGGGGTGTTTAGCTCGAGGTCATGGTGCAAAGGACCCTAGGTTGATTTTACTCCGAACCATCCCTTTAAAGGCCATAAAAAAGAAATTACCAGCCACAATTTCTGTATCACTACATAATTTCTACATGACTATTTTGAACATTCTCAGATGTGAGATTAATTATGTGTCTGCAGGGAAGCTGAAAAGCTCTATGAATACATTACGCACCTGATTTCATCAGTTCCCAGCTGCACCACACAGACCCGACACACAGAACAGGCAAGCCAAGCTCACCAGAAAACAGATCCTGAATGAGAGACCACAGTGACAAATGATAAGATAAATAAACTGAGTGAGAATGGCTGTATTACCGTGGGTGTTTTTTTGTTTTGTTTTGTTTACCTGGTGTACTTTGGGCAGGACAGCTACAATGTGTTGCGCGAGGGCTTTTCCAGATTCCGTGAACACGTGTTGGCACAAAGCATCACCAGCCCTGCCACCTGATGCACACACAAACACAAAGAGTCATAACGTGTGGCGTAATGCACACACAACCTCACTGCATACATCAGTAACATACCTTCAGCTAGTTTCCTACAGAACCCTGCGAAGTGTGACTTCTGAAAGTTTCTGTACAAATGAGGAAGCATTCCCATCAAATCCGACACCTGGAGATGAACATGACAAGGAAACACCATCATTTCTATTCAAGTATCAATTTAAGCAGAAGATGAAATTAAACAAGTCCTAACCTGGAAATATTCTTCCATGGCCTTCTTAACATAGGTGATATCATGAGGGGATGTGACAAGGTTATCTCTGGCATCAAACACCGTTTTAACAGCCAAGTGAGAAATCCAGTATGCTACAGGAAGATAAGGACAGAGAAAAAGAAAATGCGTATGCCCTGTTAACATTTGGTAATAACATCCATCTCGGGTGATCAAATCAGAAAGGGCCGACACAGATTGACGTTTGGACATCGGACAGAATTAAGTCTTTATGAAGACATGTGAATGTACATTAAATGTCTGGTGTCAGTTTTATTTGTATTTTTTTTAGAGAAATTAATACTTTTTACTCAATAAGGACACATTTATTTTATTAAAAGTAACAGAAAAAAACTAAACAAATATATATACAGATATTTAAATGCTGAACTTTCTATTCATCAAAGAATCCTGGAAAAAATGTATCATGGTTTCCACAAAAATATTAAGCTGCACAATTGTTTTCAACATTCTTGAGCACCAAATCAGCATATTAGAATGATTTCTGAAGGATCATGTGACACTGAAGTAGAGGTCTGCATTAGGATCCGCGGGACCCGACCAGATATTTTGCGCCGCGGGATTAAATTTCCGACTAAAAAACGATAGCGGTCGGTAACTCTGGTGTAATTTGAACGGGAGCGGTCGGTCATTCAATATCACGTTCCCGACGCCGACGTTCTTTCAGAACAGCATATCTTCGCTTTACCTAATCTTAATCTTATCGACCACACCCGGTATAGGCTACAGTCTGCCCTGTAGGCTACTCAGGACCGTTATGCACGCGCTGCACGCACGGACCAGTAACGGTTCTTTCTGTCATGCATTGATTGTATTTGCTTAACAGCAAAATGTTACGAATTTTGATAATACGAATAAAAATAATAGCCTACACTTCTTTTTTTTTTTCGCTGCGATATTTTTTCCCCTACTGTCTGCAGCAAAATGTTAAATTTTGTATATTGACAAGGCGAATAAAATAATAATAAAAAAATGTTTGTGCAGACTACATTTTTATTTTTATAAATGTACATGTGAAATTCTGGGAGATCTATATTAAAGCGGGATGGTCGGGTCGGGAAGAAAATTATTCTAAGCAGACAGCGGGTGAACAAATAGTGTATATATAGCGGGAACGGGTGGGCGCGGGATATAACCCCAGCGGGAGCGGGCGGGAGCGGGACTTAAAAAACAGTCCCGCGCAGACCTCTACACTGAAGACTGGAGTAATTGCTGCTGAAAATTCAGCTTTGCCATGACAGGAATAAATACGATTTTAATTATTACAGTTTTTCAGCGTTGGGGAGAAGCTAACTACAAGTAGCGATGCTTTTAAAACAGTGTAGCTTTTCCAGTAGCTAACTAATTTTTACGTCAAGTATCAGTGTAGCGTGACCAAAAGCTATATTAAGTTGTATCAATTAAATTGTAACATGCTATGTATTGATAGCCTGACTACGTCAGACTTCGTACTTCCGCTCAATTTCAGTTTGCTTCTGTACTCAGTCTGAGATAGCGACCGTTTTCCCCGTTTTCCTCCGGCCTCAAAACAGCCGGCCAATCAACGAACAGAGGGCGGGCTGAGAGCCGTGACGAAGACGCTGATTGTACTGTGGATGCGTAGATTTACTTCACATAATCTGCAAAAGTCGTTCACAGCCATGTTCACTCCGGTATTTTGTTTTCGCATCATACATGTGTTTACAGTGGAAGTTAGATGTGGCTGAGCATGCGCATAACACACGTCATAACCAAACGTTATGTGATTGGCTTACGGGTAACCAATGATTTTAAACTTCAGACAAGCGCCCCCCCGCGAGAAATAAAACGCTTTTCAATTATGCCATGCCAGACTCAGTCTACGAAGCAAAGCGAAGTAGCAGAGTATGGTATTACCAGGCTAATGTATTGAAGCAGCACAGCGTCATCTTCTTTTTAGATGACAAACTAAAATTCTGCATTATATTTTAGCATCTTGTATCATTTATCGCATCTTGTAGCTTTACAGTTCACTGAGAAGAGATCATCTGATGATTATTTAAAGGATATACAGAAGTGGGTTGATATTTCAAATGAATCAGCTAGTAAAGGTTACACTTTTGTATGTAATTTCTGCAAACCAAAGATTAAAACACTGCCTGTGTTAAAGACTTCAAGCACATACAGATGAATAATGGCCTTTTTTAAATGAATTTATTATACCACTTTATTGCACTCTATATAAAATGTCTATATCTGACTTGATTACAATAATGGCCCGCCACAGTTTTGTAATGAACCTAAAAGATCACTAACATTGTGTTTTGCGCCATTGCTTTGGCAAAGCATCTGTCAATCGAACAGAAAACAAAATCACAATTAAATGATGATCTGTGATCTAATTAAATAGGTTACAGAGTGAAGCACACTGTGTTGAACTTTTGAACAGTAGTGTATACAGATTACTTTTTCCTAGTTTGACAAGCTGGCAAACCCTTGTTTTAGTACAACGATTACCCATTACGTGAGTAGGTAATGCTTAGCTATTGCACAGGATGAATTTGTGTCTCTGAGCTCATTTACACTACTATCCTAAAAGGTGTGCACATTTACATTATGTGGACTGCAGGGCTCCCAAACTTCCATGGACAGCTATCTGATCAGTAAAAAGCATGAAGCAACCTGGTGTGTTTCTTCTAAATTTGGTTTAAGTGATCAGATGACAACACGTTTCAGGGACACACTGAATCCAAGCTGTCCACGTACGATAAGTTCATTGAGGTGGATGTTAAAATCAGATTCATTTGTAAGATAAGATAACATCTTTTTAAGATAAGACTGGATGTTTGTGTGATATCAGTGCTGTAATGTCAGTCAGTTTCTCTTTCCACATGGTTACCTGAGCCCTCGTCTCCCATCATGTGACCCCAGCCCCCACAGCCAACTTGTGTGCCATCTGGATTCACCAGCTTGCAATTCGAACCAGTGCCTGATATCACTACTATTCCTCCTATGACAAAAAGACAGAGAGAAAGGGTTAGGAATGGGTGACGGTTGTGCCCTGAGATTCTTTACTCCTTCTGGTTGCAAATACACTGCATATAATACCATAGTCACTGGCAGTTGCCATAGCACCAATGGCATCAGTGGTAATGAAATAACTTTGACTCAGATTAGGGTATCTCTCCCTCATGTCGTCAATCAGCTTCTGGATAGCAGCCTTCTGCTCTCCACCACTCAAAGACATGCCCTGTCAACACACAATGTAGACAACGTCAAAGCGACCCGATGAAGTGGAATGCGTTGAGGATGACTTACCGATGCATCACCTCACCAATGAACAAACTGGTGTGTCCGGGTCCAGCCCTGCCTTGATTTTAGCCCTCTGGACCATGTCGTGGATACCACTGATACATTTATCAACACCAACCAACTATAAAAGAACAGAAAATGAGGTAGACAGACTCAAGTACACAATAGGTAAGCCTACTTCAGTCCATATTGAAGGATGTTCTCCCATCTCACCCAGTGGTTGGTACATGGTCCATCTGTCTCAGCTAGGATATGTCCCTCAGCAGAGACCAGCACTGCTTTAGAGTGTGTCCCACCACTGTCAAGAAAAGTCTCTCATTCATCATTACTCTGAAGCTACTGTCACTTTCGCTTATTCATTCCCAAACGACTGGCAGGAAGAACACGCTTAGAGCACAGTGTTGCTTTTAATACAAGCGTTTGTATGTTAAAATGTCATTAAAATGGAGTATATTCCTTTTCATAATCATGTTTTTAAAAAAAAAAAATTATACTTACCCCTCCACTCCTCCGTACACTGCGCTCATCTTGCCCGCTTCCTCTTTAGTCACATGACCGCTCACAGTCACAGTCAGCTCAGCTGCTTCAAACGACTTTCAGTGAATACCACACGGACTTTGACAGATAGCTATTTTTTATTACCTAAATCAACATAAAATCTCGATTCACACCCATTTTTATCATCTGTCTATATTTAAGTTAAGATAAGATCATATGATTCGTTTTTCCGCATATTTTAGTTTTAGATTTTTTCCAGAATTATTTCAGTAAATGTTTGTTTGTAGTAAAACAATCATAAACATATATAAACAATGAACATAAATTAAAAATATATATTAAAACAATATATGAATATAAATATTTATATAAAACAACATCCATGCATCACACACTCTTACCAATAGATGGCAGCATTATTGAATGAATGTTCCAAGCCTCACATGACAAACAGATGTACTATGAATTAATTATTTTTCTTTTATCCACATTTTTATTATTATTATTTACATTATTGACTTACAAATGCATTATTCAAAATGTTGATGTATACAAGAAAACAGCAAAATGATAAACAGAATATAATGAAACATTTTTGGTAGGCTAATTAAAATATTGCAAATGACATTTTAGGAGTGTTGAGCAGTGATTGTGTTATTCCCCACTGCATTTGTGATTCACTCTTTGCTGACCCACATGTCTCATTGACTAATGGAGAGAAAATACAATTTCATCATGAATGTGCACTTACTACCACAAGTTGATGACATGCACTTGTGTATTACAGTAATCTTTGAATCACAATACCAAATTTAGTATAGATGCTGAATGCTGATCCAGTTCTCACAGGTTATAGATTTTTAAGCTTTTAATGTTTGCCATAAAAGCTGTAAAATATGTATCTATACCGTAACTTTAAATTCATAAAAATACCACTGCTGTAAAATTATGGTATAAGGTGCAACCTACTGATTTGTACTCATGATTTAACTCATTATTGCTTTTTCATCCCATTAAACCTGCTTCCATAACTTAATCATGGTAACATGAACCAAGACAATTTGCACCAATTTCATTTATAACAGAAAACCAAATGTTAAATGTTTGCAAGACATGCACAGTAAAAGAAGGGATAAAAGAAAAACAAATCAGTTGATCTACAATATGAGAACGCATGTGTGAGCAAACCATAAGAGGCAGCCCAATGAAGGACATGGATCAAATGCTAAGACCAAACAGTGCATTCCTCTCTAAAAAATAAAAAGACTAATCATGTAAGTCAGTGTGACACCCAGGATTTGACAATAATAGAACCATAATTATTTCGGTGCTAAATGAATGCTGTTAACGGTTGAGAAATCAAATCAATGGATAATAAATTAGCAGTAACAGCACCTCAGCATAATAACTGACAGCCATAAATTAGCAACAGCACCTTAATATTGTCAGTGAAAAATCACAAGACGGTTGCTGCACCTGTCTTATGATTTTTCACAGAACACATTATAACAGGTATTATACATTATAATTGCAAGTGAAAAGAGTTGGTTTCAGGCGTCATGCTTTGCCTATGTTTGGGTTGAGGAGTAGGTGGGAGGAAAGGCTGTGGGTGCGCGCGCGCGCGCTTCCTCTGTCGCGCGCGAGAGAGAGAGAGAGAGAGAGAGAGAGAGAGAGAGAGAGAGAGAGAGAGAGAGAGCGAGCGCGCGCGGCAGAGCAGCGTCTCAAAACTCAGGACCAGTAGCATGAAAACACTCTGTTATAACGTTTCGCTTTTCCCCTCCAAACATTCATTTAACAGTTAGATTAATCTTAACGATTTCCCGTCGAAACGCCTGTGAAGCAAAAGTTTGACAAGCGGAAGTTCGCGCGGTAGGAAAAAGGAAAAAAGTCTAAAGATTGAGAAATATTTATCCTTTATCTTGCTGTGCAGCGGTAGAGTATTTTAAAAATGGACACTCACGTTAAGGAGGGACAACTGTTCGTTCAGCATCAGAAGTTTGGAAAGGTAAGAGCTTGTCTCATATAGTGTTTGACTTTTCAGGCTATGACATATGACGATGTCTGACATGATAAACAGGAGTATCTTACAAAACACCAGTTTAAACACATGTGCCAAATTATCAGATATGCCATCATTGTATTCTTGTTTGAAAAACGTTCTATACATTATAATACACACATTATATGCATCCTATACATTATAACCATAAAGTAAAATAAATAAATAAATAAATAGGAATTTTCACCTTCAATACACTTTAGTGTGCACAACTTATTTTGCAAGGCAAAGTTGTCAAACATTTATCGTTTTTTTTTTTTTTTTTTTTTTTAACAAATGTAACACATTTTTTAGTCATTAATATCAAGATAGGCTATATTTTTTTAATGATTAGTCTTTTCTAGGAAATGTCAAAATATGACATTGAGGGGGAAAAATAATTCCTGCATGGTTTTGTGCAACACTGACTTTTTTTTTTCCTAGTATTTTGAAACAAAATTGCACAACTGCTTTTTGTTTAAAGAAATAATAAATGAAAAAGTGTGCGTAACCATACAACTTTGTGATTGCAGAGAGACTTTAAGTCTGAAATATATAGAAATATGACTATATAAATGAAATGCATGTATTTTTAAGTAACTATTGGTCCGGATGAAAAAAAAAGAGCATCAAGTCACCCTTAAACCAACGTTTTAACATTTACAAATTCAAATGTATCCAATCATATAGAGAGTGACAGTCGAAAGAGGACCTACAACATCAACCAAAATGTTTTAAATGTCAACTTAAAATCTAAATTAACATTAAAGACAACTTAAACAGTTTCTTTAAGAGTATGAAGGAATGGCTTTTATCTCTATTCCTCTCCTGCGTCATGAGATAGTCACATGAATGAGTACATCAGATCCTTTAATTCTTTAACTTTAAACTGTCTTCATGCATATTCTGTGTTTTTAGGTCAGTAACTACATAAACATAGATTCCTTTTCTTTTCCATTAATGATATCTAACCACCAAACAAGAGTAGGTTATAGCCTACTTACACGCGGCCAGCTGTCTCAAAATAATTTCCACTCTCTTGTCTGTCCACGTGCAGTGGAAAATGCTACATCACAGACACATGACCACAAAAGGTTCTGTTTGTTTTCTCTCTTATTGAATATGTTAGGCATGTATTTTTGTCATTCTTTAGACATTGATATGAGTCATAAGTCTTCAGTCAGACCTGTGTTGGATCAAAAACATCTTTCTGGAGCAATGGCTTGTCATTAATTCATTATTCACTTCCTCTGTCTGACACTTCTTTGTGATATGGAAGTAGGCAAATTATGAGAACACAGTAGAGCTTTATGTCTTTAGCCTCAGGCAACAGCAGAAATTCAAATTGAGGATACAACTTTAATGCTGCCATTCATTCATGCAGGTTTTAGCAAAATGCAGAGTATCTTGTCAAGAAATAACACTAGATTTCTATGACTAAAAATAATCTTGTGTGCTTGGTGACACCTCTTTAGCGGCTGAGAGGCTGATGATAAACTCATAGTGTGATGGCTGAATCACAGGATTGTGCTGCTGTGAGAGTTGCATTGTGCTGAAAAATTGATATTCTGCACAAGCATGCGATGCGACTGTCTTTCCCCGGCATCATGAACACATGGTAGCACTTTTGGGGAACCGAAAACCTCATTCCCTTCATTGATGTAAGGTTTTTGTTTGGCAATGAAGGTTTGGATAGTTTTGCTAGAAGCTGGAATCAACGTAACACGTGACTGTAGGCTTGCGAATCACACTGTCAACAAGATTTGGAAAAAAATTTCGAGGACAAGAAAAAAATATATGAAAATGTTGTATGAAAGTGCATGTACCGTGTTTGACAACTCTGTGGAAGGTGTGCAAAGTAAAACATGAGACAAATCAAGTCAAGTCACCTACTTTACCGCTTTATACAATACAGATTGTTTCAAAGCAGCTTTACAGTGATAACAGGAAAATGATTCAATGATGCAAACAGAGTTCATTATGATTATCTTAAAGAAAAGTGTAATTGTTCAGCCGAAGTTAGTTCAGAGTTGATTCAGTTCTGTCGTAAAATATAAAGAATCAATTAGGCTATTAATTGAGTTAATATCATCTATAAAGCAGTTCTGCAGAAAAAGTGTTGTCGTCCAGCTCAGTTCTCATACAATAGTGTAAGTGCAGTCAAGTCCAAACAATTCTATTGCTTTTTTCTTTTTTAGTACTATCAATTGTTTATTTTCCTTACCCTGTTATTAGAGAGCTGTTTTTATTGCATGCCCAACGTTAGCATGAGCACGAGCACAGGCATGAATGATTGAACATGTTCTCTATTTTCTGAACTTGAGTTTTATCCATAGTAGTCAGGTTTCAATACTTCACACACTACATTTGTAGGACCAGCATAAAGGTTTTTATTTTCATATTTTAGGTCAATAACATTGCCAAATACGGCATGTAACAACCACAAAACCTGTTTTAAAAACTGCTATCCTTATATGGATGTAGATCTCTTTTACAACTTAATAGTGTCTCTTTGTCACTCTAAATAACACATTTCTGTTTGACATTTTCAAACTGTTTGTTTCAGACAGAGAGACTAACCATCATTTAAATATTTGTGCTACTGAACAAAGCACATGCATATTAACTGAGCACCGAGGCGGCTTATGATTGATGTTGCTAAACAACTTCTAACACTGCATTGTTTCATATACACCCCAGTCAAGGTGTAAAATCACCAAAAAAACTGACCACTTGTATTACACAAAGTAGAACTAAACCCTTTCAACTGCAATTGTATATGAACAAATTTCATATCACATTTGATCTGGAATGAGTATATATTGTGACAGGCCAAACAGTTTGTTTGTGTATGGAGGAGTGATATCTTTTGCCTGGCCCACATTGGCCTTTGCTCTTACTTTTACTACAGCTCAAGGAACTTTAGAGCCATACCAAATAACAAACCAAATACATACTGTACAATAAATGGAAAACACTAATGAATACATCGATACACATTTCTGATCCTTCCCAAACAGTGTGATCTGTATGCTCTTCTGGGCTTTGTTCTTTGCAAATTGTCTTGCATGCAGCAGTATTGTATAAGGCAGGTTTTAATTAAATAATTATATAGTCAGCTTCAGAATGAAGAGCGGCACTGTGTTCATTTCCACACGTGCAGATTAAAATACTTATATACAGTGTTTTCAGAACAACTAAGGTCACAGTAAATGCACAAACTCTAAGTTTACAGAATTTCACCAAACTTCTGCCAAAATAAAAGCTTGAGTATTTGTCATGTTAAAAGCTTGAGGGTTGGAATTTAAGACATAAATATTTATATTGTATGTAAGCTCTCTGTTGACTGTCACTATTAACCTCTTACACCCTGACGGCATTTTTAATGATTTCATGTGATTCAAGTGGCATACTTAAAAGTAATGGCTTATAAAAAATGTATCAAGTGCATGGACTCATTTGATAGAAAACCTTTCAAAATCTGAAGAAAACTTGCTTTCTTCACAGCTCACTGTGCATGTCAGAGAGAGAAAGAGAGAGAGAGATGCAGAAGCGCTGATTTACTCACACTGTTTGTGAAATACAGTCTGGAAGAAAGATTTCAAATTATTACTATTTACGGAGCTTATGTAAAATTATGCACAATACTTGCAATCATGAGCCGAAATTCAGGCCCTGAAAAGATCAATACTTGCCGCCCAGGGATCGATACAGTAAGGCAATTGCTCACACTTTGTGCAGTGAATAAAGAGTTATTTTTTCTCTCGCCATCTCTAAGCAAGTCACTGACTGAGCATCGGTCATTCTGTTTTAAAAGAGCTTTGTTAATTATTTAGAGTTAAAATATAATTATTGAACTGTACTTTACCTTTATATTAGTATGTGGACCACGATGGGAGCAAAATATTAATCAAATCCAAATGTTTTGAAATGTTCATGTTCATTTCCAATTTCATGAATGGAAATGCATATGGCAGAATAGGGAAACCATCTCTCAGACAGCGTGCGCATATAGCGAAATGAGTTCTATTTCGTTGCTTATTGCGCTTCAGCGGTATAAAATCACTTGTTTTTAAATCGCAATGTTAAAAAACGCATGCAAACGATAAGCTTTTGTGTCCAGCACAGCAACGCCACGTGAACATAACCGCGATAGACACAGTATACTGCGTTCACACCATGTCGTAATTACCGTAGTCTCAAGCTCACTCTATTCGGAGCTGTTCACGTCCTCGGACTGGGAATTATGCATTTCTATCACGTAGTACAAGTGGGAGTTCTCAAAAAATGACCATCTTAGAAGCTGTAATTACGAGCTCTACGAGGACGTGAACGCTTTTTACCAGTTGAAATCTCGCAATTATGGTAATTTCGACATGGTGTGAATGCACCTATAGTCCAACACTTCTACCGGTTGATACATTTCTACCCGTTAATCGTGTCTATCGGTCTAATCGCCCACCCCTGTGTCAGAATATCTTTTAGGTAACAGGTGAATATTTTCTGAAGGAGTCATTCATTTTGATGCGCAGTGTTGGGGATCAAGTTAATGTTTAATTTATGAAAATATATATACAAGTTTGAACTTTAAAGTTACTTTATCATTCCCATCTTACTGTGACATTAGCAACATATTAACAAGATGGAATCACTGTGTGCAGTGTCTGTATCTGTTTCTATCAGCATATCTGTTAACTTTTACTGTTTTACATGTTTATGCCTTGCAAGCAACATGCTGTTACCAACAGGAAATGTATATTTTTAGTAGGCCTAATTGTTAATATTTTAAGGTTAAAGCCTGTATGTATACTTTTACTGTGAGAGCACTTTCATATAAGCAAGCTGTATAATATATTCTTTTACATAATTATTTAGCCTATAGAAAGTGCAGCACATGCACATGCAGAGGCAGACATTTCATCAGATTAGCTTTGGATGAGGATTTAAGGAAGTTACCAGTCACTCTCTTTCTTTCTGACCATTTGCATAATTTCCATCCTGCACAGTATATTCCTCAAGTGTTGCCTTATATGGCTATACAAGGTCTATATAAATACAACAATGCCACACCACCCCATTCTATTTTCGATTAATTTGATTTTGGCATTAATTAATAATATGATAATGATAATTAATATGATATGTAAGTGTTCAGTTAAACCAAGGTTTGTATTTTTGGTATAGTAGAGAGGGGTAGTTTTTAAAAGGAACACTGCTACACAAACACCTGCTGAGTGGTGGAGGAAAAAGAGCATGCTGGGTAATCCCACACCCCATCCTTACCACATTGACACTGTTGTCTGTACAGTATCTTCTGCAATGGTCAGGGGTTGTAGTCTGTCTAAAAGGTAGATACATATGTGAATTATTTTATGGAGTCATCTTTTTCAGCTGCTTGCATTTATTTTATTTATTTTTTGTATGAGAGATGATAGTCAATTCACCATGTGCTCAGGTGTGCTGTATTTTAAAGCATGTGGCATTGTGGTAATTGGGCAGAAAATTGACACTTCCCTGGATGGGTGCTATATGTGCTGTGAACTCTTGTGACTGTCCTGATGTGTGAAAGAGGTTGATTAAGGCAGATAGATGTTCAAATGACCCAACAAGACTCCCGTTCAGTGCGCTGAGAGTTACTATTGAGGAATGTGGATTTGTGAATAGAACTTGTGGTGAGGGAAGTTGCCATTAGTTTGAAAGTATAACATTTCAACATAGTTTCATTGCAAATGACTTACAGTAAACTCCTTTTGTTCTTAAGCTACATAAAACATACCTGCACAAAACAAGAACAGCAGACGGACTAAATGAAAACTGAACACAAAGCAGTGCTGCGCTTATTTATAAACAATACTTTAATAGGCATTTTACGGAGGTAGAGGAAAAGAAAATGCCATCAAAACTTTTCTGAAGACATTCAGTTCCATTCAGAGATATATTCATATAAACCCTCACCCCCAATTCAATATTTATATTTTTCTTCCAATATTTCAAGAATCGCGAACAGTGCCAGTGCATCTGTGCTCTCTCCTTTTTGCGTCCTCTTAGTGTCCCGTCTCTGACCTGTGTTAACATCTTGTTTACAGACTTTGGAATATTTCCACACAAATGACATTTTGGGAAATTATTACAGAGCAGTCTGTGTACAAATCAGTCAATAAAATTTGATGGCTGGTTCTTCTGTAATCTTATTGAAGTGAGAGATACTACAACAGGATCACTTGGAATAAAAATGGATTTAGATTCCTGATACATTTTCCAAATACTGTGCAGTCCTTAGTTGTCAAGTTAAGTCACCTTTATTTATATAGCGCTTTTCAGACTGTTTCAAAGCAGTCAAACCAGTGACAACAGGAAAAGATTCAATGGTGCAAACAGGGTTCATTTTGACCGAACAGCAGCTCTAAAAGAAAATAGTGTCATTGTTCACCTGAAGTCAGTTCAGTGTTGATTCAGTTCCATTGTAAAGATCCAACTTACTGCTTGACTGAATAACTTTTTAGCTTTAATAAGAATAAATCTATATTTAATTCATACAGTGAAGAATATGCAATATCTTTTTTTTTACATTTGATTATTACATTTTGGGACTAATTCTAACTACGTTACATAAACCTATTGTATCTGAAAAACTTAATTTAATATTTTGTTATATTGTAGCCTATTTGTCCTATTGTTTGTAATTTGCATCTTTTTTCTTATTTTTAATAACAGAAACGAGATAAAATAACACAAAATTAACCGTATCATGATATACAGTATATCGTTATATCGTTACTACCAGTTTCAACCAAAATTCACTTTTATGTTGTTTTTGAACATAACTATGTGTGTACACAACCACCCTGTGGTAAAATCCATCCACTCCGTTTGTTATTTTCCCCATAAATTCAGGGAAATACTCCACGTCACATTGGAACAGGCCCCGTCCACGACTGGTGACTATTAGCTTAGCTCCTCCCCTGAGTGAGCTGTAGACAGACCGCCATGTTTATCTCCCAGCCAGAGCATTTAACAGCAGTATTCAAGTAAGAAATGTAAGCATATTAAAGCTACTAAAGTTGTTAAATCAAGCAGTGAGTGATTTTCTGTTTTTCTTTTGTTGTTTGATTCATATTAACAGCATATACAGCAGTAGGTATTGTATGTTATGCTGCTATCATTTTAATACACAGATTTAATATACACATGCGATTTCTTTCCCTGCTGTTTACGTTCACAAACATAATGAACTTTGTGTGTATGTGACGGTTTAAGATGCAAAAGAGAATTTAGTTTAATACTCATGGACTGTCTGACAGCCAGCTTTCTGTGCACTCATAAAACCATAAATCTGAAGTTTAATACTGATATGGCTTTAAAGAATGCAAATAATAAACTTTCATGATGACCAAGAACTCAAATGTCACGAGAGCGTGGCCGCTATAGAGATGATAATCGAAAACAAACAGATGTTTTGCCGTTTTTTGGCAGAGTATCCGAGGCACAAGCTGTAAAGGCACAGTGCTATTCTGGATAGGGGGCAGGGAGCAGCAGCTCATTTGCATTTAAAAATACATACTTGCGGCGTTCTCACGGCCCTCGGCCTGCTTGCCACATATAGGCTTTGTACTTCACTAATGTTCCTATATCCACGTAAAACATCATCCTGCACATGCTTGTGCTTGGTATAACACTACAGTGGTGCGTTGGACGCGCTGAAAAGCATAGATTGCACTCTGGAAAATATTTCAATTGAGCAGTGTAACTTTTGGACTGTATTTTCTTTTCTTTTATATACTGTTTTTTTCAGAAGCAGTTTCTTCGCTACAGGTGCATGATGTGTGACTCCTCATGTTCTGTTGTTTATGCTGCTATTTATGCATGTACATGAACATCTCTAGTTTCTACATGTATATGCAAAGATATTACCCAATCATAGCAGTGGGTGTTTACATTGAAGTCTTAAAGAAGACATTTTTTCTGAATTATGCCTGCTTTTGATGTAAAAATCCTACCATTATTAATAGTGGATCTCAAGGCACAGTATAAAATAATAAATGCAAATAATGCAATTCATGACTCCAAATATCATGATGGCTTGTTCCTTTTCATCTAATAGACAGGCTTTGGTAGTGTGTACTCTGCATTAGCAACAACACATTTTCATCACAATATTGAATCAGCTTGAAACACTTGTGCCTTTGTTTGAAGATCATTGTCTTTTCTTGTTACGTTACAAACAATATGAGGAACTGACCCACACTCCTCCTCTCACACACACCCAAACACACATAGATGTCTTTTGTTTGCTGCAGTCTGCTTTTCAATGTCCATCTGGAGGAAGGGGCTTTAAAGTCATTGTCAAGTTCCTCTTGTTGACCTCAGCATTATGACCCTATGCTAAATAAAGAACAAAGTTTGATACTCCTCTTGTACAAAATTCCAGATTTAAGGCCAGTTGTAATTTAACAATGATTTGCAGCTACAAGGAAGTTCATTTTTACAGGTGCGATGTTACGGAAGTAGCGACAGATCTTTCTTTCCGCTTTGTGTCGTATATCTGAGTAAAACTAATTATTGAAAAAGAAAAATGTAGGGCTGGGACTTGGATGGAGGCAGATCTGAACATGATCTTGAGGTTGATTTATTCTAACAACAGGGTGGTGTTTAACCCGACTAAATGATCGGAGGATTCCAGTGTACATCACCAGAGAATAGTCTGCCATTGTCCAATTAAGACATTTTGATTAAAAAATAAATAATAATAAAAATATTGTACACAATAAGATGCATTAATAAAATAGATAAAGTGAATTCCCTTTTAATGGATAGCGACTTGAGGGAACATGAGTTGACATGACCTATATTCTGTCTAGATTCAAACTAACAGAAATAGTTTTGTGTGTATGTTTTTTCAGAACTTTTTAGACCCATAAGTGAATAACAGTTGAATTTGCCCAAGACACTGCCAGATCTTAGAAGAGTACAAACTTCCTCTTCTCCCTCTCTCCTTTTTAGAAATGGAAGAAGAACTGGTTCGTACTGTTCCCAGCCAGTCAAAACGGCATCGCAAGGCTTGAGTTTTATGATTGCTCAGGCAGCGCCAGTGATAAACCCAGCACTAAGAAAATGGACAAGAAGATAATCCGTCTGTCAGAATGCATCAGCATACTCCCTGCTGTCACTGAAACCTGCCCCAAAGAAAGCATGGCTGCCTTCTGTGTGGAGACCAATGACAAGACGTACGTCTTTGCAGCTGAGAAATATATTACCAATGAGTGGGTGGAGAAGATGTGTGAGATTGCTTTTCAGGTGAGATGACATCATGGAGACTTTTTAATGGTTAAAAGTTCTATGTGGTTAACGCTTGTGACTTTGCCCCTGAGTTTTAAGAAGAATGAGAGATCAGATTTTTTTTTAAACAGCTTTTACAATCTTTCAATTTTACAATGCCTGATCATTTTTTTACTGGTTTGAAAATGAATGAATTATGTTCAGCTGTTTGACACGTGTGATAACCTTTAAACCATATTATAACGAGGTTATGGATGAATTTGGAACATTAAAATATGTTGGGAATTGCCAATGGGAGTATCACAGCTGTCCCTATACTAATTCAGCATCTCTCTTTCTGTCTCACTTTCTCTCTCTCTGTCTCTATCACTCTAAGGGAGGAAGTGGTTCTCTTGGTAGTTTTGACTCAAATGGACAGCAAGAGCTTCAAATGGCAGAAAATCTCATTTATTACTCCAGAGAGGAAGGTAAGAAGAGACACGTGACACAGTTTGAATTTACTCATGTGTTTTAACAAACTGGGTGTGGGTTTTTTTTTGGGTTTTTCATTTGATCTATACAACTCCAAGTGCTATTTTCATGTGCGATGAGTTTCTCAAAACATAGGACTTAGACATCATCTCCACTTTTAATTCAGTTACTTTTTAGTTCTTAGATTGAAGTTATTTGTATATCATCTAGACCAGCAAAACTGATCTGAGATCAGTGAATAGACAGAAATGTTCCGTTAGATGCAAATCTAAACAGATTAGTTATTAGCTGCATGCAAATTTCCTGCTCATGTTAGTCACAAAGCCCAAAATATTAGAGCTCTTGAACGTACAGTAGTTACACATTCAAGAGCTGTTTCCAGAAAGACATAGTTGGTTGTGTCACTCATTTTATTTTAATAGTCAAAGTGAAAGGCGCAAAGGGCTAACAAGCGAAATGGAGGAGGACAGAAAGTAGAGCAGAATCTCAGGCATTTCCCCGACCCCCTCCTTCATTGCTGGCACTCACTTCATCCAGTGCTATGCAAGGTAAACACTTAAATGCACAAACTACCTCTTCTCCTGCTGTGCATTCTCGAGTGTTTCTAGGGAAATAGTTTGTGATCACTTCTGTTTTTAGTAAGGGCAGCACTGACTTCCTCAAAGAGTGTGAAAGCTGACATTTAAAAGGCTTTGCTACAATACAGTCTTGGCACTCTGACTATCTCTCATTCATATAGACCTTTTCTGCCATGGCAGTGTATGACAGTTGGCATCAGAGTGTAATGTGTATTGAATAATGATTGTTGGTGCCCTGTCCAGGGGTATTTTGGTTAAAAGCCAATCCAGAGATAGACAAGACAATAAACGTAGATTACAGTGGAGCATTTAGAGAAGCAGAGGAAAGTCAGGTAATCGGTCACGGCCTTTAGTGTCTGATAAGCAGAAGCGTATCTGTGCTGAATTTAGCTGGGAAACAGCGTACGGGTCGGGACCCATCAAATGAAAAACATCCTGGTTGTACAGTACTTTTTATATTGCGGATTGTTCCAACGTGATTTGAAAAAGACCAGTGTTGGCTAATTTCCTGAGATTCAAAGAATTTTCGGTTTTACTTGTAAAGTCACAGAACTTACTTCTGTTAGTCTTGTCAGTACACAAATTTAGGGGTGTAAAGTTACACTCTGTCACAACTCAATACAATTCACGATACTGAACAAGCTACTGAAAAGTAAAGAGAAAGCGTCTCGATCGCCCTCAGTTGGTTGGTCCCAGTAAAGGTCATAAACCCCGCTTTACCCACGAAGTCTAATGGGATGCAATGGAAACTAAACAACCAAATTACACTTCAAATAATATTTTTTCTTCATTTTAGGTAGTTTTTAACACGCCGATTTAAGTTTAAGTGTCCGGTTTTTTAAATAAGTTTGATATTAGTTCGTTATTTGATGCTATAAAAACGGGAATGTGACATCATGATTGACAGCTGTGATTGACAGCTTCTCTGAACGAAAAAGTCACCGTGGCACCAACAGATTTTTGGGGGGATTTTTGGGAGGATTTTTGGGAGGAGATTGGAGCTTCAACTTTAATTTGAATGTCCATAGCTGTTTATTTTACACAGTAAACTTTGTACTAACCGTTTCTACGGGAGTGAGGAGGACGGGACCTTGATATCGCGGCTCCACTTCCAGTTCACTAGTGCGCAGACTCGGGTCCCAAATCTGTGCAAGATGTCCGCGTCATATTAGGACTTTGGCAGCTTCACTTTTCACCAATGGAAGAGATTGAAGGGGCGTCGTCCATCTTTTTTCTTACAGTCTATGATACTGAACTCATGAATCATGATACAATACTATTGCGATACTTAAAGCCAATATAAAGAAGAGGTTTTTATTATTATTACAACTACTATTTTTAAGACGTATGCTAAAAAGTTAAAATGGTCCTAGTCTTGGTCCTAGTCATCAATTCACAGGGCAATGGTGACACCAGAATAAAAAAAATTCATGATTCTGAACCTGAAAATACACTTGCACTCTGTCACCGACAACATAATTTATGTACACCCTTTTTTACTGGTCAAATCAGACATTTGGCATTATCACGACCCACAAATATCCCCCCCCCCCCCATTGCATTATTATACATTATATTTAACATTAAGTATAATAGTGTAATTATTACTGTTAATGAAACTCTGTAAACTTTAATTTTTTCCTCACGCAGTACTCAAGCTTTAGAGCAGGTATTCGTTTGATCTCTTACACAGACAACCCGTGCGCTCACACTCTCCACGTTCTCACTATGTCCTGTCTCTCCTTCTATTAATGCACTTATAAATAACCATATTGTGTTTTTAGTTTTAGTAGTATGATGGTTTTAATGATGTTAGTGCTTTCACTTTGAAGAGTGCCGCTCCAGAGCTTATGCGCTTCAGGTGATCAGTGCAATCAATCACAGTCACGTCCAGTATATTTGAACGTCTGACCGAGTCTCTTCAGAAAACAGCTTAAAACACTTGATTGATTATTTTTATGATGCCTTTATGACCTTTTTTGGGATTTTAAGTTTTAGGGGAAGGGATTTAAATGGAGGGACAGAAATCCAGAAATCTCTCAGGTTTCATAAAAAATATCTTAATTTGTGTTTGGAAGATGAAGGAACTTCAACTTTATATCGCGATAGATATCGTTCACATCACCAATACATATCAGCACATTTTTATATTGCGATCTATCGTTACACCCCTACACAAAATTATTATAAATTGTACAAAACCTTATAGATACATAATCCTCCATATCACCACATAACAAATTAGTAATCCCAACTACTATATGTAATTTTATATGCATACATACAGTATTACAGCTGTTCTGATGTCATAATGAGAAGAAGCCTATTTAAAATAACGAAAAGAAAAAGCTTATAAAGTAGTTCACCATTATTTCTTTCATCTTTGTAATTATTCATAACAAAAAATATTTGAACAAAATATATATATAAAAAAAATTGTATGCCAAATCAGACACACATGTTGTAACCAAAGTGCAGAAACATGGAGAACAAACAAAACAGGAAATTATTTCATAGAGAGAGGACCCCTGCAGACCCTCAAGGTCAATAAAATATCAGTTTGGCCTTTTTCCAATTTGGCCTTTTTATAAAACACAAAGTTAGTAAAAATGTTATGCAATTCTCAAAAAACATAATTTGTTATATTTAAAAAAAACAAAACAAAAAAAAAAACCTTAAAAATACCTTAAAAATAATTGTGAAAACATTTTCATGATTAAGATATGTATACTCAGGTGTATTGAAGATCTAATGAAAATATACATTTACTTTTACATCAAAATCATATCACATTTTTAGAATTATTAAAATGTGAATTAAAAGAGTACATTTATAAAAACTTGTTTTTAAATGTGATTTTAAAGAGGTTTCTTTTTCTTTATCATGGATTTATCTTTTTTCCATTGACCCACATACAAATTATACCTTTCTTGCAATATTATATCTGAAGTGAACTCATAACATTCCATTTTCCATTTTTCAGTTAATGAATTTTGGGTGAGTGTCCAGAGGACAGAAGCATCAGAGCGCTGTAGTCTCTCTGGTAATTACTGGCTCAGGGCTAATGTGGACAACCTTATTCTGAAGGACCCCAAGACTAAAAAGGATTTATTCATATGGCCTTACAAACTTCTCCGTCGCTATGGAAGAGACCGGGTGAGTATTATTTTCTGATTTTGAACTGTCCTCAATTTAAGTATACAAAGTTTCAAACCAATTCAAAATCGGTGTAAAGTGCTAAAAATGGTCAATTGCATGATATTCAATGGCACTGAATATCTTCTGTAGGAGGGTAACAGTTGATAAAAGACCTTCAAAATTGACTTAGCCTTGTCTTTGTATATACATAGTCAATAGACACCCACACATTAGAATGTAGACAGCACGCATCACGTCTAAAATAATCAAACGGCTGTTTGCGTTAATCCAACATTGTTGCAGGCAGCTGGCCTCATACTACAGATGACATATAAAACAGGAACTTAAGCCACTGTTGTTTCCAACTCTGCTTCCTGTCTTTACTATAGAAACTGCCTTGGTACAGGAAGTTGGCCTTCCTCTATCCCTTATGAGTGGGCAGAAGGCAGAGCTAATGCGGTGAATGACTATTGAATGCAGGTCATGATAGTTTGAAAAGATGATCTCAATTTATATTAGATGTTTTAACTACTATATATGCCAATACATTTTGTTAGGTACAATACACTTATTGTGATCATGTTGTATTGTAAAACACTTTTGCTGCTATCAAGGTGGGATATGGATAAGATTAGGGACTGGTTTACTCTGGAATGTGAAGGTTTAAGGGTAAGTATTTTTACATTTAAGCAAATGTAAAAACATGCAAAAAGTGCATAATATTAAATTATTAATTTTAAATGTTATTACATAGTAGTTAAAGACACCTAATAAAAAGAAGTGGGTCCAAGAAGATTAATAAGCCCAGCGTGTTGGGTCCATATTGTTTTTTTTCCAAGTAAGATGCTGAAATGTTAATTTAAAGAAGGTTCATTCAAATAGCAAGTATGTTCTGTATAAGAGAATTAGAATAAAAGTGAAGAAATATCACAAATATGTTGTCACATTTCTGACATGCTCTGCAGGTCATGTTCTCTTTTGAAGCTGGGCGACGCTGTGATTCTGGGCCAGGGAACTTCACCTTTGAGACAAAGCAGGGTAATGAGATATTTCACATGGTTGAGGAATCGATTCGGGAGCAGAAAGCCCAAGCTGAAGAACGACACCAAAGCTTTCCATCATTAGACTCTGACTGCCCAGCTCTCCAGCAGATCCGTGCTGCCATCTCAGAAGCAAACAGTCGTGAACCAGATGGAGATTCTGGTGGTAGCAAGCCTGGGTCTGCGGATGGTGTCTTTGGTCGAAAGGACAATGATGGGAAAAACATAAAGGCCCGAAGCCTTCCAGAGCCGCCACCTCCAGTTAGTGGGACCCCTCCACGATCTCCCATGCCTCGTGGGTCCAAAAATCTGTTAGAGGACCAAGGGAGTCTGTACTCGGAGCCTGCTGACTCGGTCCGTGCGCCGCCCAGTCTAGGAGACTGTTTGTACTCAGACCCGGTGGACAGTATCAAAGTCATGCCCACTCCTAACCCACGCCTCAGGCCGACTGGCGAAGAGGGGGGTAGCCGCTACACAGGAATCAAGCCTGAGCCGTTCTACTCAGACATCTATGATCATATCAGTCTGGACTTGGTGCAAAGGACAATGGCATTGGGACTCGATGGGCGAAGCAGACACCCTGCAGATGGAGGTCCAACAGAGCACATCTATGATGAGCCAGAGGGACGAGCCGGATCTACACTTCCTATCATCACGCTTTATGATGAAGCACGGTTGGAAATGCATCCCTGGAAAACCAGGGGAATGGAGGAGCCTCAAGGTCACGAGGTGGCTCAACAACCGCTGCCACTGCCCAGACCAAAAGGCCCCAAACCTGTCACAGCACCAAAACCAAGCAAAGTAGCACTTCCCAAGAAAGACCCTCATCCGCTGCCTCAAAATAAAGGCAGTGCTAACCTGAACAACAATAACAGTAGCAACAGCCATGACAGCACGGAAGTTGGTAGAAGAGGTGCTGGTGCTGGAAAAAACATGGACCTGTATAACAAAGTATCTAGACATCAGCCACCTCCAAATGCGTGGCATCCAACCATACAGTCTCCAGACATCATCTACGACAACTTAGGAGACATTTGACTTAACTTTTGTCGACATTTAGGCAGTCATGGATAAAGGAAATGTGTCCACGCTAAGAAGGGAGTGCTCATTGTCAGGGCACAGATTGAAACCTTAGTCATGTAGTCACTGACTGTCAAAGTGGCTGAGAGCTAAGACTATACAAAAACTTTTGTGTGGATAATGCCCTCTGAAAGGGCTTGTACTGGCATATGCCAGAGTTTTGCACTTCTTGGGCAAAGTAGTCCTATTTTGTAAATCTGAGTCTGTGACTTGCGTATCGGAAGAGATTATGAAGCATTTGGCATAACACTTGGTTCTCTTGCATAGGGAATTAGAGTGTTGTTGTCTAAACGTTATCTGACAGATTCAATTTAATGGTTGAAGAAGTGCAGAGACTGCACTGGCAGGTCAGTTATTGCACATACAAACCTTGCATTGTTTTGCATGGAGATTGTAGCTAAAGGATACTAATCCACTGCCGTGCGTGTGTGTGTGTGTGTGTGTGTGTGTGTGTGTGTGTTTTATATGTATGAGTGTATGTGGATTGAGTCAGCAGCTGTGCTGTTGTTCAACATGATCATGATGATAATAATAAAAAAATGTAGTACAAGAATACTTTTCCATTTCCGAAAATGTACAAGCATGTGCACACCTGCACATCCTAGGAAAAATCTGGACTTGGTTTAAGGGGGCATGAAAATGACCCCGAATGCCCTATCCTTCACTCTCAGTCCCTTATTCATCTAGTCCTCTGTCATCCTGAAAAGCAACTGACATGTGAGGGATAATCCTGATGCAAAGTGAATATTAACCATCTGTGTAAAAAAGTGGCCTTACTTCAGATGGGAGTTGGCCGAGTTAATGTGTCTGCCTGGCAGTGTGTGAAGGTACAGACTGTTCTCTGTCCCGTTTTCTTTCTCGTTCACCCTCTCACTCATTTCCTTTTGTCCTCTCTCCAGTCTCCCCTAGTCTTTTCTTCCACTGCTAAAGTTTTTTTTTTTCTTTTAAGTGGACAGCCAAAATCTGACCTATTCATCACAAGCTGCTGTATTTTTTCAAGGTTTAGAGCTCTTAAGCAGAAAAACAGTGAATGTGTTTAGAGTGCAGAGTCTTTCATCTAAAAAGAATGCATTAATTTGGTCCAAGGTCTAGCTACGCATAGTTTACCATCATACTGGGTTGCAGTGGTACATTTTAACAGCAAATTACTCATAGGTATTAAAAGAGGAAGTGGACTGACAACTACACTTTTTCTCTCTCTTCTTGTCATTGTCATTTGTAATCAGTGTCATTTGTTTATTTAGTTTGATGTTGACAGTATGTTTGTATTATATCCAACAATAAGTAATTCAATAGACAAATAACTGAGTAAATATTTGAGACAAGCTAAATTTGGTGTAAACTTGGTTCATCATTCTACACACAGATGCTTTCTATTTAAAGACCCACGTTACCACCAAAACTTTAAATAGTGCATGTGTGTTAAAGAGGTCAAGTTATCAGTTTCAATTTTGGCATCATATGGATAAAAAAAGAAGCACTCTGGTTTAGTTTGGATGCACTTGTGATGTTGTACTAGTTCCTGTTTTTTTTAATGTTCCGTTTATGTTTTCGTTCTGCTGGCCACTTGATGCTTGGATAACCGAACGGAAAACAGAACTGAGCTGTTGTTCTCTCAAGTGTGAGGCAAATGATGGGGAAGTGCATCCATTTCTTGAAAATGCTATGTCTTTCAATCAAAATTCAGCAAAAAAAAAAAAACTGAGAATGCTACGATTCTTCTATAAAACCAGAAGATATAGTCAAATTTTAACAGTTCTTTCTAATGGATACCTTATACCTTATTCTAAAACCAAATTTTGATTAGGCTTGATTATTTGATTATTCATGTAAAATATCAGTTTTCAAGATTTGTTTATTCTTAAACAGGCAAAAGCAAAACATTAAACAGCAGCAAAGAATATTTTTAAAAACATTTATACAAGTAATACATAGTGTTAATATAAATATAGAATGCAGTATATAAATAAACATTGTTTATAAACATTTTATTAGTATAGTGTATTGGTTTATAAAGAATGTACAATATCTAGTAAAGGGAAAGTAAAAACAAAAATGAAATTGTTTTAGAGAACTACTTCATTTAACAGATTTTAAACAATACTGTGGAAAAAAATTGTAAACCCCTACATTAAGAAAACCCGTAGCAATGATAACTAAAAAATTATTACAATGTTTTTTCTTAACTTACAGTATGTGATTTGGGCACTGGTCCCTAAGACAACACATGCTTAAGACAATAGTCAATCAGAAGTAAAGAGTCATTTAAAAAAAAAAAAAAAAAAAAAAAAACCCTCTGAATCTCTTTCGTAACTACTGAACAAGTTAGGAAATTGTGAACGTAAAATATGAAAAAAGGAGAATGACGTCATATCATCTCTCTATGTCTGCTTTTTCTGCCGTTTGCACAATGCCAAACCTCACCACGATGTCATAGAGACGAGGCGTAGGCGGTGCCAGGTGGGTGGAATGGCGG
Source organism: Squalius cephalus (assembly GCF_949319135.1). Classification (NCBI taxonomy): domain Eukaryota; kingdom Metazoa; phylum Chordata; class Actinopteri; order Cypriniformes; family Leuciscidae; genus Squalius; species Squalius cephalus. Next base: position 38,888,285 of record NC_137124.1, read on the forward strand.
AAAGCTTAATGAGGCAATACTTAATGGGCTGTAGTAAGAGAGGCCCATTGAGTAACAGTAGAGCTCTGACCTCAGTATGCTTTCAGAATCGCATCCCTCAGCTCTCACAACTCTAAACCAGCGCCTCCAACGCTGAACCTTGTTCCGCGAGGTCTCGGAGCTTCACACAGTGACCTCTTTCTGTCTTTCCCCCTCTCTGTAACTCATTGAAGGCCTTGAATTCCTGCTCAGCTGAGTACAGCGTGTTTCCCTTGGGGCTGTACTGGCAGCTTCCATAAAGGAAGACAATGGCTCTACTTTTCCACTACTCTGGCCCTCTTCCTCCTCAACTCTCTACAGAGCCTTCTAGCCACAGCATTTACACTGAGAAGGCAGTTCACTCTTTAAACAGCCTTTCTTCTTGTCCTTTTTCAATTCTGTGGTTTTGTATTTTATTTCTTTTCAGCAGCTCACAACTATTTTCCAAGTTGTGGTGCAACCTTTGTTAAACGGTACAGCATGATGGTTAGTTTAATTACTCCTCCAAAAGAGCGAAATCATGCTGTTACTGTGAGGACTGTTTTAATTGCAAACATTTGTGTAACAAAACAGCTTGTTTTTAGAATACTGGGCGTCTTGAGAAATGAGGACAGATTTTGCAGTGTCAGTCTCAAAGTTGCTGACATTTTTATTAGGAGAAGTAATGAGGTTATTTAATTTGAGGTGTAATGTAAGTAGATAAATGAAGCTGTGGTGTTGCACTATTAAATTGTATTCTGAAAACCAATGAATTAACTAAGGAATAATTGTCATGTTTTATTTTAAAACTGTTTTTTTTTTTTTTCTAAAGAATAATTATATCCATTGCTTTTTTCTGCAGTATTTTTGTCTATATAGCTAGCTGAAGGTGTATATTGAGTTTTTAAAATGTGCTTTGTGTAAGATGAGAGAAGCAGGGATGCACAGAACAGTAGTGTTCTCTAAATAGTAAACCAAGTTTGCACAGCACATATACATTTCAAATTAGCTGTACATGTAATAGTATATATCCGGTCATGTGCAAGTATGTAACATCCTGTCTGTGGGAGTTTAGAAACGACTGCTCTAAATTTCTGCCTGTGCACAGCAGTTAGTGTTAGTCAGTGTGAGAGTGAATGTGTGATTTCCTCTCACAGTGAAAGTATTCTGCTCTCTCTCTCTCCTTACTGAATGATCAGAGGGTCTTCCTCCTCATAGCTGTCCTGGAAAAAGAGGGCAGGGGCACAGGGTCGGGAGTGGCTGAGGTTCAGTGAAGGGCGAGGCATCTTGTTTAAAGGAATGGACGGCAGAGGGGCCACAGTGGCTCGTGCACGGCTCTGAGACTGCCGACCCTGCAACCAAAAATGACAGAACAGGAAAAATTTGAGAACAAGCATAGTGCCAGATCATGTCAAACTCTCTACCACAGGATTCAAGTTTAGCTGCACATAAAAAATTAATTACAAAAATAAAATCTTATTCAAGATTCAACCAAGTTTCTGTTTGCTAAGAACTGGAAGAATGGAAAATGTTATTTTGCTCCACCTTCTCCAAGCCGAGCTTTAAGTGTCATTGTGACTTCTAACACTTCTCTGTATACGCTGCTTTAGCCCTTTTAGGCAAACATGTCCTGTATTGCACAGAAGATTGGTTCAAGTCTAATTGAAAGTATTTTGAAACAAAGAACAGTATGATGTAAAAATGATTAAGAAATGCATTGGAAATGTTTCTAGGTCACTAATCAAATTAGTACATTTGCGACATTGATCATGTGACTCTTTGAACCAACAGTCGGATGTTCCTTTTCCACTGAAGCTCAAGATGCTCTTGCATGCTCATCTCAAATCATGCTACAGAATATAATTCATCAAGCTTGACACAAAACTCCCTATCAACTGATGGAACTAACAAGCTTTATTTAGAATATAAGATCCGCTTGTTACATCTGTTTTTCAGTGCACTAGAAGAACGACTATATATTTTTTTTGAATTTTCTAAATATCTTTCTTCTATTTATAATGTGTGACATCACAAAGTGCTTGAGGTTGGAAAATTGGTCATGTTGAGTTGAATTGTGGCCAGATTCAAAATAGGAACCCATTTATTTGTATTGCTATTTATCTCTCTCTTTCTCCCTTTACTCTTTTTGTCTTTCCCCTTTGTGTGGGTGTTTCAATATAAGGCCAGTGCTTGGTTTCGTTTTTGCTCTCTGGGGCAATAAATTTCCCCTTCCAACATCACACACGCAAAGAATTTCTCAATTCAACCATTTGCCATAGTTGATGTCTTTGTTGATAGATGGTTAATAGAAAGATATTTCCTCTCTATTTATTTGCATTTTAGTTTGTTTTCTAAAATGTCAGATTTAGAGCTGAACATGTTGACACCATGTTGACATTTTAGTTTAAAAGTTGCTGAAGTTTGACACAGGCCTCTTCTTTACTTTAACCTGATTACATCTAATCTATTTAGGTCAACTTAAGCCAACACTACTGGCACAATATCAGGTTTTATGCCATATTTTGTCATTATGTTTTTATAATGGAGGTATGACAAAACTATTTCCTCTATTTCCCTAGAACATTAACATGTTACTCAATACTCATCATTATAATACCAATAATTCTACAGCTATCAACTCTAACTTACTGTCCAAAACTGTTTAGTTATAGCAAACTTCAGATCATTCAAATTCTAGACAACACAGATCTTTATTTATTTTCTACTCGTTTCTGTGTTGCACATACAGTATCTCAGACATTTTGTTCCATTCTACTCCTCTAACCTGACGCTGTGTGGAGCCCTCTGGTGGTCGACTGGCGCCCCTGCGATGGCCTCGGCCCTGGCCTTGTGCTCCAAATGGTTGTGATGTGCGGGTAAGCAGACCTCTAATTCTCAGGTGCAGGTAAAGGTTGGAGTCCAGACAGAGAGGGTTAAAAACAGGGTCCTTCTCAAGCTGCTCTAGGGAGCTCTGGACACAGTGATCACATCACTGGTTAGCAAACTTTCTTAAAGGGAAACAATTCTATTATCATTTACTCTTCAAGTTATTTCAAACCTTTTGTGGAACACAAAAGAATATATTTTGTATGTCTTTTGAACATTGTATACAATAAAAGTAAGTGGTGTCCAATGTTGTTTGGACCCCAAAATTCTTCAAAATTTCTTCTTTAAAAAAAAAATAATTCACACATATTTGGAGTAAATGATGACAGAATTGTCATTTTTGGATTAACTATCCCTTTAATACTAGTAATTGCACTCATTACAGAATTCACATAACCAGTTGTTGATTCTAAATGACTCAAGTTGAATGTGAGATATTCAGTGTTTTTCATTATGTCAGGGCTATGCATGAGATGTCTGTCTTTATGTAATGGCACCTCCACAGTGGCGAGTGCAGGCAGTGGTGGGTCCTCCATTGAGACAGGCAGACAGCAGGGGAGCATCAGTTCTCGTGTCAGCACAGGTTTCAACAGCAGAGAGAGAGAACCAGAGGACTGAAGTACATAGTAGGAGAACACACCAGAACCTGATCCTGACCCTGGCTCTGAGCGTACCAACAGGAACCAGTCACGGGTCTGACAAAAAGATATATATATATATATATATATATATATATAGTGTAGCTTTTCTTTTTTTTACAAAATTTTTACATCCTTACATAACAGATTATCACACAGCTGTGCTCTATGAACACAAAGACACACACACACACACACACACACACACACACACACACACACACACAAGCACTGACTTTAAGTAAGTGGCAGAGAGCATGAAATGTCTGGTGGTTTGTTTCTATTTCATCCCAGTCCAGCTGCCAGCATGAGGTTGGTCTGATGATGAGCGGCAGTCCATACAGCACAGACTGACAAACTCCATCGGCATGAAGAACTCTGTCACACACACACACACACACACACACACACACACACACACACACACACACACACACACACACACAACAGCTAGATCTAAAGGTGTATATCTTTAAATAATATTAATTCTTAACTATTGATAATATTGATATTGCTGTATGTTACTGCTATAAATTCAGTTATTATTAGTTTATCTTGTGGAATATAAGTAAACACCATTTATGTTGTGTAAAATAGTTAATCAGAGTAACATTTAAACATTTAAATCAAAATGCAATATTTATGATTCCTCTTATTTTTTAATATGTGTATATTATATATTTATATATGTGTGTGACTGTGTGTGTCTGCTCTTATTCCCACCATGGTTACATTTTTTTGAACAGAAATACAGTTAAACAGTAATAATATTGTGAAATACTAATATTGTGAAATATTATTACAATTTCCCCCAAAAAATTACATTTTAATTTATTTTGAAATTTAAGGATCATTTCACATGATCCTTCAGAAATGTTTTACTGTCATTTTTGACCAATTTAATGCATCCTTGCTGAAAAAGAGTATCCATTTCTTAAAAAGTGTAAGCGGAAATGGAATTATGCAAGTGTACGTCAAATTGGCCCATAATGGCTAGGTGGGGACAAGTGGTATGATTGTATCACAGTGCTAGGAAGAATGACATCATGTGCATGAAAATCATATGCAAAACACTCAAAGGGAACACAATGTATGACTGTGTTGGAAACAGAGGACTCAAACAGTGCAGATTCTGTCATATTGACTTTTGCATAGATTTTTTTATCCTCTTTTCCCTCACACAGTCATACTTGTACATTAACTATGTTTCAGAGGCCACATACATACTGCGTTTTTGTGTCCCTATTGAATATATCTGAACATTAATAGCCATCAAAACCACTATTATGGGCTTTCCCAGGTATGTGATGTTTTATATTACGATATTAAACATCACAGCACTCTGGTAGCTCTGTGGCAAAACCCTATTCATAAAAATAAAATAAAATCTTACAAGTCGCGTTAATGGTTAATCTAATGTCATTTGTTTACAGTTTAGCTCCTAAAACAAAATCTAACTACAGATGAAACTGTACTTGACAACTCGTAGGCGTTGTGGCGAGGGATTGGCCAGACTCTTGTTTGGGTGCTGGAAATCTTGCGCGCTCTCAGTCTTCACTCCAAGGTCAGGAGTGCTGGGAAGCAGGGCTGGACTGAGAAGTCTCTCCTGCATGTCGCACTTCAAACAGACTGCAGAGGGGGACATGAGCAAAAGCAACATCACATACACCTAAATAATAAGCAGACACACAATACACAACGCAAGCTTCGCAAAAACATTCATTTTGGAGATGCGTACAGCAAGAAATAGATTTTCGAATAAATATTTTAGTAGATAAACCTACATCTAAGTCTGAAATAAATGTATAAACTGTATACCTGGGCTTGGCCTGTTGTTGGCAGGATGTGGTGTAGAACCCTGTGCTGTGAGAGAAGCGGGTAACAACAAGTGCAGTTGTTCCCTGTCTCCGCCCTGGTCATGAAGCCACATTTTCAGAGCACTCTCCAAGGCCACAACTGTACCCTCCACCAGCTGGAGATCCATCTCTGTCCCCAGCATCAGACTTTCTACAGGAGGAAGGGAAATACATTACACCATTGAATTTATGAGAAAAAATAACTAAGAACAAGTTATCCACCTTAGTTTTCAAAACAGAATGAAGCTATTTCCTGTGAATGTGCAAGACTTCTGATTCAGTAGCCTCTATAGGTAGTGCAGTAAACAGTAAAACTATTTGTTTATGATTAATTAAAATAATATAATAACAAATACCAGTTTGCAATATTAAGCAGCATAACAGACTGTTTTTGTACAGCTAAAGTAAATGGAAGCAGCTGAGACTGGAAGTTAAAATGGCTGCATCCAATCGCACTCCTGTGTTTACCTTGATTCAAACTAGTAGCATAAATGTTCAGGGGTTCATAATAAAAAGGCTGTTCAAATCAAACCAGTGTTAATCCATGACCTTTCTCCTTTTTCTTAATTATTAGGGCCCTGTTATGACGTTTGACCCCTGAACTTCATTCTTTAGATAAAACAACATCTGGCAAATAGTAAATATGGGTGCTTATCAAATGGAAGGCTGCCTCATGAGGCTGTGTCCTTCCTAATCCAGTCCTTCGGAGGCTTGTAGGCTAGAGTCTTCCTCAGCATTGAAAGCTAAAATGAAACAGTGAAGTAATTGCGCATGGCTACGTCACATGTTTCTGGAACATGTTTACTTTTGGAAAAATACTTTGTATTGAAAATCTTTATATTAACTGGTTTTCTATTAATGTAATACAGTGAATGACAACTGTCTGTGGTCTCCCAGTGGCTTATATTATTGGCAGTTTAGTGTGTTAAGTGATTAATTTCATTTCATCTCATAAAACATTATTTTTGTCTTACAGACAAGCTCAGTGCTGACTCGTTTTCCATCAGTTCTTTTTCGTGAATTGGAATTTGTGCAAAATATTGTGGGTGAATGAAGGACACAAAGAATGCATCCTTGAAAATGAGCTGAATGAAGGATGTGAAACAAAGACTGCCTTCCAAGGAACCTTCAAATTGAGATGGCCCTCGGCTGCACTTGATGATGTAGTAGCCAAGATATGCAGCCTTACTAGGACACAGCCTTCCATTTGAGAAGCAACCTATGTCCTGTGAGACAAATGTTGGAGTATTCAAAACAACCAGTAGAGGATGCTGTTAAGCCAATTCTCTCTCATCAAGAATAAACATTCCAAAGACAGCTTGAAATGTCTCAAAATGTGCTTGTGCTGTGTGATATTTAATCTTGCAAATATTTACATAATAAATTCTTGCTATGTTAGCTGTTTTATGCTGAAATTTGTGATGTAAACCAGAATCCAGTTTCCCCTAGCTAAAACTCTCATTTCTAGTTAAAATGATTGTATGTATAGTATTCAAAGTCTTTGACATTTATGTTAAGTTCAGAAATATAGTTAAATGTCTTAATTTATTATCTACTCATTCACTATTGTCAACTTTCTTTAGTTAAACATGAGGAAACATTTTGAAGAACCAAAGCATTAAAAGGATACAGCAACATAAAAGGCAGCAGCTTTTGTGGCAGCACAAAGTGCAAATAACGATAGATGTTATTTACATAGTGCACATAGCACTACGTTTAAAATAGCAACAAAAATGTATTTTTCCCCCACCAATTATAATAATAGTGCGGAAAACTAATATAATAGGGGCTACAGCCCCTTTGGGGCTTGGCCCCTAATTACAATAATACTAACATTTATTTTTGTTTTAATTTCTTTGCTTTCAAGCGTTAAACCATTGAGCTTTTATTTTTATTTATTAATGCTTCTCTTTGTGGACAGCAGATTTAAAAACGATTCTTATTTATGAATTTGGGAAGATGAATGGCACATATTGCGTTCACAGATGCAAATTATAAGCACCTCAAACAAACACAGAGCACTTGCAGAGTATTATTTAATGTGAATCGAAACTCAGCAGCCTTTACTCAGCAGCCTGTCAGACTATATATTTATATAATTACACCACAACCATTGTGATTTGATGATCGCACTAAGCCATCTCACATTCTCAAACCATGCATGGTCAAAAATCATTAAAAAGTTGCAACTGGTGAGTAACACCGTTTCAACGCCAATTTGTATTCGCATTTGGCACTTCGAACCCCCGAAAGTTTGTTCAGCACTGTCAGAAGCAATCCGTGCTTGAAATAAATCTATTAGAAAATCAAAAAAAATTAAGTTTATTTAGTAATTGTTTAAGGCCATTTGGCACTTCAAAACCTGGCTAACATGCTAAGGGTACCCCGCAGATGGCGCCGCGATTTCAGCACAGCTGCTCCATTGATCTGAAATCGCTAGCTTTAATCTAAATCGCTATCACTAGCACAACTCACTAGCATTTCGCTAGCCTGTTAACCTGCCATCCGTGCTTACTGTCCTTTTTCTTGCGCGCCTTTTACGAGCATCAAACAACTGTGGTGAGTTGGATTAGTCAACAAACATGGTGAGTCATGTCATCTCCTGTTATTGTCACTTGCACTGCCTGCCACATATATAGTATAGCCTTCTCTGTCAGCGGTGAGGGTTACACATGTGATAAATACAGGGAGACAGTCAGGCTGATGGAGAAAATTTCAGAACTAGACACGCATCCAAACTTTAATCGAGGATAGTAAGAATAAAAGGGCTTTAGATCAGGGTTCACCAATCTCGGTCCTGGAGGGCCGCTGTCCTGCAGAGTTTAGCTCCAACCCCAATTAAACACACCTGAACCAGCTAATCAAGGTCTCATTAGGCATACTAGAAACTTTCAAACAGGTGTGTTAGAGCTGGTTGGAGCTAAACTCTGCAGGGGCCCATTCTTCGTACGTTGCTTATTACATCCGAGATCAAATGACACATCCAAGATGATATCATCGTGCGAATCATGATCTGGCTAACTCGGTTCTTCGAACACACTTGCCGGATATGATTAGTATCGCTGGATTGAGTTATCTGAGATAATTGCGCGTTCATGCGCTGGTTAAAAGGGGATATGTATCGATAGTAGAAACATTGATCAGCAACGCTGCTATTGGCTGCTCAGCGTGGCCAAAGAGCGGGCTCAGTTTTTCTCCTCAGCAGAGCAAGAACTAATAGTCGAAGTTTATTCGGAATTTTAATGTTTAATCAAAACACCAGGGAACACCTCAAAGTCTGCAAAAGCCAGGAGAGAGGGCTGGCAAAAAGTAGCAGACAATTTAAATCCGTTAGAAGTGGCCATGTTAGATGTTTTTATCACTTATTAGCCTACATTTTTGTATTTTAATAATTGCATAATTACTTTGTTCATTGTAATGTCAGTCACCACACTAGAACATGGGAACAAATAAAAGTGAAGTACAAAAATATTCTACATAATGGTAATTTTTAGTTATATTATAGTCTCTTTTATAAAAGGCACTGTTAAATAAATGGTGTTCTGTTTATAAAAGCAACCAAGAAAAAGGCTGAGAAAAAAATAGAAAAGATCTTAGTAGCCTACACTGTAAAATAATTTTTGCTGCATTAAATTAAGGCTGTATAGTCCTTTCAACTGTTAAATCTTGAGTAAGTGAAAACTGATAAACTTATGTTAATGTAAAAATATTTTGCCATTATGAGTTATTGATCACATTTTTCCCCAGTGTAGTTCATTGTAATGACATTGTGTTTTCCTCTTTTGTGCACTTTTACATAGGCTAATACACCAACACTTGTATCTGTTCCCAAGAAAGTGGTGGCTGAAATATGTGCAGTAAGTGGACATTTTCTAACTTTCCAAAGGAAAGAAAGTATAAGACTTTGTAATGTCCATTTGTTTCCATTGCACTAGACAGTGAATAAACTCTCTCAGATAACTGTCATATGGAGGAACTAGCCTACCTGCAAGTGCATAAATAACTTTACTTCATTTATACTTGTAGGCTTTATGGCTGCAATATATGTTGCAGGATTCCACATCTACAGAAAGGCCAACAGAAGAGTCTGCACAGACAGAGGAGACATAGGCCTACAGGTGGGCAGTGTATAGCCAACTTTTCCTTTTTATTTGTTGCATGAGGCATGTGTCTAATATCTCTTGTTGCAGGCACCTGACCACTGGCTTTTCTTTACAAAGAACAATTGAAATAAAACTCAAGGAACTAAGCATATTTGTCTTTTATTAAACATTTAATGAAAAGTGGTTTTTTTTTGGGCAGTGTTGTGTAATATGGCACATGCAACAATGTCACAGGCCCTGTCAGGTGTGCAACCCTCAGACTTTTCAGACACTGACATCTTCCCTTTAGTTAGCCAAAGTTCATTTCATTGTGTGTCCTTGTCCTGGCTAGAGCTGCACTGTAACTGGTTTGGGTCAGGGAATGGGGTCATAAAACACCCGTCTGCAGGCAGGAACATGTCATAATCACCTATGAAAAAATGCAGTTCTGTTAGGATCAGCATAAGTGTGTGTAATACAGTGAGCTTGATATTTAATTGTGGAACTTTCCTTACCACTTTCAAATAATGTGCATAAATGTGAATCTCTGAAAATGCTTAAGTCATGCACAGATCCTGGCCATTTTGCTTTCACATTTGTGATATGGAAGATTTTAGTCAACTGCCTTTTTTTTAATTTGATATAATATTACTAATCTGGAATATTAAGAATCACAATAGTAACTGGGCTGCACATTTACATTATGAACACCCTTTCTGTTCACATAATCCCCTTCATTGAGGCCTTGATGGCAGTCTATGGTAGCCTATAGTCTATGGTACCGATCACGTTAGTGAAGCCTGAGTGACATATCAGTAATCGGCATGGTCATGATTGTATGATCTTCATAAAAAATTATGATAGCCTAAAAAAAAAAAACTAAAAAAAAACTGCTTTACATCATTGGGTCTTAGTGGCTAGGAAATGCCACAAAACACACACACAAAAAAAACTAAAACTGTTTTTTAAACATAAAAGCGACAAAAAACGACAATCTCACGAATCACGAGAAAAAATATATATCTCAGAAAGTGCACTATCGCGCTGCGCTGGACTTCCCGTATCAGCTCCGCTTATGAAGCCGGGATCTAATCCTGTTAACATGAAATAAGCCTGCTCCCGAGCAGGTTTAAGTTTGCGCACATGTTGCTATGACAGCAAGTCCAGGATGAGCGTTGAAGAACCAAACAATCCAAGATCATGCCAAATCGGCAACAATCAAATGCAGCTAAGTGAGTTAGCGACGTACGAAGAACGGACCCCAGGACAGCGGCCCTCCAGGACCGAGATTGGTGAACCCTGCTTTAGATAGTGCTTTGGATTAGTGGTCGACCGATATATCGCCGAGGCCGATATATCGGCCGATATTTGGAATTTTTTAGATATCGGCATCGGCCGATAAATCTTTCCGTTTGGCCGATATATTTCAAAACAGTTTGTGACTGTGCATTAGCGCTTTTTTCCACTAACGCGAACAGAGCGAGCGTGAATGAACTGCATACACTCACTCTGCTCCGCCCAGCACCGTAAAACAAGCCACTCAGAAGTGAAGCAGACATCTCTGACAGACACAGTAAATGACCATTCGCATTCGCTTTCTAACCTGACGCTACATTGTGTTACACACAAAAACACTCCGGCGTGCAGCAGAGTCTATTCAAACAGTACCGTGATATGTCAGATCCGCAGCCCAGCGGTAGCTCCAGTGGGGGTCACAGATGTGATATAAACAAATTCAAACAAAACTGAAAACATTTTACCTCACAAACAGTCAAAAATCCTGTAACTGGCTGTTCCTCAGATACGTGCGTTGTTCTCGGGTTACATTTAAACTAGACGCTGTTTTCCAACGGACTCGCGTGCACGGAAAAGCTGGGTCGCGTGCATTACAGATCAGTTGGTCGCGTGAGGTGGATGAGAGGAGAACACTATGTAATAATATTACATTTGAAAATAAATCCTTGAAAATGTTATTCACTATCTACTGTATTTATTTATCCATGATTGGCGTAATATCGTGTGTAGTATACATTTTCATATGTTCATGTATGTCATGCAAATACATGTGACGGCTTGCAACGTTTTAAAGAAACAAACACGCAAAACTAAACACATAAATCATTATTATTTAAATATACTTGAAGTAAAACAACCTTAAAAAAGGTTGAACTATTTAAACTATTTTAAAGTAAATAGTGTAAATAAACTATGTGAGATTTATATTTAACTATGTTGTACATAAAATGTATGTAATCTCACATACTATTTTGTCATTAATTTATGAATATTGTTTAGATTGGTTCATTAATGATAAATGTTATTTGTAACCTGCAGTAAGCAGCAGTAATTATTTATGTGACTGAAAAAATGACTATGACTATTAAAGCAGACAAGAAGTTGCACTAAAACTTTATTTAATGAAGTGTTACCTTACCTTTTTGTTTACATTTTAATTTCTTAGTAAATATTTTTTATTGCAAAAATAATTTTGCATAAATAGTATGTACAATAGTATGTACAATAAATGTTCATTTAGTTTCACCAATATTCTTTATGTCTCTCATTTACTGTATTCACATGTATTGTATCGGCCTCATATCGGCCAGATTGCTTTCTCAATATCGGCATCGGCATCGGCCATTAAAAATCCCATATCGGTCGACCACTACTTTGGATGCGACTAGCTTAATGAACTACGTACATTGTTCGGTTCCGGCTGTAGAGCCCGTGCAGCAGTAGCCTGACTACGTCATACTTCCTACTTCCGCTAATTTCATTTCGCTCCTGTAGTCAGTCTGAGATAGCAGCGTATCTTTCAGTTTTCCACCGGCCTGAAAACAGCCGGGCCAATCAACGAACAGAGGGCGGGCTGAGAGCCGTGACGTAGACGCTGATTGTACCGTGGTGGATGCGTACTTGCGTAGATTTACTTCACATAATCTGCAAAAGTCGTTCACAGCCATGTTCACTCCGGTATTTCGCTCGATGGTTTAGTTTTTGCATCATACATGTGTTTACAGTGGAAGTTAGATGCGGCTGAGCATGCACATAACACACGCCATAACCAAACGTTATGTGATTGGCTTATGGGTAACCAATGATTTTAAACTACAGACAAGCGCCCCCCCGCGAGAGAGAAAACACTTCTCTATTATGCTATTCCAGACTCTCTCTACAAAGCAAAGTGAAGTAGCAGAGTCTGGTATTACCAGGCTAGTGCAGCAGGGCAACTGGGTGACTGTGAGTCGGCATAATCGTGGGACAAAACAAATCAGTTCTCCCCACTCAGTAAAACACCCACTGTGAATCCTGTTGAATGTGCTCTAGTTATTGGCGATTCTATTACACGGAATGAGAAATAGAGACACCAGCCACCTGTCACATGTTTGCTGGGAGCCAGAGTGCCTGACATCAAAGCACATTTAAAAGTGTTGGCTAATGCTAATTGTAAATTCTCTAAGATTATTGTAAGATTATGATTCACGTCGCCACTAATGATGTTCGACTTCGCCAGTCGGAGATCCCTAAAATTAATATAAAAGAGGCTGGCTGTCTAAGTGGTGTCTGCAGAATAATATAGGGTTCATAGACAATCGGAAAAGTTTTTGGGGTATTCATTCCTTCTGGGGTGGTGCTGCTCTTCTCTCTAGTAATATGGCACATAGTCTTACACCTGTTTCACACTGGAAGCGCAAGCAGTGCCGAGGCAGCGCAGAAACTGTGCGCATGCAGTGCGGGAGCAGCTTCTGTCCCACACACATATGCATATAACATGCTGTATATAGGTAGTTTACATGATAAAAGGTAAATCATTTTACGCATGACTGCTTCATTTGCGAAAAAGTTATTTCTGAAGGATGGGTCAATACCAAAGCTTCGTGCTCTAACTTCATATCAAAAACAAGTATGCCACTTCATACTTTGTGAATAAATTTTCTTTCTGAATGAGCTTTCTAGAATGCTGTACGGCTAATGTGACGAAGTTACCATCGTCTCTGACTGTTTCTCATTTTTAAACATTTTTATTTATTACAATAAAGAGTAGAGCATTATTAAAGGCACAACCTTTCACCTTTAGTGAAATACTATACATAAAGCACATGCCACAGCATGTCATAAAAGACAGATAACCATGTATATTAGAGCAGGTATTGTTTGTTTAAATTCAGTTATATCTCCATGCAGCATATATATTCTGGCTCTGTGGGCATCCTAATACAGTTCCCACACAAGCACCTATACAACAGTTTATAGATTAACCCTCTGAGGTCGGCAAACGCGCGGGCGCGTTTTGCTGGATTTTCTCCACATTGTAGCACTATAAACTTAAATTACTCCGTCATTTATGGTCATACAGAAAAAAGAAATATAAAAAAAGAATCTGTGATATTTCTACTTTTGTATGTGTCCACTTACAATCAAATCAAAACATTGTGCTTTTGTAAAATAAAGAAAATAAACAGGGTGTGCGTTCTGCCTCTCCGTCGCGGTGAACTTTTTTTTCTTGAGCACATCTATAAACTGAAACAAAACTCAGCGAATACTTGTCACACATTTATGAGCCATATACTAGGGATGCACCGATCCACATTTTTTCACTTCCGATCCGATCCCGATACCTGAATTTGGATATCGGCCGATACCGATACTATTCCGATACCAGAGCTGTGTTTGCTTTAATATTATTATTATCATTATTGTTTATTTTATATGACAGGAAATCCTGTTAATAGGAAAAATCCCATTCTGAAAACAAATGCAACTGTAAGGGTTTCAAATTGATTGTCATGTCAATATTTATTACATTTCCAAAATGTCAAATACTTGAGTCTTGAAATATAAGAAAAGTGCAAGTGTAAACATCTTACACGCACACACTATCTAAGGGTGATCCTCGCTCTGATGCGGTAACTCTCTCTCGATGAATGCTCGATCAACATCAGCATCTTGCAAACAGACAAGCGGATTTAGCCTCAGACGCGCGTGAATTTTGCTTCAAACTTTTACTTTTTACACGCGTCAATTTTTCTCTGGACGCGCGAATGGATTCAAAATATTCAAGCGTCCGGTAGACGTGGTAGACGCGAATTTGACGCGCTATTCGCGTTTGGCGTGAACGCACAGTAACGTGGTGCTTTTTTAAATCTTTGATTGCGTTCGTTGTGTTGTACGACGCGAGGGAGCTTCAAAGAGCTCTGAATTACGGCTTTGCAAACATTGCATTTTACTGTCTTGCTCTGCGGTGTTTACAGTGTGAAGTATTTCCACACAGCGGACGTTGTTGGCTAGCCGCAAACTGCGGAATGGATTTCCTGAGCGGGAGCGTGTCTCATAACTCTGTGTCTCATTGAGCCGCGCCTCCGTTCAGGAAATCCATTCCGCAGTTTGCAGCCAGCTAGCAGACTAGCCGGCGGGAATCACTTTTGGAGTCATTTCAGCAGACAACGTTAAAGCGCAGACATGACTCGTGGATATCGGATATCTCCGCAGGTTGGATCGGGAAAATCCGATACGTGAATTACGCTGGTATCGGTCCCGATACCGATACTGGATCGGATCGGCCCCATCCCTACCATATACCTTTATAAACATTTAAGTGTGTACTTTTAAATGATCGGATATTCTCTGTTTAAGTAATTTGTATAAAACCAACAAGATGTCCAGCTTCTCAAACGCATCCTAATTATTTTTTAATTTACCACGCCCACTCGCGCAAAAGAGATTCACATGCAAATCTCCACATGGAACGCGATCGCGCTCATTAGACCTACCTCAAAAACAAAACACCAAAACACTTCACAAGTCTCTGCTTTTAGACGCGCCTGAGCTTACATTGGATTTACATCAGAAGAAGAAGAACGCGATTTGAAGACAAGAAAGATGTAAGGTAAGAAATTCCTACATATTAGTTTGCTGTTGTTGCATAAATTTCACATTGCAGTTGAACTGTTGCTAGATGTATGGTGAATATTATAATATTTAGACCCGTGTTTACTGTTACTGTGTTTGTGGATATCTGCTCAAACGTAGATATGTTCTTAGTAACCATAATGTTTTATATTTGAGCGCGATCGCGTTTGAATGTATCATATTCTGGATCGTGATCGTGTTTGAATGTATCATATTTTGCAACGCGATCGCGTTTGAATGTATCATATTTTGGATCGTGACCGCGTTTGAATGTATCATATTTTGCAGCGCGATCGCATTTGAATGTATCATATTTTGAATCGCGTTCGCGTTTGAAAAGCAAACGGATTCATGTTTTTACTATTATCTCATTTCATATCATCATAAGGAATGGAAACATTTGAAGTAACATGATAATCAATATATTTTTCTCTAGCTTACTTGTTACTGAAATCTTTTGGAAGATTTATACTGCTATTGTTATTATTATTTTATCCAGCACTGCGCATAGCTTATGCCTACAAGGCACAACAAACCTGGTGTTCATTATATTATACAGTGAGGAAAATAAGTATTTGAACACCCTGTTATTTTGCAAGGTCTCCCACTTAGAAATCATGGAGGGGTCTGAAATTGTCATCGTAGGTGCATGTCCACTGTGAGAGACATAATCTAAAAAAAACTAATCCAGAAATCACAATGTATGATTTTTTAACTTTATTTGTATGATACAGCTGCAAATAAGTATTTGAACACCTGAGAAAATCAATGTTAATATTTGGTACAGTAGCCTTTGTTTGCAATTACAGAGGTCAAACGTTTCCTGTAGGTTTGCACACACTGCAGGAGGGATTTTGGCCCACTCCTCCACACAGATCTTCTCTAGATCAGTCAGGTTTATGGGCTATCGCTGAGAAACACGGAGTTTGAGCTCCCTCCAAAGATTCTCTATTGGGTTTAGGTCTGGAGACTGGCTAGGCCACGCCAGAACCTTGATATGCTTCTTACAGAGCCACTCCTTGGTTATCCTGGCTGTGTGCTTCGGGTCATTGTCATGTTGGAAGACCCAGCCTCGACCCATCTTCAATGCTCTAACTGAGGGAAGGAGGTTGTTCCCCAAAATCTTGCAATACATGGCCCCGGTCATCCTCTCCTTAATACAGTGCAGTCGCCCTGTCCCATGTGCAGAAAAACACCCCCAAAGCATGATGCTACCACCCCCATGCTTCACAGTAGGGATGGTGTTCTTGGGATGGTACTCATCATTCTTCTTCCTCCAAACACATTTAGTGGAATTATGACCAAAAAGTTCTATTTTGGTCTCATCTGACCACATGAATTTCTCCCATGACTCCTCTGGATCATCCAAATGGTCATTGGCAAACTTAAGACGGGCCTTGACATGTGCTGGTTTAAGCAGGGGAACCTTCCGTGCCATGCATGATTTCAAACCATGACGTCTTAGTGTATTACCAACAGTAACCTTGGAAACGGTGGTCCCAGCTCTTTTCAGGTCATTGACCAGCTCCTCCCGTGTAGTTCTGGGCTGATTTCTCACCTTTCTTAGGATCATTGAGACCCCACGAGGTGAGATCTTGCATGGAGCCCCAGTCCGAGGGAGATTGACAGTCATGTTTAGCTTCTTCCATTTTCTAATGATTGCTCCAACAGTGGACCTTTTTTCACCAAGCTGCTTGGCAATTTCCCCGTAGCCCTTTCCAGCCTTGTGGAGGTGTACAATTTTGTCTCTAGTGTCTTTGGACAGCTCTTTGGTCTTGGCCATGTTAGTAATTGGATTCTTACTGATTGTATGGGGTGGACAGGTGTCTTTATGCAGCTAACGACCTCAAACAGGTGCATCTAATTTAGGATAATAAATGGAGTGGAGGTGGACATTTTAAAGGCAGACTAACAGGTCTTTGAGGGTCAGAATTCTAGCTGATAGACAGGTGTTCAAATACTTATTTGCAGCTGTATCATACAAATAAATAGTTAAAAAATCATATATTGTGATTACTGAATTTAATTTTTTAGATCAGGGTTCACCAATCTCGGTCCTGGAGGGCCGCTGTCCTGCAGAGTTTAGCTCCAACCCCAATTAAACACACCTGAACCAGCTAATCAAGGTCTCATTAGGCATACTAGAAACTTTCAAACAGGTGTGTTGGAGTTGGTTGGAGCTAAACTCTGCAGGACAGCGGCCCTCCAGGACCGAGATTGGTGAACCCTGTTTTAGATTATGTCTCTCACAGTGGACATGCACCTACGATGACAATTTCAGACCCCTCCATGATTTCCAAGTGGGAGAACTTGCAAAATAGCAGGGTGTTCAAATACTTATTTTCCTCACTGTATATCGTTTGAAACATTGTGTGTGTGTGTGTGTGTGTGTGTGTGTGTGTGTGTGTGTGTGTGTGTGTGTGTGTGTGTGTGAGTGTGTGTAGGCCTGTCGCGATAGTCGATAAGTCAATTAATCGCACGATGAAAAAAAAAGAGCTCGATAATTTTTCCGGCCGAGATAATTCCATTTGCATGCTTGTTTGTTTTCCTCGTCTCTCTCTCTCTACCAAAGAGACTGGATGACCACTCTCGGTTCTTTAGCGTATAGGAGGAGTGAACTCTCTTCGTCTCTTGTCAGTTGCATGGTCTTTGTCTGGGGAGGCGGCGCGCGGAGCTTGTCAGTCACGTATGGGAAAGCGCCGGCGGGACTGTTTGCGGCTACTGCCGGGAGAGAGAGAAGACGCTAGTTGTGAGTTGCGACAGCGAGCCCGATCACATGAAAATGCGTATCTATACCACGAATGTTATTTCTCGTGCCATTTATACGCCAAAAATAGTTTTTGCGTGCATATGATACGCTCTTTATGGCGTGTAATACGCACGCACTCCTCACCCCTAATCCTAACCAAGTATTTTCAGTGCGTAGCATACACGCAATAAAGTGCGTCTCCGTCTTCCCGACAGTACACAATCACTTGACAAAGTAACAGGAGGACAGTGCAGAATGGTGTGATATGGCTTGTTGAGGCTTTTTTAAATTTGTTTACAAAGGTCCTAACCGGCAGTTTTGCCTGTTATGGAATGTATCACTATTTATGCCTAATTCTAAAGCCTAATGTTTAATATTTTTTGAAGTGCAATTTTGTTTACATCCATTTTATTTATTAACAGACATTTATTTTGTTAACAGACACTAAGAGTCCATTGCTTTTATTGTTTTTGGTTGTTTTGTTCATTTTTTTGGATATTTAAAATGTTTTCCGTTTTCAATGTTTAATATTCTTTAGAAATAAAAGTTTATAGATCGTTGAAAAGGTGTACCTGCATTATTATGCCATTATAATTATATTAAATGAAAATGGTCTCAGAACGACAATATTATCGTTTATCGCGATAATTTCTTGGACAATTTATCGTCCAGCAAAATTTGTTATCGTGACAGGCCTATGTGTGTGTGTATTCTGTGAATTTTAAAAAGCAATTTTAACCAGAAAAATCTCAAATTTATTCCCAAAATCGTGCAGGCCTTTCTCTTGATATCAGTATGTTCACTTTTTTTTTTTCAGGGCCCAGATGCCACTGAGGACTTCAACATTCACGTGAGTCTCTGTACATGAACATGGTAAAGTGAAAATCAAACACCTTGGAAATGAAAGGTATGTACAATGTTTTTAGGAATGGCACAAAGGTCTCTGTCTTTGGATCATTGTTTTCAATAAGTGCTTTTTTGGCATTTGTTGTGTATCTTTGGACTATGTTGTGTTGTAAATAAATCCAAACAATTTAAAAGCCATTCTTTTTTAAATCTCCTCATTTACAGTATTGTGCAAGGTTGCTCAGAATGACAGGGCCTGATAGCTCCTAATAGGGCCGTTAGGGGAGGGTCTTTGTCTTTCTCAGGTGTGAAAAGCTTACATATTAATGACCTCCGCATAAAGCTTTTTCACACAAAACACGTCGTAAAATTTTTAAATCAATATATTGTCTTATCTGAATGAGCAGTCAGGGTGATTTTCACATAGTTTTAGAGCAAATATTCTAGGCTACGTGATACAATTTTCAAAAGTCTTGTGAAGAAATAATCAGAATGGGTTTCATGGCCTTATTTCAGTGAGATTTTTTTTTTTTTGTATTTTCACAAACCACGCATAAATGTCATTATCTCAAAACTACAAACTTTTACATACATGCTGCTGATATATTATTGTAGCAGAGTTTGTGCTGAATACAGTGTAATTAGACTTTAGCCATGAAAATGTCACAAGTAACAGAAATAACCAGAAATGTCAGAGCATTTCAGAACACCTCCAGTTCCCAGAAAACAGCTCAGACCTCAGAGGGTTAACATGACGGTACAGGCTAATCGATGAGATGAATCAAGGTAACTCCATAACAACTACATAAATGTATCCACTAACCATTCAGATACAGTATGTCCATGTACAGTTTAATAGTTGCAGCCTCTTCCTGAGTCTCTCTATTTGTGTCTGACTCCGGTTCAAACATGTAAGGCTGCACTCCGCTACTGGGTATTATTGACATTTTGCCTAAGAGAAATTCGACTGTTATGTTGTTCCCGTAGTATCCGAAGCACATGTAATGGATCCACTCTCTTTTGAAAGAGGGGGCGGGAAGCAGCAGCTCATTTGCATTTAAAGGGACACAAAAACGGCACGTTTTCGCTCACACCCAGATAGGGGCAAATTTGACAAGCTATAATACAATTTCTGGGTGGTATTTTGAGCTGAAACTTCACAGACACATTCTGAGGACACCAGAGATTTGGATTAAATCATGTGAAAATGATTTAAACCCCGAATAGTCGAAGATTTGATGCTTCGTAGGAGGATCCTGATTCGACTACCAATCTCACGGTTGAATCTTCGCAGAGGTGTTATGAAACGAGGATCATGCCATTTTGGCTATATGGGGGTGCTCAATGTTTGATTTAACATCTAACTACCGGTTTTCTGCCAATGATATACAGCCTATTATGATAATGCTGTAAATAAAAATGTGAAACGAAAGAAGCTTTTAATAAATATTTTAATGTGCGTGAAATAAACCCAACCACCCCTGTGACAGATTTAAGTTTCACTTTCCATGATCCGTGACAGCATCTTGGCGGTAGGGATTTAAATCTTTAACAATGTCTGGGATAAGAAAATCTAAAGTGTGGATGCACACCATCAAAAAGGATATTCTCCAAGGCTGGATTTAGCATCAGAAAAACCATGATCGCACTTCTGCTGGCCAACGTTAACAAGTTGGTTTTCCTCGGGACATTCTAAAACGCTTAACGTGAAAAAAGCTTTTAAAATGCTTAAAGGTGCTCTAAGCGATGTCACGCTATTTTTAGGCAGAATTTTTTTTATTGTCACATACAGCAAACATCTCCTCACTATCCGCTAGCTGCCTGTTTTACACACTGTAAAAAAACGCGGTCTCTGTAGACAGCCCAGGCTCCACAAACGGCAACAAAAACAAACTGGCCCAACCTGGACCACGAAACATAACAGTGTTCCAGCCAATAACCGACAAGAATGATTTGGTGGTGGGGGTTGGGGGGGTTAGTGCGCGTACACATGAAGGGGGGTGTGGGGAGTGGAGGAGAGAGAAGCATGAAGAGGGAAGTTAGCTAGAGGAGCGATGTCCTAGACAACGACAACGACTAACGTTAGAATTATATTCTCTTGAATTTTGATATGGCCGACACACGACCAAAGAGATGACGTTTCGATGAACAAATAGCAAAGAAGAGGGAAAAAGGAGAAGGAACGCACAAAGTCCCGAATTTATATCAGAAAAGCCTGGAAAGGAGGGGGAGGGGACGGGATGAGGAGGAGGGAGGGTCGAGCTAGCCTCCGTTTTGTTTGACAATACTTCGAACGTCAACAAGAAATGACGTCACCCAACATTGCTTAGAGCACCTTTAAAGGGCACTTTTACGTGGCTTAATGTATGTACACAGTACACACTAGGGCTGCACGATATTGGAAAAAAAATTACATTGCGATATTTTTTTCCCAACGATATATATCGCGATATTGCGAGCCATCAATCCAGGCTAAAGTCAATAATTACCATTCCATGTTATTAATAATTTCACTAATAAGCAAGCTTCATTACAAGTAACAAAAAGGCCACTTAATATTTTATTCCAGAAACAAATTTCTCTCAGAATTCGGTGAACGTTCTACACAGGACCTAACGTTCTTCGGGTTCTAGGACCTGAAAAATTATGTTTTCTGTGCTGATTCAGTGACGTGTTCATGTAAACGGCACCTAGACCCAGCAAAAGTAATGATTAATAATATGTAAAATATTACAATGAGACATTTTAATTGTTTATTAATAAACAAGTGTTTTCAGTAAAGATGAAGTTGACAATATACTGACTCGCGATCTTCGCAGCAGTGATCGGGAGAAATGCACTTTTCATACAGATTAAATATAGCTATATTTTTTTTAATGGTTCTGTTTAAAAGTAGAGATTTCTGTAGATAATAGATATATTTCTTTCTTTCGTTTTTTTTTTTTTTTTTAGGTGTGTGAGGCGAGTAGGCTACCTTTTACGCTGAGTTTCGGTTCATGGATCATAGCTTAATCTCGGGTTCAGGCGCTGGCTGCTATATTTAATTATTATTAATCATTATTAAATCCAGGAAATTGGATAATGAAATACTGATTAAAATTAAGATACAATTAATACAAAACGAAATTCGTTTTAAAGAAAGGCTTTGTGCTTTCTGTTTGAGGTCTCTGTGAAAGTTTTAAAGCAGTCTTTTAGTGTCGCTTTCATAACGGTCGCGTCCGTAATATCACGTAACATTGTTTTTTCCTCATAAATGCGAACACGAAAAATAAACGAATGTTTAAAAAAGACAACCATCCACAACTTTATAACACTCCAGCAAAGTAGCCTACCTCTTTTTGGTCAACATCCTCCTTTTTGTAGACGAAATAGGCTAGTCCCAAATAGCTGATTTTGACTTTTTTTTGCGGCGGATCCTCTTCGTCGCGCATTTTTGAATGTTGGCTGTGAGCGGTGAGCTGCGGCACAGCGAACCAATCACTGTGCAGGCACGCAGAACGCGTATGTCACCCCAGCAAAAAGCCATACAACAAACTCGTGTTTACTGTGTGCTACCGTTCTCTTATGGGTACTACTAACGTTACCCTTCACATCGCATGTTCCGGCGATGTGACTATCGCTCATTCGCACATCGCGATGTCGATGTTAAAACAGAATATCGTTCAGCCCTAGTACACACTTTATTAAGAAACCATACTATGTGCAGATAAGCAGATGAACCCAGAATAAGAACGCAACACATTCCTCCTATAGAAAGTCACATTAAGCGTTTTCTTTATAATAACAGTTTTCTATGGGAGGAAAATGCTTACCATGTAATTAAACACGTTGCGTTCATATTCTGGGCTCATCTGCTTTTCTGTTGGCCAGGGCTATTCAATTAGATTCATTTGAGGGCCGGATTATCAAATCGAAAAGTTGAGGTGGGCCGGTGGGTTGGTTTTGGGGTTTAGCTTATTTATTGAAACATAACAGTTTCAATAAATAAGTTAAAGTAACCCTAAAAAAGTATGGTATTTACTTGGAAATGTGGTACCTACCCAACAGTATGCAGATATATAAAACCATAATAAATAAAAACTTGATAATTTACAGCTGTGTACAACTATTTTCCTTGGAACAAAATTAATTACTTATACAAACTGTTGGTGAGAAATAATAATTATTTTATTTATAATTGTTATGCTTAAATGAAAATATTCTGACAGTGAAACTTGATAACCACAGGCTACTCACTCCCACTGTATAAAAAATGCCTAAACAACACAAGTTAAAAACTATACGCACCTTTACAAAGAAACTGACATAATTTCATAACAAACATTAATTATATATTCCTCTACCCACCTAATAAATCTAATGCAATATAAATCACTACTATTATACCATATAATATTATAGTAAATATATATATTTACTATATTTATTTATTACTACATAGTATTCAATATAAATATTGCACATTTCTGCCTAACCCATGGTAAATTACTACAGTACATTCATGGTAAATGTTTGTAAGGGTGATTAGGGGATTTAAAGTCTTCTAATTTCGTTCATGCCACAATGTTTCTCCTGCTTTCCTCATCAGTCTTGTTGGGAATGTTGAGGCTGTTTCATCCGATTTAATACTAGTTAAATCATCGAGTGATTTGTGGTTTGTAACAGAGAGGTTTCTGTCTAACTGAAACGCTTCCCACTGGTTGTCGCAACGCTGTTTAATAATAGTGTCCGGGACCGGGAGTAAACGCAACTCTGTGCTGGGCCGTGTTGAAAGAACTAGTGAAACAACTGAAAACAGCGCTATTTGTTGTTACTGTATGGACCGAGAAACCGCTTCAGATGATTCAGTGACGGAGCGGTCTGAATGAATCCGAATTTAGACCGTTATGCAAGCGCGTGTTTAGAAAGAATCAAACCAAAAGAATGATTCATTCACGAATGATTGGTAGCCTATCGCTGGTTCAGTCAACATAAATTCGGGACACATATAATAACTGCTGATATAATCGCACGTAAAACATTTCTCAGGTTAATCGGAGCGAGTATCAAACTAAATTAGCCGCACCACCAGGAAAAGACTAGGAGGGGGGTTGGTGCCGTCGGGCCGGATGGAAATGATTGGCGGGCCGCTAATTGAATAGCCCTTCTGTAGGCTACAGTATATAGTATGCTTTATTAATAAGGTGTGTACAGAATTTGATCTTTTAATATAAATGTCTTAGGAATGTGATGGATTTTAATTAATCAACTTTAATTAATCAACTAACATTTGTTTTTCTTGCAGGAACAACATGCATATGCTTTTAATGTTTCCAAACTCTTTGGGGAAAATTTGTGACTTTGACTGTATGGGTATTACAGAAAGGGGAAGTGAAACTAGACAGTCTGTTAGAATCTTGTGATTAACAAATGAAGTCATCATTAAAGGGGTCATGAACTGGATTGTTTTATTATTTTATAATGTTGCCTGGGGTGCCCTTATAATGTCAGTATGATTTTTACATCAAAAATTGTCATAATTTATAAATAAAAGCCATTTTTCCAAGCCTGATTTCAGCCTCAGATTTGAACGCTCTGTTTTGAGGGGCGTGTCTGCTGTGAGACTGCAGTGCAAACGCCCACTGCTGTGATTGGCTGACATGCTTGCATATGAAATAGTTAGTATTACATGAACTCTCTCGAAAACTTTTACTACGTTTTTACTATTACAGCTATCGAGATTAACAAATCGTGAAAAGTATCGTTTAAAGCATTATATTTAAATCTATTCCATCACATGAAAGGTTGAAGCATGATGAGCACTGACTGAGCAGATGACAGACAGTCTGTTGATCACGTGAATAAAGATCTTATCATTGCAACGCAATTTTTGCACTCTCACAAATGCTTACACCAAATCACAATGCAAACACGATGTGAATACACAGTAAGAGCTTCGTTGTGTAGTGTAACAGTGTCATTATTTCATCACGTGTTTGGTAAGTGTCCAGATAAGCTCTCGCGGCTCGCGCTGTGCTGTTTGATTGACAGCTTGGGCGATTGGAAAGGGATCGTTCTTTGATCGCTTTCTGTATATAATTTAATAACAGTTTAAAAAATATTATTTTCATAATACTACGAGAAATGATGTGAAGTTGATCGTTTAGTCACTGATGCATAAACAGTATTGAACGATTTTAAGAGAAATATCTGAACTTGAATAATTACACAGAAATCACTGATCGCAGATCAGGCATTAGAATACACATGGTTACTTACATGTTGCTGGCAGATCCGTGTCGGGAAATTGTGATTGACTGATTTAATAAAGTTTAACCATGCTGGAATCCGAAGGAAGCTTATGCAGACTGTCTTCTTCCACAAACAGGCGCTGCACAGTATTTAGTAAACAGCATGTTTATTGCTTGGAAGTAGCTCAATCCGGTTTAGCAATTATCATGTCGTCCTATGTTATTTAGCAAGTTTGGGTGAATCGGTGGGTGGGGCTAAACAGGCCGTGTTGAAGTAGGCGTTGATCTTCTTTTGTGGAGGCGGTGTTTTATCCTCTTTGACGTCATAGTTCCCCACTTTGAAAAACGATTTGTTTGCTGAGCCTGATGTCTATAAAAGCTTTTATTGGACTAACAAGGTAGTTTTCAGTTCTGAAACTTACAGGATATTATTATAGTATGATGATCTCTTATATGTCAAAAGCTTAAGGAAATTTTGATTTCTCAGTTCATCACCCCTTTAAAACAAAGTTTGCTTTACCTAGTAACAGAGGGGTTTGCATGAAGAACCAATCAAATATTGGGGAAATTATGTAATGCAGCCTGACATTTATGCCATACCTCTATACTATAAAAACTGTTGTATCCGTATTTTCCGGTGGGATTCTCAATGGAATTTGTCTGAGATCCTTCTTGGCTTCTTGGGAGAGATTCCCTGAGAACTGCTCGGGAAGATCTCCTGGCCATGATTAAAGCATTTAAAGGACATTTGCAGGTCTGTTTGTCGATTTATTCCTGCGCAGGAAGCTAGTTTAGGAAGTAAGTTAGTTTAGGGGAACAAGTTAGACTAGGTGAGATATCAAGTTGGGACGTCAATTTGGAGACGAGACCCAGATATCAAGTGGGGACGTGAAGACTGTCTTGATATTTTCGTTTATATACTCTGTATTATAATTAGAATTTTCCTGCTTTTTCCTGCGTCTTTGCAATGAAGAGGTGCTTGCTTTTTTACGCAATGAAGGACTAAGCTTTTTAATAAATTGAAGAACTGCTGTGTTGTAAACCAGAAGAGACTTTTGGAAGTTAAGCTGTTTAATTAGATTTTTGCGGTTCTCTGAGTGTTCAAGATTTCAGACAGCTGCCTTGAAAAGTGGGATGACTGCAGAAAAATAAAAGAGGAAGTGGGGCCTGCAGCCGCCCTCCTGAAAGACGAAGTTGACACTTCTGAGAGGGGTCAGCATGGGGAGACTGATTCAGCCTGCAAAGGTGACAATTCACTTGAGACTTTTCCTAAAGACAATTTTGCCATGCATTATGACATTTTGTGGCAGGAGATGCAAAAGCCAGACCTTGGAGAGTGCCATCACAGCCTGACAATCCACTGTATCAGCCTGAGTTCAACTGAATGACAATCCACACAAGACAATCAGCCTTGTGGGCTAGGTGCTGCATTTTCAATGATCACTACAGAGACCGTTTCAAATTTAGTTATTATT
Source organism: Squalius cephalus (assembly GCF_949319135.1). NCBI lineage: Eukaryota > Metazoa > Chordata > Actinopteri > Cypriniformes > Leuciscidae > Squalius > Squalius cephalus. The sequence continues at coordinate 38,914,954 of NC_137124.1, forward strand.
TAACTTGATTGTTTTTGATTATCCACTGGTTTCAGCAATTCTTCATATTCTTCTCTGTTTAAACTAACTCATTGAATCTGCTTTCAATAGGTACCAGTAACAGCCCTACTGTTCAATAGCAGAAGTGAGAGATTGACTCACAAATCAGTTAAAACTTAGGCTGGATTATCTAGAAAAGACATTACATTAACCAACTAGTGGTAAAAAGCATTAATAGGTTATTGACTATGCAGAATTCTATGGAAAAGAAAAATACAATATAGGCCACAAGGCATCTAAAGGGAAATTATGGCTAGAAAAGCAACAATATTGGTCACTCCATTTCATTAAAAGGTAATTTTCTGGATTCAATAGAAACCAATGTTTTCTAATTATAAACATTTGAAATCACATTCTGTCATCACCAGGGGTACGAGATGGAAATGTTTTGGGGTTTTTTGTCCATGGATCTAAGATTGTGTGAAGATTTCTAAATCTTCTTTTAAATAGCTTATGAGCAACAACAAAAAAGCTGGAAAATTGTGCAAAGAATGACAAATTGCATTTGAGAAATTAAAACTGACTCTCTCAACTGCAACTGTAGGTCTATACAATTATTATTTTCAAGTGTTTAATCTATTTGATTTTGAAAAAGGTTTACGTTCACTGAGTAAAATCAATCACATGGCGACTGCATCGGACAATTGAAAATTGATATCCTAACGTTCAGACACTGTTGCAAGGGGAATGCCACAGTGTGTCTACGTTCAGTAGTTTCTTTCGTCGAACTTTGTTACCGTTCAGATTTGGTGGTATTCCACTCCTAATAAATATATATGTTCCCCATTCAGTTCATAAACTGCTATGGCAGACAAAAAGGTATGATTCTCTGGCCAGAGAGGGGTGTGCAGAGAGGGGTGTGTGAAAGTGTATGAAAGTGTGTGAAAGTGTGTGAAAGATGGTGTTCTGAGAGACACTAAGACAATTAAATTATTTCAATCAAAACAGCTGTATCTAAATTTATAAAGTGGGCCCACATGTTAAAATATGACCCCACAGGGAAGAAAAATGCCCAATAAAATAACGACCATGGATGATTTTGGCTAACTATCCTGAGCTGGGTTTATTGTTGTGGCAGAAAGGAACAGTGCCACACCTGCGCAGCGTATAACTTTGGCAAGGCAGAGAGCAAGCTAGCTTGCCCTGTCCACCCCATATTTAACTTTTCCTTTTACAGGATGTCATGATGAATCTCATCAAACAGAACTGATTCTGTTCCAAATGTATAAAATATTGTCGTGTTACTGTTTAACATGAAATTTTACAGGTCTCATCAAAAAAAAAAAAAAAAAGGACAGACAAGCAGATGAGTAAAATGATGTGTCACTAACGAAAGTACTTAAGGTCTCCATTCACAGGTTGTTCTTGTGGTTCACTCCACAAACAAGGTCCCATCTGGGGTGCGGTGACACCTCCGTCCAAGCATCTCGACTTAAACTACACCAACCAGCCCTCGGCAACCCCACATGCCAACGCCAACGCCGACGACAACACACAACGTCAAGTGGGGGATAAAGGATGTGCTAGTAACGTACCTCCCTTGCCAACAAGGGAAAGCCCATTGCAATGGTTCACACAGAGTCACCCTGGTGAAGATAGAACGTCCATGGGGCAATGAGATGATCAACACATCTGGAGGAAGATGTGGACCAACTAATGGTTTAAGCTTAGCATAATAATTAATTTTGTGTGATGTTTATTGATGTTTTATTTGGTTCAATCAAACTAGACTGTAGGACTGAGTATTTACAGTAGATCTCATGATTTGAACAATTACTGATTCATTTGAAAATATTTCAGGTACACGTAAATTGAGAAGAGGAAAATCTCTTAATTCTGTAGAGTATAGGGACTCTAAATAGGTACATTACTATAAAATTAATAAATAATCTAGGGACTATTTTTGAAGAAATTTGAAGTTTTAGAACCCTAATTCAGATATCATAGATGCTAAAAAAAAAAATAGTGGCAATAGTTGTTCCCTAATAAGAGAATGGGTGATAAGTTACTTTGCCGGGCTAGGTCCGAATAGATAATTGGGTAAACTTCTATAGCAAGAAATGAATGACTAAATTAAATATATTTTAGGTGTTTCCATTTGCTAAAATAGCAAAAGAAAAACTTTCAAAAGGAGATTGATTTTGGGAAACATATTTAATTTCTGCATTATTATTAGTTAAAGAAGTTACCAAGTGTGATTATTGAAATGTTCCTTTCATGTATTGTCTAATGTCTGTATTTGATATCTGAGAGGTGACTGCGGGTCTAGTCTATCTAGGAATACAGTAACAGTGCTTGCTTATTTAGCCCGGCTTCCAGAAATGAAATATGGACTCGTTTTGTTGAGAAAGGTCTTCAACGTGTAAAAAAAAAAAAAAGTAAATATGTAGGGGGCGTGTGTCGCCGGCCTTATTCAAGCGCGAATGAGAACCGTTTCGCGGGGGATTCCAGGTGTGCAAAACAAAACAAAAAACCAATATTCGAATGTCAAATTTTGAAATCGAATACCAACCCACCGAACGATTATTCGAATATTCGGGTCCAGCCCTAGTACTTACAAACTTTCCAATGCCTTGCTTTATGAGTACAGAACCTATTTGTACTACTGTACAAGTTTGGTACCATTCTGGGCATTATTAGTGGGGTAATTTACGAGAGATACAACACTGGATCCATTAGTGCCTGCACTAAGCCATCTGGCTGATTTCTCTAAATAAGCTCTAACTTTAATAATGTTCGGCCAAGGGAAAAAAGGCTTCTGGGGGGGTGTTTGGCTCGAGGTCATTGTGCAAAGGACCCTAGGTTGATTTTACTCCGAACCATCCCTTTAAGCGTTTTGGAATGTACTTTATCCACACGCACAATTTTGAAAAGCCTCAAATGGACACAGGCAGAGTGAAAAACTGGTAGGGTACAAATCAGGTAGGGTACAAGTGATTTCGAAACATTTCAGCCGGTTCTAATTTAATTTTTAGGTGCTGTGAACATGTTTAGCTAAAAATACTGCCACTCCAGTTTAGCGTTTATTGTTGTCTCTGCAGTTAAAAAGACAAAGTTGACAATTCTGGCTCGTTATTTTAAAGGGGTCATATAATAGTACATGCACTTTTACAAGTTGATTGCACTGAAATGTCTGTTGGCAGTGCCTGTACACAACCATCCTATCATGATAAAAATCCATCCAGTGGTTTTGTTTTAATCTCCTTATATGTTTTCCCCTGTCTCAAATCAAGCCGTTCGATATTGTGACGTCACAATATCCAACGCCCCTCCCGCGATTGTTGAGTGACAGCAGTGTTTCAACACAAGACCCGCCCTGAGCAAGCTGTGACAGCTGTCGTCATAGTAGTCCGCCATTGTTGATATGCTGGAGCAGAATGGCGTCTAAGCGATTGTGTTGTTATGTTCTTAGATGTAGTAAGGAACACAGCAGTCATTTGGATGTTCCTAAATCCGAGACGTTGAAGATGCAGTGGCTGAGTTTTGTTTTTGAAGCGATATGCCCAAAGGATTGACGCGGGGATTCCCTCAAAAATGGCATTATATGACCCCTTTAATATTTTCTTTATTTTTATTTTTATTTATTTATCACTCAGGGTTATCTAATTTAACTATTGGTGGCTTGTGTTATGAATATATGTTCCCCTGCACTTTAGGCATTTTGCACACATTTGTTCTGCATCTTGTGACTTGATTCTGAATTATTTCATTTTGCATTTTTATTTATTAGAAAGGTATATTCTGTTCTAATTTAATTCTGTAAATTAATTGTTGATTATTTTTCGGTGCATCAATGTTGCACTGTACTTAGAGCCTGCTCGCACAGGCAATTTAGCTTTTTTAATTTGATTTGCAGACATGTGCAATGCAAATCCTGTCTGCAGTGTGGCCTTTCTGCAGTTATGTTACTTCTCAGTTTTATTGATCCGAAATGTTTTTATACATTTTCTTCTATATCTTTGTGTGATGTTCTGTACATCGCGCCTTTAAAATGTTACTGGTGCTGAGTGGTATCGTCTTGTGCTTTATGTCCTTGAGGTGTGTCAGCATATGTGTGTGGTCTGTAACAAACAAATAAAAGATATGCTCTAACAAACAATGCTTCTTTCTTATCACAATCACACTCATAACAACATAAATGGCATTAAAAATACTGGCTTTCCCCAAACATCAACACAATGTTGACTTTGAATACAGCAAAACATGAACACAGCTTACATGATTACACTGTACTGGATGAGAACTCAAATACTGCTATACTTCACATTAGCATCCATTTTGCGTTATCACTCTTTTAACATCTCTATTCAGTAAACAACAATCAACTCAGCTTGAGTAACAGTGAAATTTAAAATACTTACTTTCTCTCTGGACGCACACAACTTTAAACACTCAAAGGAACATAACAATGATCATATAACTGCATTTAGTAAGGGAATTTCACGGCTCGTTCTCGCTGAAGATGACGGCTGATACCAGACTTGATCGCGCATGCACTGCGCTCTGAAGCTCTCCATCGTATGAGCTGCGTGCCGCCAAAATAAGTGTCCCCGTGACCGGGAAGAGAGTGCTCTTATACATCCACGTAATAAATCAGTGTCATTAGTGAGACTTTCACACAAGTCGACTATAGACAAGACTTAACTATTCTGATTCGACTATGAAAATCCTTAGTCGGGGACACCCCTATAGGTCACCTTTAAAATCTTGCTGATTACTTACAAAGCACTAAATGGTTTAGCTCCCCAGTATTTAAGCGAGCTCTTAACGCATTATAGCCCTTCACGTGATCTCAAAATTATGGCCAGTTGATAATTCCTAGAATATCAAAATCAACTGCAGGCGGTAGATCCTTTTCCTATTTAGCACCTAAACTTTAGAATAGTCTTCCTAGCATTGTTCGAGAAGCAGACATACTCTGTCAGTTTAAATATAGACTAAAAACGCATCTCTTTAACCTGGCATAGACATAGAACATTATCAATTTCTATTTTTCAAATCAGTTAAATGATTGTCAAGCTGCATAAACTAGGTCAGCCGGAACTGGGAACACTTCCTATAACACCCGATGTACTCATTACATCATAAGAAGAATGGCATCTACACTAATGTTAGTCTTTCTGCTTATTCCAAGATTTGCTGTAGTCAGCCGGATCCGGGCTGTATCCAGATCAGACGGTGGACCTGCGCCTAGACACGACCACAACACATCCCTATTTGGTGTCAGCAGAGATTGTGTCAACTAGACTCTCCCCTGTGAAGGCCTCATCGTCACGAAAGCCAGTGGCACTGATTCTCAACAAACTTGTCTTCATACTGCGTGATGACTCCGATCTTCAACCAGATGGAACTGGATAATATTCCGAATGTTCCAATCCAATTTGACTTCTGACCTGTAATTCTGCCTGAATATTAATCATACACTGTTCGTTCGATAGCCAGAGGAGAACTGGCCCCCCGACTGAGCCTGGGTTCTCCAAAGGAGATTATATTCAACAATATTACTGATCTGCCTGCAATGACACCATTATATGTGAACTGAACTGAGCTGGACGATAACATCACTGTTTTCTACTTAGTGGCTTTATAGATAAATTAACAACTTTTTTTACAATGTCAATAATCATACAGTAAACATCCAAACATTCATACAGAAAAACTGGTAGCCAGGCAACAGACAAGTGACCAATCCTGAGTTGCGACATTCAGCCAAACGTGTTGAGAATTTCAGGCCAAAACGGTTTGTAATCATGCCGTTCTGTACCAGGCTCAAGTGGAAATTTAATTGGAACCGTTCTTAGAACCATTCGGCCTGACGTTGGAAAAGCAGCAAATGATCCTGTTATCATCAGAATTTCTTTTGCAAAATTGTCTGGGTCAATCAGACAATGATGGGCGGAGTTATGGTAAATATCATCTGCAAACAAAGCTGACTATTTGCACTTAGTGTAAATAGACACTCCATAGTGTATCATAAAAGTGATCCAAGTGACTTGGGCACTTTATCCCAAGTCCTCTGAAGCCACATGTTAGATATTGTAAAATGGTCATGTCTGTGCAGTATGGACATAGATAGTTGCAATGAAATTGAAGTAGCGACAGATCTTTTCTTCTGTATTGTGGTTGTGCCTTGGTTCTATGCATTGGTTAATGTTGGTTAAACATTACACGGTAAAAAAATAAAAAATTATATATATACTTTTTTTTTTTTTTTTATTAAACATATGCATGGATGAATTGTTCACAACAAAATCTATAACATGCATTGAGAAAGAAATTGAATTTCATGCTGACTTTACATGTAATTTGCTGCAACCGTTAAAGTGGAAACTGAAATGTATGTGAACAATCATGGCCACTCTCTCTGGACTCTGTGTCTATCTAAATTATTTATGTGTTCTCTAGAGTGCTATAGGGTCTTAAGAGGGTAATGGGGTTTCACAGTACATCTTTAATCTTTCATTCCCAAACAAACTCAACTGGGAGAAAATCCTGATAGCTGGAGTAAGAGAAGGAGAAAATGAAATCCATATCAACCGTGACAATAAATGGGGCACAATTGTACAGTTCTGGTGAACATACATTCTGCACAGAAGGTTAAACTTAAACTCTCTGGGTCAAATAGCACCATTTAAATCAATTAGATACCGTGTATAAAAAGTAATTGCTTATTCCTATGCCTCCAAACAAACTGTCAGGCTACATTGGAATCAGTTTCTACATATCATTGAGTCAAATGTGCACTAATGAGGTGCAGAACAGTTTAGGTCAGCAGTCCTTAAATTCAAGTACTGAATAAATACATCCTATTACTGTGCATCTCAGTGCTCATATGCAGTAGATGTGGCCCAGATGGAGAAGGTGAGAAAAACACAAGTGTGAATGGAGAGTGTAAAAGGCCTAGAGTAAAAGTCAAATGACACACATCCCCCGTATCACTTCCTTTTGACACATAAGATTGGATCTCCTGATGCCACTTGTCATAATCCTTCTTTTTTCATTTAAAACTATGCGTTTTTCAATTTCATTACAGTCCTATTCAAATATGCTTGCTGCTTTACTGTTCCTCTTTTCAGATCCTTTCATTCACAAGTTTATAAACTGATTCCTGCTATGCAGGATATGTTTTGTGTAAGATCTCTGCTTAAATCAATGTTTTTGAGAAGAGCTGCTGTGCCTATAAGCTATGCCTTTACCAGTTCTAGGGGGTGCTGTTGTACTGATATCTTAGTGTATATGGCCTGACAAACCCTTGCAATCTGTATCAATTAAAATGAGGCAAAAAAAAATGGTAAAATAAAACCAGTTTGCAGCTTTGGAAATAAAATCTGAAATGAAGATATGAAACTACAGCCTCATTACATTTTAGAGGCTTAGTTTACTTAATTATTTTGACAGAAGTGTTAGGATCACAAGTTTAAAAAACAAGCTTGAAGGCTTTACAAAGTATATTTTGCTTTGTAAAGTAGAAACATGATTTAAAAATTAGAAGAGAGTCAATCATCAATGTAATGCAGACAGTTTTTATATATATATATATATATATATATATATATATATATATATATATATATATATATATATATATTTTAATCAGTTTAAGTAATAGCTTTCAGTGAAGATAACAATCTGTCAGACCATGGACTGGACACCTCATTCATTGGTAAATACTAATGGGAGGTAATGTATCATTTTAAAGCAAAGTGAGATCAGGCAAGTTGTGACTTAACATGCATCATGCCCTAACTAAGTACAGAGTTAATTAGTCTTTGTGATAATTGAACAAATCACCTTAATCTATGATGTGAAAACAATTAAAGTGTTGGATTTCTTTCTGGAAAAAATTATTTCTCTCTGTGTCCATTTTCACAATAAATTATGACAAATGGGAAATACAGCGTCAGCATGTACAAAATGATTATTAAAGGGTGATGAGTAGCCTTCACCTGTACACACACCTGTTAATATTTTGATGGAATCATTGCCATACCAGTTATGACTTGCTGTGACCTTTTCCACTGTCAGCACTGAGGGTAATTTCCTGAAATACAGACTGCTGAGTTCAGTCTCTGTACAGGATGGATACTCTTCCAGCTTAGCACGCATGGAAAAACAACAATATGGAAGATTTCAGTTGAAGCTACTCTTATCATGAAAAGTAAAACCTCAGACATTTGACACTGCATTGAGGAGAAAAACTGTATCTATTACATGTATTATGTGTGTGTGTAATACACACATAATACATGTATATATATATATGTATTATATATAAAAGGACTGGGACTTTATATATATCAGTCGGGTGATTAATAGCCAGATTTATGTTGCTCACAGTCTTGGCATTTGTAAAATAACCAACCACAGTTTGCTTTTTATGTGACGTTTATGGGGCAGTCTTTGTGAAAAATTTCAGATAGCTCACACTGATAATAAAAAAATGGCACATCCATAGTCATTTTGAAGATGTGAAGTTATTTAAATTGTATACTGAATGTTAACCATAAGGCTGCAGAGATATTCTGAACATAAGCTTTGCATTCGTCCACACGTCACACCTGAAACAAACACTGAAATTGCCAATATCAATTTTAGTAAGTAGGGCCTGATTTTCATTTTGGAAAATGGTTTGGGGCGGAGGTTATTTTTTTATTACATTTATCTCACCTAAATGTATGCTCACTCTATGTATTTGTGTTTTTACAATGGGGTAATTTTGTTGCACATGAGTTTACAAACAGCACAAGGAAGCTGATTTCAACCTTGAATTTAATTTACAAAATAAACAAACAACAAATAAACAAAACTACAAGAAACACAATTAAATACAACTAGTGCAGTGCCAGTGCAAAATCAGTTTTTGTGTGTATTTTTAGTAATTGTTGGTTTGGTGTGTTTGAGTGCTCATTGTTACAATTACACAGCAAAAGTTCAGTGACATTTTTATTTGTGAACTCTGAGAAAACGCTGCGCTTGAGCAAACAGTTTGTGAATAGGCTACTACAAATGATGGCCATGAAAGAGACTGTGAACGCACTGAATAGGATATGTTTAGTTGGTGTATAGCATAGGTTACTATTACACAGTAGCGATAACGTTAAGCGCAGGGGTGCACATAACATTTTTGGTCTTGTTCTCAGGGGAGAACCTGGGGTTGTTGCTTGGTCCTCACATTTTCAAATGCATTTTTTCCTTAACCCACCTCACGGGAGGAACAAATTAGAGGGATGCATAATATATTGTTAAATATTGTTATCTGACTATACCTACATCCAAATTAAAAAAAAAAAAAAAAAATCGAGCACACTTTAAAATAGTCAAATTTTCATCAGGCAGTAGGCTAATATGGCCTAGTCGAGTCTATGCAGACTGCTTGTTATTATCAGAGATGGCAACACCGGCGAAGGAGGTAACTTTACGTGACAAACTCAAAAAAAGAGAATTAAAAACAAAGGCAATAGAAGGTCATCCATCCATTTTTTTCCCCCAAAACGCTATAAATCCATCCTTTTTTTATATATATATATTTTTTTTTAATTGATGGTTTGTCTTTTTTTTAAAAGTATTTTGTCATTTATGAGGAAAAAACAATCTTACGTGAGTGACAGTTCTCCATTACGGACGCGACCACTCTGAAAGCGCCGCGGCACTAAAAGACTTTCAAACTTTCACAGAGACCTCAAACAGAAAGCACAAAGCCTTTCTTTAAAGCGAATTTTGTTTTGTATTAATTGTATCTTAATTTTAATCCATGTTTCATTAACCAATTTCCTGGTTTTAATAAATAAAAAAAGTAAATAGGCTATCTTGATTGTTTAGGCTATTTTTTAATTATAGCCTAAGTGTAAAATATTAGGCTGTGTATACCGACATGGATCAATTATTAATATTAAATTTCATCTGTCTTTTGTAGGCATAGGCTAGCTGATGGCGCACCAACGAAAAATCCTAAATGATGTGCCAAAATGCGTTTTCTATTAGGCTACAATGAAAATATTGTACGGTCAGGTTTGCCGAAGTTCGTTTAATTTAGGCTATTTATTTATTTAAATTATTTATTTATTTTTGTCCATGTGCGCCGATCGGAGACGGAGTTCACTGCTGATATTCTGAGGTAAGAGAGTTTTCTAGTCTCGCGGCTGTCATCAGCAGCGCCTTGCATTGCCCAATCAGCGGATGGCGGGCGGGTGCGGTTTTGAAAATTGGTCAAAAACGTTGGTGCGGATGGATGGCGGACGGATAATGAGTTTTGCGATGCGGTTGTGGATGAAATAATAGCCCATCCGCGCATCTCTAGTTCTGAGGCCTATCCAACACCACAGATTGCGCACCTATCTATCCCCAAATCTTGGGTACGCAAATGAGGGTTGCGGCAATTCACCTGGTACGCTTTGTTTAATTGGGTAGCGCATGCGCACCTGCGCACCACTTATGTGCATCCCTGGTTAAGCGCATCATAATAAAATACAATCTTCAGAAAAAAAAACGTGTAGCTGACTTACAGATTCAGTTAACATCCACAAATCGCGACGATTCAGGGAGCAGGCTACACAGTGAACTCCAAGAAAACGCTACTTAAGCTCCGCTGCTTTCTTCGACCCTCTCTGTCTCTTGTCCTGCGCTGGTGAGTGGGAGCAGCACACGCCCGTTTTGCTTTCACACTGGCAGCGTTTGTCACGCACAGCTGAACCGTGGCTTGTGTACAGGCTTTTGAGGCTGTGGTCAACTAAGTACTTTGACAGATTTTGTATATATTTTTTTAATAAATAAATATTGATAGGTAATTGATACCTGAATTATATGTATTATTATATATTATCTGCATATTTATTACATATTAGCACTCATCTCCATGAAAAGCGTTCTTCAAAAGAGAAAAACTTTACGAAATCATTTAGATTGTTGAAATATCTGATACACATCTAATTTACAAACATTACCCATCATAAACATCTTAAAGATAATTCATAAATGTCTGTTATAACAAACAGCAAAGTTCTTAATAGAGACATATTGTAAATGAGCAAATTCTCGAAAAATTCAACAAAATCATGCACATCATAGATGTCTATGCTGTATGTGTGCTATATTAATCTGTCTATTCTATTTACCTTTCTATATTGAGTTGAGTTGTTCGCTTGTGGGCCAGGGAAAGGTTGTCAAAAAAAAAAAAAAAATATATAATTCAATTAATCTATAACTTCAACTAAACTGCTTTTCATAGTTCGGGCAAAAAGTTTGTTTTTGGACAATTGTTTTCTTTTTAAATTGCTGAAGGTCATTTGATTGACTGTTTAAAACACAATAGATATCATCAATGCACTTTTTGGGTAAAACTGCTGTGTATTTTGGCCATGATCAATGCATTGTCACTTTAATTCAGCGAGAGCGGCACAACAAAAATAGACTCTGCGCCGAAACAATCGCGGCACTGCTGCTTCTGCTCTGCTCCTAATACACGCCGCCTCTGCGTGTGGTGTGAATGCTCTAATCTGTTTACTTGGGGAAAAAATATGCGCTGCTTACGCTTTGCTAGCACTTGCAATGTGAAAGCGGCTTGAGAGGGGAAGTGGCCAGCGGCTAGAGCGACAAAAGCCAATGTGTGCTTCTTTTACCAATATATATTTAACGATATTTTTTGCATTTCTAATCCAAACAACGTCAAACTTGCTACACTGCACTTACTCGTGCCCGTAGCAAGACAGCTGTCAAGTTTGAAATCCATCAGACTAACGGTTCGAGAGATATGCGAATAACAGACAGACATACACACAGACACAGACATAAAATACAAATGAAATTAAGAGTGATTTTCAGGTAGGTCTAACAGTATTCAGGTACAGGAATACTACAGAAATTGAATAAATTGAATGTTTCATTGTATAAATTAAAAACAGATGAATTCTTCTTGCTATCTTTTATTCTTCGATTAACATTAAAGGGGAACAAGGCAACTCTAGCCATTTCTTCGCTGATTTTCACTTTTGTTACCGCGTGTTTTCTCAATGAGCTCCCCCTATAGCTGTGGGCCGTATATTTCACAACACTGTAGTAAAAAAATCTCACTTGCGGCACCCTCCACCCCCTTTCTACCGCTGCTCATGTGCATTTGTTATTATCGGAGCTGGCCAACTTTATTGTGTGGAGCTATGTCTACCGAGGTGGGTAATACATCATACACAGTATCATATGGCGTGTGTTTATGTTGAATTGCCGTAAAGCAGTTTGTGTTTCTCGCTCGTTCTCGCTTCTCACGAGACTTCCTATTTCCAACTTACCGGGACGTTAGTCCCCATGTTGCAAGGTTGGTTTTCCACCGGGGAACGCTGGGGGTGCGGGGAAAGTCACCATTCTAACCAAAACAGGTTATTTAACCATCCAAATGATTTCTAAACGGATTTATTAAGTTGAAATAGTTGCCAAGTTCCCTTTTAATGACACAGACAGCAGCAGATATATTAGGCTGCTGTCACTTTAAGACCTTATGTATTGCATAGATCCAATATACTGATACAAATGTTTATGTGAGTACTCATCAAGATGGGCATTTTGCCATAATTTCTTAGCGTTTCTGGTGACACACTGGCTGCGTGGCGTGAGCGTCTCAGCTGCGTGGCGTGTCCGTTTTTATTTCGGCTCCCATGTTAACATGTTAGTGCTTGCACACTGCCTGCGTGACGCACGTCTCAGGCAGGGCTTGAGCTAGAAATAGAACCGATGCCTATTTTTCACGCGACAATCAAGTGTGTTGGAAGCGTTTCCAGGCAAAATAGAATAGGAAAAGATGTTTATGTCATTTTGAAACGAATACATATTAATAAATGACATTTTGATGTTTAAAAGTCTCTGGTTTTGACATAAATGCAGATAAAAATGTAATTTTTAAAAAAATTATTGATTTTCAAATATTGCACCTGTCAATACAGAATGATATATTCTGTAGCCTATTTTGCCGTCAATACTGCCGACGTTGTCTTTGCTGCTATATATTTATGTTTAACATGAAATATAGGCCTTCCACAACTCTCTCCCCATATGTCGAATATATCACCAATGAGGCTTATATATCACCAATGAGTCACCTAGCAGCAGCAGAGTCAGACACATTTCTGGTGTGCAAAGACATAGAAAACGCCACACAGCCACCATGCAGCTGACACGCAACAGAAACGCCACGCTCACACCACACAGCCAGTGTGTCGCCGGTGTTGTGCCGAATTTCGACCCCGCCAAATTATTACCCCTCTAGTATTGGTAGGTTTAGGATTAGCTGTGGGGGAGGGGTTAGGATTAGGGGTGGGGTTAGGATTAGGCAATCAGGTACTAACTTCAACGAGGGGGGTAATAATTTGGCAGGGGGTCGAAATTCGGCACAACACCGGCCTAAGCCGTGAAAAAGCACTGTTTGGTAATCGCGAGCTGTTAGAGAGGTAGCTTTATATGTGTGTGCTCTAGGTATACAGAAAACTTTCTGAGTGCGCGCGAGTACTACAGAATGCTTTAAAATCGCTGAATGTTTAAATTGACAAGTCGTGCATATGATAAACTTTAGTAACGATGCAACACTGGCCCGATTTGGCAAAGGACAATTCTGTCTCGAAACAAGAGCGAAAGTTTTGTATCACAGTGTGCAGCTCGCTTGTACAGACGATGTGGTGAAAGAGAGAGAAGACGCTGTAGCGCTGAATCACTCTCACTGTTTGTGAAATTATGTCTCACAGAAAGTTTTCAAATGACTGATTTGATCTGATAATCTGTGTGGATTCATTTGCTCATTTAACCAACAACCTGAATAAATATTTGCGGGAATTTCCCACCTTATAAGCACGAAACTTGCAGGAAATGATGCGCAAAACCCACAATCCCACACCGAAATTCAAGTGCTGGTAAGCTTTAGTAAGATCTTATTTTTAAGAAATGTATACTTTTATGCAGCATGGATTCATTATATTGATCAAAAGTGACAGTAAATACATTTAGAATGTTACAATAGATTTCATTTTTAAATAAATGCTTAACTTAAAATCCTGAAATTTTTTTTTTATCACAAATAATTTCTAAAGGATCACTTGACAATGAAGAAGAGAGTAATGGCTGCTGAAAATTCAGCTTTTACTTCACAGAAATAAATTACATTTTAAAATATATTAAAATAGAAACTGGTTACTTCAAATTCTAAAAAAAAAAAAATTCACAATATTACTGTTTTTACTTTATTTTTTATATAAATAAATGCATTTTTGGTGAGCATAAAAGACTTCGATTAAAACATTTAAAATCGTACTGACCCCAAACTTCTGAACGATAGTGTATAGAGTTTGTATAAAACATATGACAATACTGACAGATACTCAGAAATCAGAAATTTGGGTTAACAAAATCAGTTACTGGCATAAAATGCCTGCTCGGGGTAAGCATGGCATTTACTGTACCAAATTTAACAAAGATGTCTCTTTGTTGTGTAACAATTTCATCAATTGTCATTTACATTACAGGTACAGACACATCAAACTGAAAGAGTCAACAAACGGAGCCAAGCATAAAGCCCCTCGCTCTTTCATCGCTGCATTAAAACAGGTAAATGCAAAATGAAAGACTGCAAACTCAAAATAGCTCTCCTGTTTTTAAGAGAGAGAGTCAAAGACAGACCAGGATCAAAAGCACAGAAAGGGAGAGAGGGACATTTTACTTTTAAATCCTCTACAAACAGAATCATCACCATAGTCACATTCTCATGGGAAATGCACACTAAGTGATGAAACTGAGTGTGAGGACAGACCACCGTGCCAGCCAGACGCTCCCGTACACACACACACACACACACACACACACACCCACACACTCCTACACACATCCATCATCTCATTTCAATGAGCTACATTTTCTCCATTTTGGAAAGGGACAAAACTGAGAGGGAGGCAAATCTAAATGCCCGAAATGCTTCTGTTGTTTTACAAAAAACAAAAACGAGAGTCGCTAGCCTTGAATCATACAAGGGCAATATGAGAAATTAGCCTAGGTCTTTCAAATGTTATACTAGCACATAAAAACAACATGCAAGAGAAAACTCCAATTAGTTTCAAGGGCATGTGTCTTTTTAATCTGTCTCTCAGGGCAATGCAAAAACAAAACCTCCATCCTTTGACTACAAATGATTTACAGACATGCTTGTAGTAAGTTTCATATGAAATGTCCTTCTGATGTTTTGGCATGTGGGCAGAGGACACAGATTCTACATGACTTAAGAGAAGAGACAGAAAAAGACTCCTACTGATGAGTCACAGTTAATCTGTCATGGATGAATGGGAATTTATGGATATTCTTTGTTCTGCACATTCGCTGAAGGCAAAATATGTTTTTGACATCATCCTCCTTACCACATTCTGTTTCCTTATATTGCAGGCTTAAGTTAGTGCACCATCCTTCATGCTCACACTTAGGATCTTGTTTTTCTGTGTCTGACATTTTCCTTTCTATTGTGCACCTTAATGTTTTTCAGCCCTACATCTACATGTACATCCTACATCCTACACTTTAATCCCCCTTTTTTCCTCCAGTTCCCCTTTTCCCAGTTTCATCTACTCTCCCTCGTCTCCACTGCCTCCATTGTTTCTTTCTCACCTTATAAGCGTTTCTGCTATATGGATTTTGACCTCTAATAATCTAATTTGTCTCACCTATTAATCCCGCATGAACATTTACAGTATTCAAAGCGGCTTATAGTGCATTCACACAAAATACTGTATGTGTATTCTCTGTGAATCAAACCCTTGACCTTGGCTTTTGAGCTCTAAGAACAGAGGAACATATTCAGGTTTGCGAACTGAATAATACATGAATTAACTAGTCGTCTGTAACCTGGACTTATCCACTTTATTTTTAATTTAAGAGCAGGTGCAGCCATTTGTAACTTGAATGTGCAATGCTTCCAGTGTCATCTGATTCCAGTTATTTTAGCTATACAAAAACGTCTTGGGTTACGACTGTAACCCTTGTTCCCCGAGAAGGGAACGAGACACTACGTCGTCGTTATGCCCCTGGTGGAATGAGCCCTCACGGTCATAGGTGAAGGCAAATTGTGCACCTGATAAGCCGTGGCTAAGCCTGGACAATCCAATTGCTGATTGTCTGTTTAGATGCAGGCAGCCCTTTCTTGGGTGAACCAAAGCACACCAACAACTGGTCTGACTTCCTCCATTGAGAAGACTTATCCAAGTACACTCTTAGGGCTCCGACTGGGCAGAGCAGGTGAAGTCTCCCCTTTTCCTCCGTCACGTGTGGTGGAGGATGGAAGGCCTGAAGAACCACTGACCGTGCCACATTAGACGGCACCTTGGGCACATAGCCTGGTCTAGGATGTAAGATGGCCTTAACTCCGCCGGGGGCAAACTCCAGGCAAGTTGACATTATAGCCAAGGCCTGGAGATCCCCCACTCTCCTCAGGGAGGTGATAGCAAGGAGAAAGGCCACCTTAAGGGTCAGGTTCTTTGCCTCAGCCGACTCCAGTGGCTCGAAGGGGTTCTCAGAGAACCCTTCAAGTACCACCGCCAGGTCCCAAGTTGGGACTCTGGAGTGAGCCGCAGGCCTCATCCTCCGAGCCCCACGGAGGAAACGTACAACCAGATGGTGCTTTCCCGAGGGCCCATCACCTACAGGCGAGTGGAAAGCCCCAATGACAGCCACATACACCTTAAGTGTGGACGGGGTAAGACCGGCGGAGAAACAATCTTGGAGGAACTCCAGCACTGAAGCCACTGGGCAGTTAACTGGGTCCACCTCACGCTCTCTACACCAAGTGGAAAACACATTCCACATCAGGCTGTACAGTCTCCTGGTGGAAGGAGCCCTGGAGCTGAGTAGGGTCTCGACAACACCTGCTGACAGGCCAGCCTCTAGGTACCAGGGTACTCAGGGGCCAGACCCAGAGGTTCCACAGCTCTGGCCGGGGGTGAAATATTGTGCCCCCTGCCTGCGACAGCAGATCCCTCCTCAGAGGGACCTGCCACGGGAGGCCGTCCAGCAGTGCCACAATGTCCGAGAACCATACCCGGGTCGGCCAGCGGGGTGCTACTAAAACTAGGCTGATCCCCTCCCGGCGGACCCGCTCCAAGACTCCCGGGAGCAGAGCGATCGGGGGAAATGCGTACAGACGCAGCCTCGGCCACGTCTGCATCATGGCGTCCAGCCCCAGAGGAGCTGGATACCTAAGAGAGAACCACAGTGGACAGTGGGACGTCTCTTGAGACGCGAACAGATCCACTTCCACTGGGCCGAATCTCACGCACATGGCCTCCACCACCTCGGGGTGGAGTCGCCACTCCCCGGGCCTCAGCCCCTGCCTCGACAGGACGTCTGCTCCCTGATTTTGTTCCCCAGGGACGTACATCGCTCTGAGAGACGACAGTTTCCCCTGGGACCACAGAAGGATCTGGTGTGCCAGTCTGCAATAAGGGCGCGATCTCAGACCCCCCTGATGATTCAGATACGCGACTACAGATGTGTTGTCCGAGCGTATCAGGACATGGTGGCCGCGGAGGTCCGGGAAAAAGCTCCTCAGAGCTTTGTAGACCGCCAGCATTTCCAGGCAGTTGATGTGCCAGGAAGAATGCCGGGTCTCCCACAGGCCTCTCGCAAAGCGGCCGTCCATGACCGCGCCCCAACCAGTGAGGGAGGCATCTGTTGAAACGGTTTTCCAGGCAACATGATGCTCCCAGCACTGGTCCCTGGGACAGGAACCAAGGTTTCCTCCATATGACAAGAGAACAAAGGCATCTGCGCGTTACCCTGATCATACGGAACGGACTTCCCCTCGGGAAAACCCCTTGGCTCTCAACCACCACTGTAGGGGTCTCATGTGTAGCAGGCCAAAAGGTATGACGTTGGACGCTGCTGCCATGAGCCCCAGCAGTCTCTGAAACTGCTTCACAGTGAGGTTGTGGCCTAGCTTCGCTCTGGAGACCATCGCCCGTATGGACTCCACGCGCGCGGGAGACATTTGTGCCCGCATCGTCGTGGAGTCCCATACAACTCTGGGATGGCGTCAACACACTCTTTTTTGTGTTGAGTCTCAGCCCCAAGCACCTGATATGGGCCAGAACGACATCTCGATGCCGAACTGCCATCTCGCGCGACTTAGCCAATATTAGCCAGTCGTCGAAATAATTGAGTACACGGATGCCCTGGAGTCTCAGCGGAGCCAGCGCTGCATCCATGCACTTGGTGGAAAGATGTATATATAGAAGTATGCGTCCTTCAGATCTATCGTGACGAACCAGTCCTCGAACTGGATCTGACTCACGATGGCTGGAATTGTGAGCATCTTGAACCTGAATCTCCTCAGAGAACGATTTAAGTGCCTGAGATCTATTATTGGACGCAACCCCCCATCCTTCTTGGGAACTATGAAGTACCGGCTGTAGAACCCGGACTCCCTGTCTGGCAGAGGAACACGTTCTATGGCCTCCTTGACCAACAGCGATTGAACTTCCTGTTCCATAACCCGAACCTGCTCTGGGCCGACCACAGTCCAGACCACCCCGTTGAACTTCGGGGGAGGGGAGCTGAACTGCAAACCCAGCTCTACAGTATGCAGGGCCCACGCAGATATATTCGGAAGGCAAGACAATTGCGCCGAGATAATCTACTAAGGGAACCAGCCTCTCGAGGCTGGCCTCGGGTGTCAACCGAGCCTCGTTCCCGACCCCCTGAAGCCGCTGACCGACAGGGAGCAGTCGAGAATGATTTTCGGTGTGCGGACGCGTTCGCTGCCCAGGCACAGGTCTTTCTAGAGGCGCGGGAAAACAGTGTGGCCCGAAGCATACTGGTCGGCGGGAACACAGCACTGATTTCCCGAGAGCTCTAGGGGGAGGCGACCTCGATCGCTCCACCCCAGGGGGGGCAGCTCTCAGCGGTCCGGCCGCAGCTAGGACCGCTTGGCGGAAGCCTTCTTTGCCTGAAGGACGGTCCTCAGATCGACCTTAGGCTCAGAAGGCTTGCCGCGAGAGCGCCGTCTCCTTTGCCAGGCTCCCTCGGGAGGGGCGCGGGAGGCTCTCTTTTTGCACCTTTTGGTGCGAGGAGCTGGTAGATGGCTGAGGCTGCCCCTTTGAGGCAGCCTTCCCAGAGGAGCCAGAGCGGCGAGGGAGGTACTGTTGGAAAGCCGCCGACTGCTTTTTCACTTTTGTTAACCGCGCCGCCGAAGAGGCCAGAAGGTGAAATCGGGGAGTCTAGGAGAAAATGTTTCTCTCTCTCCTTCATCCCCGACAGATTTAACCATAAATGTCTCTCCACACACACCAGACCAGTCATGGAGCGGCTGATGGCACAGGCCGTCTCCTTGGTGATGCGGAGAGACAAGTCGGTGGCCTTCCTTAGCTCCGTGATATCGTCCGGAGAGGGACCCTCGCCCTCATCAAGCTCCTTGAGGAGGTCGGCCTGATAGGCCTGCAACACCGCCATAGTGTGCAGGCAGCTACCAGCCCGCCCAGCCGCCATATAAGCCCTGACCACTAGCGAAGATGTATCACGGCATGGCTTAGTGGGCAGTACCAGGGCCTTAAGGGACGATGCGGCCTCGGGAGAAAGATAGAAAGAGGTCCTCCGCCTCGTGGGAAGAAGCGGAAGAGAACATCTGAACCCTCAGACGAGGACCGGGAAGATGCCGCAGCAGTCCCGTGTCCTGCTGAGAGGTCCATCTGTGAGCCCCACGATCTGCGGCGCCAGAACCGCGGGGCTCGCGAGGCTGGCCGTCCTCATCAAACACGGCCAGCCGTGAGCACAACACCCTGAGCAGCAGCCGTTCACACTCGCTACAGGCGGCTCCCTCGAGAGCCGCCCTAGCGTGCTGCACACCGAGGCATTGCACACACAGCTGGTGTGTGTCCGTGCCCGATAAATAACGCGTACACGGGTGCACACACCTTCTAAACTGCTCGCTTGCAGACAACACCAAATAGACAGACAATTTCACACAGAGCACTTTAGCTGAAGAGCAAAAAAGCTAACGTGTGTGTGTGCCGGCGTCCCTTTGTATCTTCCCGGTATGCCGTCATCTACTACGTCATGACACAGCACCAATCAGGATTGGATGGATTTCATTCATGCTTCAGACGCGCTACGCTAAGGGCGTTCCCCAGAGTGTCGTCACGACAACGGCGCAGTGCGAGTTCCCTCGAAGGGGAACAGTCCATTATGAATGCTTGATATTGCAAACTGGTATTTGTTATTTTCATTTATTATCATATGCATAAACACAGTATTTTTTAGTGCAAACAGTTTTACCATATACTGCACTTTGTTTTTCTTCTAGTCATTTAGCTACAGTGCCTAATGAATCAGAAGTCTCGCACATTACAGACCTGCAAACTCCTCAGACTAAAAAAGGTGACAGTGTCGCCCAGGGGGGGGGGGGGGGGGGGGGGGGGGGGGTGTAGCATCCCTACATGCCATGGGATTAATCAATGCATGCTGATGAATAATGTATAATAATAATAATAATAATAATAATTAATCTGCATACCCTAGTTTTGCACTGATGTAAAAAGACTGACAGTGACACAATAAGACCTCATGTTAGCAAAATGTTTTAATCTTTTAACTCTTAAAAAAAAAAAAACTATTAAAAAAAACATGTATGTTCTTTAATGTTTGATTATAATTTTACGGTCTTCACATAGGGATGGGAATTGATAAGATTTTATCAATAATAATGCCACTGACGATTCTGATTATCGATCCAATTCTTTATCGATTCTCTTATCGATTCTTGATAGCACTGTGTGGAAAAATGTAGTCATATGCTTTTTTTTAAAAAAACAAGTGGTTTTATTTATTTTAAAGTTTAAGCTTGAGTTAGCAAACTGTACTTTTTTATATAATTTATGTAATAAATATAACCTTATTGTAAAGTGTTACTGATTAGTTACACCGATTCAGACGTCACCTGAGTTCACTGTTGGAAAGATCAGTTGTTTTAACCATTCAATAAAATGAATCGGTTCAAATGAGTCATTAGTTCGCGAATTGGACGTGTCGTGTGCGTTGTGTGATTATCCCAGCAGTTAGGACATGGACATCCAAGATTTGTGTTAACATAGAAAACATTTCATCACTGTATAGTTTTATTTCGTTTAATTAAAGTGTTGTTTAAGTCAGCTGAATGTCCGGAACGCTTTTCAGAGAAGATAAGGAAACTTATTTAGCACAATTCACACCCAGCAGTAATTCAGAAAAAAAAAAGGTCTTTCGACCTTTTACCACCGTGTCGATTTATTTTTGATTAATATGTGCGTGCGAGGGAGAGAGAGCAACACAGCGCCTAGTTTGGAGACGGTGAAGTCGTTTACACAGAGAGTGCGCGCGCGCGACCGGCTCTCTCTCTGCTCGTTCTTTCAGTTAAACATACGCCCTGTCACAAACGCATCTGGGCGATTCCACAGTTTAGGGCCAACTGCAAGGACAACAGCCTGCAAAATCAATCTTCATGGAGAAAGCCATTGTCCTCAGGTTAACATCCTGAGAAAACCTGGGGTACAGCTGTGTGAAAGGCAGGATAAATCTGGCAATGGTAAACTAGTAAACTTTGATCAAAGTTGAGTTGATGTCAAATTTAACGTATGTAACATGGACGGAAAAACAATGTAAGTTCAAGCAGAAAGTGTACTTAATCTAATTCAGTTTAATAAAATTCTGGTTGAATCCCAGTTCATGTTTTACTTTGTTCCTAATTTGGTATAGTTATGAGTCATGCGTTGTGTATGGTTCACAAAACTGGTAATAGGACTTCCATGCAGGCAGGGTAGCCATCTAATATTATCTGTTCTATAAACCTAAAGGTGCATTTTTGAGTCTGGTATGTTCATAAACTGAAAGCCAGCAAAATACTAACAAATACCACAGGTATATTTTTCAAATTTATTTGCCAAATGTAGAAGACAAAGGAACTCCTACAAGTGTGCTAAGTTATAACGTGTGTAACGTGGACGGAAAAAATTAAACAATCCTGCAAGATTGCCTCTGTAACACAAAATAATACCATTTCATGAAAACTGGCAAAGAATATAACAAGTTCATAACACATTAAAATAACCTGTCATCATACTATCAAATTTAAAGATCATACAGATTGTGTTAACGTACTATTAACATGTTAACTTCGTCAGCCTAAAGCTATATTCTTATGAACATTGGACAGGAAAAAAAAATCATCAAAAAAAACAAAACATAAAAATGTCATTGACGATGTTGACTTTCATGAACAGCTTATTGAGTCAAAAATACGCAGAAAACAACGTTGGAAGTTGGACAGACTGAAAATTTCCGTCTAATTTACGAACAAGATGTGCAGAATCTGTCAAAATGTATAAAACCACCATTCATGCATGCTCTTTCACGATGAACGACGCTTTCGGTCCGAAACCACTCGCAATCATCCGACTTGCACACTCTTTTATCCTTTCTCACCACAATGATCCTATTTAATGTTTACTTAACCAAAGTTTACCACGTTCGTATCATTTTAACGTTCGTAACATTTTGGACAGAATCCACAAACTTATCCACATTCGTCGAAATCCGTGAAATCCTTTTAACTCTTCCTCCCGCGCAGAGCGACCGTGACCTAGACAATCTTATTTCTGACATGAGAACCGTTGAGACATTAGGAGATGGAAATTCAGCGTCAGAATAAAATGTTCGAGCGTTATGATTTTTTGACAGAAAATCTCGGCCCCTGTTTTATCCCGATTTATTAACAATTTATCATGTAGCAACGCATATGAGAATTTAACCCACACAAGATGGTTTTATCGTTATGCTACTGATAGAATTACATGGAAAAATGATATCTCCGCTTCCTTTAGAATCGTATTTTAACGTGCGTAACTGCTTGGACAGAAAGTGTAACGAACGTTAGTAAATGTTTCCATTGCATCGTGGTGGATTAAGGGAATTCTACTTTCAGTGTTAGTAGTAGTATTTTGTAGAAGACACACCAAAATAAATGTTATGCGCCAAAATTCAGGATTTTATTAAAGGAAATGAAAGAAATGACTTAGAAAAAACCAGATGCACTGAATGTCCTACCCTGACATCCGCAATTTCTGGGGACGGAAATAAAATAAAGTCTCATTACACGATAATGCCAAGGCTTAGTGGGATAAAAGTAACTTTATTATTTCTTACATCTATCTTTAACAAAATAGTGAACTAAAAATAAAAAAATTACAACAACTGGGTATTATTCAATCTATATTGTTCATTACACCCCTTGTGGACCGAAACTGTGGAATCGCCCATCTACATTACTCACCGATCAAATAAGACTTTGGCGGCTCTGACAAGTGCTAAGATTCCAATTGGCCAAGAAAAAAAGTGCTAAGATTCCGATTGGCCCAGAGAAATGTCAATTATAAGAATTATCCAATAATGTTTCGCAATTCTAGCCTGCATGGCAGTTACTGTGAGAAACAATATACCCCCCCCCCCCCAAAAAAAAAACAAACCTCTCCGGTTCTACGCGATTCACGTAAATGACCCAAATGACCAAGAAAACGGTGATTGTCGCCGAAAAGCGACAAGTTTGCAGGTATGACATTAACAGAAAATAGCTTTCAAAATAAGGTAGATAAGGAAAGGCTCAGATTGAGAAACTATGGACCAATAGATGAAGCAAAATGCAGCGGATTCAAACAAGCAAATCAGACCTTACTA
Organism: Squalius cephalus; assembly: GCF_949319135.1. Classification (NCBI taxonomy): domain Eukaryota; kingdom Metazoa; phylum Chordata; class Actinopteri; order Cypriniformes; family Leuciscidae; genus Squalius; species Squalius cephalus. Next base: position 38,938,699 of record NC_137124.1, read on the forward strand.
AGAACTTGTTTCTACAACATGAAACTAACCACTAATGAAGTCAGATGAGGATATCTCTAAGAAGTATATCTGAGACCAGCCCTGACTGAGCAATGAAAACAACATTGAATCCCTATGGATTGAGGAAATTATATTTGATTGATGAAACAACATGGATAAAGTGTTTACATGGCCTCTAAAAGATTACAAGGCTGTCTTCATTACTCTGCACTGATGGCAAGTTCCGTCAGGATTCTGTGTGCATGTGTGCGTTAGAGAAAATGTGTATGGGAGAGACTGTTTCACCTGATATAACTTAAACCACTCGTATTTAGATTCAAAAGTGACACCAAACACTCCACAGACACAAAAGTGATGACAAAAGTGATGAACTCACTAACCGCTACAAACAGCCAGATAGTAAAATATGTAGCATGTAGTATACTATGCAGTATACACAAGATCTAGAGATGTTAGGTGTACATGCGCACTAAGAAAATGTACGCAGCCTTAATTTCACTACTGTTGGTAATGTTTTTGAAAGAAGTCCGTTAGGCTGCATTTATTTGATAAAAAATACATATTATAATATTGTGAAATAGTATTACCATTTAAAGCAATTGTTTTTTGTTTAGTTTTTTTAATGCAAAGATGAATTTTCAGCAGTCATTACTCCAGTATTCAGTGTCACATAATCCTTCAGAATGATTTCAAGGATCAAACCATGATACATTTTTTTCAGGATTCTTTGATAAAAGTTCAACAACATTTATTTGAAATAGACACCTTGTTTGACATTATAAATTACTTTGCTGTCACTTTTGATCAATTTAATGCATCCATGCTGAATATACTGTACTACTTTCTTCTTGTGTGTTTTAGAACCTAGTGGTGTGATCAGAGAGGGGCACAAAATCAGTTAAGGGGAATTTCACTTTCACTGTTCTGTGCTGGTGGAGTGATTTTCCCTAAGTCACTTGCAATTTCAAGAAACAATACAGATTTTTGGATCTTTTGGAAAAGAGGATCTTTTGAATCCTAATGGACCTCTCAAGTTACTGCCTCTTTAGGATGAATCGCTTTGTTGTATTGCTTATTTACAACTTTGGATAAAAGTATCTCCTAAATGAATAAATGTAAGTGTAAGAAAAGAGATTATGAATTGCTAGGCTATGAATATTTCACTGCGGCATGATGAATGAGTTAGCATAATTGAAAATGTACAAGATGAAACTGAAAATGAGAAAATGTGCAATGGCAACAGATGGTTGGTGCACACACAGAGAGCTAAGCCTTTCAGCACAATTCACAAATAAATAAAAAAAGATTATTCTGTCTGTTGTCGAGGCCAGTCCAGCCACATGGGGCTAATCTACAGACCTATTTTGCTGTGAGCTTCCTAACAACTAGCAATATATCCCAAAATTCCACACACTCACACCCACTCACACTTTATCTTACCAAACAACAGCCTGAGTGACATTAACATAAGTCCTGCTTTTCACATCAGCATGTTACCCTAATCACGCCATGCTATTACCATGGCAACACTACAGACCCAAAGGAGGGGTGAGTTGGAGAAAGAGAGATGGGCATGGGTGGTACGGCAGGACCCTTCTGCTCCCATGACTCTCCCAAACCACATCGCTAAATCTGTCACTTCTGAAATGAATAAAAACAGGGCTGAGAGGGGGAGAAAAAGAGGCATGGAATATATGAGAAAAAGAGTAGTTGAGATGAACAAGTTTAGGGGGAGATAGAGACAGACACAGAGACAGTCTAGACATGTTGTATCTTCTAGCTAGCCAGTGGTGAAACCATGACTTCAACAAAGTGAAAGACATTGTCTTTTCCATATGTAAAAGAAATATAAAATTTTTTGGACTAGGTTTGCACAGTAAACGGTTTAATACCGGAACTGAACACATTTTGGTACCTGATGACAGTTCAGCATTTAGACAGTATGACATGCAACAAGCCAAGTAAGTGATAGAAATGCCAGAAAACATAAACAATATCTTGCCTTCAACTCACTGAAAATATGGCATTACTTCGAGTACAGATAAAATAAAATACACAGAAACTCCACATGATGTTTTAAAGAAACATCTAAAAAATGTTCACCCACAATATCTTGTTTGGAAGTTGAAGCAGCCTATATGTTTAATGGTAAGGTTTTATGCAAGGTTGTTAATAAAATTTTCAGTTTCATGTCAACAGTCCTCTAAGGCGGTTTATTTGTTGCCTACAATAAAAGTTACAGTACTAGAGCTTAGTAACATACTGAAGCCAAAATGTTGGTATCAATCAAACCATACTTACAAACGAGAAATCCTGCAATGCTGCACTGAACCTATTTTAACCTAGTGAAGTGGAGTTGATAACATATGCTTGATAATAATATTTATTCTGATAATAATCCTGCATTTTCTGTTTATATCTGGAGAATATACCACAGAAATAAATGCCTACCTGGCCTGCTAAAGATTAATATGGCAGCTGGGAAAAAGACCATCACAAAATATTTGCACAAGAAAAAACTGAGCATGTGTGCACAGTCCACTGCACCACAGCTCTCAAAAACCAGCTTTGTAGTGATGTAACAGAAAGTGCATTTCTAAGACTCCCTGATCTATTTTGTTCCTTTTTAAAATTGGAAAAAGATAAAGCAATACACTAGCCATACTGTAGCATATTTGTTATGCATTAAAGATGCATTCCACTTTTTGCAGATTATTCACTTAAACTGCTGTACCATAAAATCAGAGGTCAAGTATCCAGTGGCTCCAACAGTCTCAGAGTGTGTTCATTGAATATACATAAACTTTAATGTTATGGTAATGTAGTCACTGGAGAGAGCAATTGAAATCCCTTCAGCTCAAGAGTTTAACCACATACTGCAAAAAGACTCCAGATTGTGGTTACGAGAGCATTCGTCATGATAACAGCAACAATAGCTACAGTTCTCCAGCACAGGCCAGGGTATAAAAAAAAAAAACAGGGTTGATTTACTCAGGGTTGATGAACTGAGATTTATATGCAGCATCTGTCATGGGAAAAATGCAAGTATTGTTATCCAAACTTCCAGAGTAATCTTCTCTTCCATGTCCTTTGGCATGGCCCACCCTAACTTCTATAGGTAATGTCAACACTACGCTCGTCAACATATTTAATGGGGTCTTAAAGGTTTAGTTCACCCAAAAATGCCATTTACTCACCCTTATTTTGTTCCTAACTTTTTTTTTTTTTTTGTTCTTCTGTTGAGCTAAAAAGAAGATATTTTGAAGAATGTTGGTAATCAAATAGTTGACGGTAGCCATTGACTTTCATAGTGGGGAAAAAAATAGTATGGAAGTCAGTGGCTACCGTCAACTGTCTGGTTACCTAGATTCTTCAAAATATCTTCTTTTGTGTTTAGCGGAAGAAAGAAACCCATACAGGTTTGGAACAACATAAGGGTAAGTAAATGATCTCAGAATTTTCATTTTTGAGTGAACTATCCCTTTAAGGAGTGCATGCATTACAAGTAATATATGCATATGGTAAGTTTTACCCAAAAAAATAATAATACACAATGATGCTTTACTATAAGTATGGTTATTATGGTGTCCTACTTTATGTGTTAGCCTGGTGATGAGAGGTAGCTGTTTTTTTCCAATCAAAAGAAAAGGGTTTTCGTATGATTTTTACACAGGAGTGGCCTCCATTTAGCCACTGAGATTTATTTGGTGGAGTGCTGCACAGATGGTTTTTCATCCCACAAATTTTTCCATCTATATATTGGAAATGAAAAATACTGTCATCATTTATTCGCCCTGATGTTATTCCAAACCCGTAAAGACATGCTGGGCAGAATGTTCATGATATTCTTGTCCATGCAGTGAGAGTGAATTGAGAAAGGAACTGCTCTCATTTTGATATTCCTTTAACCATAATTCAATATGGAAATGGTGCAGAGGAGTTTAGGCTTGTAACTTAAATAATTACAAAGTATGAACACAAAAATTAAACATGACAAACAACCATGAACCTGAGAGGTTATTCTGTCACAATAAAGAAAAACAGCCTAAAACAGACAAAAATATATAAGACAAAATTAATATATGCTTGTCTGAAACAAAGATGTTCATGTGTCACCTCCAAAGCGTCTCAGTGTCTAATAAGTGTCTGAATTCGCAAACTTGTTTTCATTCCCTGGTTCCTCATATAATGAGCTGTGTGGTTTTACTATGTAGGCTAGTGCATAGTGAATGTATGAACCAGTGAGAGATTTTAAAAAAGATGGCTCTAGATTCATTCATCATCTGACCATTTTGAATGAAGAATTTTAAAACTGATAGCACTTAACCCTCTGAGGTCTGGGGTGTTTTTGGGGTCCTTGAGATATTCTGACATGCCCTGACATTTGTGCTTTTTTCAGTTGCTTATAAACATATCAATGGCAAAAAAAAAATACACTCTATTTAGCACAAACAGGACTACCATGATATGTGAGCCACATGTATGTACATGTTTTCATTTTTGAGAGAATAATGTTTATGCATGGTTATTGAAAAAACTAAAAATGAAAGTTTCTGAAATAAGGCCACAAAACACATACTAAATATATGTCAATAAGACTTTTGACTAATGGATGTCGTCGCCTAGAGTTTTTTCTTCAAAATGATGTGAAAATCATCCTAATCATTCACATAAAACGATACATTGATTTAAGTTTTGTGAAACACTTTTAGTTTGGAAAGGCAGATGGGGCGTAAACGATCATGCATATTTAGTAGTTCACACCTGATGAGACAATGCCCCTGCATACTTAATGAGCCATTCATTCAGGTGTGTCACCTATAGCTAACTTAAATATACAAGCTTCATAAAAATTATCATTCTAGAAGAAAATTTCAGATGGCATTTAGAGGCTTTTGCATCTGAACTCTTCATATATACACACACACACACATATATATATATATACATACACATATATATATATATATGCATACACACACACACACATATATATGTATATATTTATTCACAAATATACATTTTATTTATATTTTTTTATATACATTTTTTTTTTTTTCACAAATTGTGCTTGCAAATTGTATAATATCCAAGGTAAACATGTCTAGTAATTGTGCAGTTAATTCTCATACTGTATTTTCAGTTTTGGAATATTTATCCTCTCCCCAAATTTGTTACTAATAAAACACAATACAAATTATTAAAAGAAAAAAATTATATTTACCTTTTAATAGTTTGTTTACATCTACCTTGTAAATATATTTTTTTATTAAAAAGGTTACAATTACAACAACAATTCAAGTGTAATCTTACAGTATATTCTACAGTAAAAACTGTACCCAAATCTAGTCAACAAAATGTTGTCTTTCATATTTCGCCTGACTGTAACGTTGTTTTTATGAAATATTAGGGCATATAAATGTTAATTTGCAGTATAATACGTTGCTTATACAAATAGCCTACATTTTATTTCAACATATTTCAGTCGATTTTTACTTTTGTAGTGTTAATTTAAACTGTCTTTTTGCGAGCTGTGGTAAACAGCGCATCTCTGCCGTTCATTAATTCATAAACAGAAACCAGATTCACGTGAGAAGGAAAAAAAACTTACTACTGTATTCCTCAGCTCAGTCTGATCCTTGCTCCTCGAAATACCCGCACTTCTGAGGTATTTTCCATTATTATTATTCCTCACAGCGCTGCGAGACGGTGTAAACAAGTAATGATCTGAATAAACTTGTGTTTTCTCGAGCTGATATGGGGGCGTTCACAGGTTTGCGTGGATTGCCTCAGTCATTTGCGTTTGAATAGCGCGCGCTCTCCGTGGGCGTGTCACATTACATTTGAATCAGCTGTAATGAGCTCGACTGGAATCGCTCTCTTTTAATACAGATTTCACAAGATGAGAATATTTGTTTTTTATATAAATTACTTTATTTAAAAGAAGAGAATTCAAGCTTCATGCCTGTGTGTCTGTATGTCTGTTTGACTGAGTAATCGCTGAGTTATTGTTCATTTTCGGACGCGTTTCAGAATGGACTACACTGACAGAGAGAAGGCAGAACTCGCTTTGTGTTTATTTTTCTTTATTTGGCAAAAAGCACAACACTTTGTTTTTATTGTGAGTATGTATACACAAAAATAATACACATTTAACAGAATCGATTGATGTATGAAACTTGTTTGTAAAATCAAAGTCAAAAGAGTATTTCGGGTCTCAATTCAACTGATAAGGAAAAAAGCGAGCAGATCACGCCGGCGTGATTGCCGACCTCAGAGGGTTAACCCCCAGAGGTCGGCAGTATCGTATTTTGATCTTATATATAAGTGTTATACATCATTCGATCCTGTTAAGTGTCTATTTTTTTGTGTATACTCACAATAAAAACAAAGTGTTGTGCTTTTTGCCAAATAAAGAAAAATAAACATGATGTGAGTTCTGCCTTCTCTCTGTCAGTGTCCATTCTGAAACGCGTCCGAAAATGAACTGTAACGAGTGATATGTCTTTATAAAGCTTGAATTCTTTCAAATGATTTAAAATGAAGTCATTTATATAAAAAACAAATATTCTCTGTTTATTTAATCTGTATGAAAAGAGAAAGATGTCAGTCGTTCTCATCTCAGCTCAATATAGCTCATTAAGTGCTAATGTGATCACGCCCACGGAGAGCGCGCTATTCAAACGCAAATGATCTGAGGCGATCCATGCAAACGTGTCAATGCCCACATTAGCTCGATAAAACACATCACGTTTAATCAGACTCATGCACTTTACGTTGTCTCGCTTCGCTGTGAGGAATAATCCTGGGAAATTTACCTCAGAAGTGCTGGTTTAGTTTCACTTTGAGGAGCAACAGATCCAGCTGAGGACTGTGAAAAGTAAGTTCTTTATTCTTAAGTGCTTTGTTCTAATCGCCATAAGCAATGCAATAGTGTCTGTAAACCGCAAAAAGAGTGTTTAAATATGAATCGCGTGTCTGTGTGTGAATGAATGAACGGCACAGCTGTAGTAAACAACAGCGCGCATCTGTGCTGTTCATTCACACTCGCACTTACATTAGTAAACATGATATTTTTACATAAACACATCTACTAGTTTAGCTTTTACCAAACTACACTACTCACAAAAAGTTAGGGATATGCGATTTTCGGGTGAAATTTCAGAATGCACCTAAAATGCAACCTTTACACGTGAACTTAAAAACTTTTGGCATTTCTACTTAAATGCCCTACTTTCATGATATAATATCACTGTAGCATGAACTTTTTAAATTTTCTATAAATTTCACACAAAACGAAAGTCGAATATCCTTAACTTTTTGTGAACCCTATATATTGCTATACTGAGATGAGTAAAAATCGACTGAAATATGTTGAAATAAAATGTATTTGTATAAGCAACCTATTAAACTGCAAATGAACATGTGCATATGCTAATATATCATAAAAAAATCATAAAAAATTACAGACGAAATATGAATGTTTGGACAAGATTGTTGTATTGTAAAGATGTTTAAAATAGATTATAAAGTTTTTGCTGTAAAAAAGACTAGTCACATCAAATAAGCTTTTGTTCACCAATTTCTGTTCATATGTTAAATATATAGTATGTGATGTTTTGTCAAAAATAAAGGTATACTGAATTATCAACTAATATGTTATTATAGTGTTTGTTCCAATATTCAAACTAATGAATCCTTAACTTTGAAATGCGTATGATAAAATGTATAATTTTTAAAAAGAAAGATTACACTTGAAATATTGTTAAAATTGTAATTGTTGTTGATTTACATGTGAAAACTTTTTAATAAAATAGCAAAAAATATTATTTTACTAAATATTAATATTATATTTACTAGGTAGATGTAAGCAACATCTTAATAGGTCAATATAAGTCTTCTCATTAAATTATTTATTATTGTTTTTTTTATTAGTGACACATTTGGGGAGAGGATATATTCCAAAACTTTCTGAAAATACAGTATGAGAATTAACTGCATAGTTACTAGAAATGTTTACCTTGGACATTATACAATTTGCAAGCATACAAAATAAGTCCTCACATTCTTTCTTGTGGTACCCAGTGACACACCTGAATGAAAGGTTCATTATGCAGCTCATTATTAGGTTATTGTCTTCTCAGGTGTGAATCAGAGCATTATTCATGATCATTCACACCCCCACGCATATTGCCTTTCTAAACAGAAAGTGTTTTACAAAATTTAAACCAATGTATTGTTTTATGTGAATGATTAGGCAGGGTGATTTTCAGATCATTTTGAAGCAAAAACTCTAGGCGACAACATCCATTAGTCAAAAGTCTTGTGGACACATATTTAGTATGTGTTTTGTGTCCTTATTTCAGAAAGTTTAATTTTGAGTTTTTTCAATAACCATGCATAAACATTATTCTCTCAAAAATACCATTAATATGTTTATAAACAACTGAAAAAAGCACAAATGTCAGGGCATGTCAAAACATCTCAGGGACCCCAAAAACACCTTAGAATAAAAAAAAATGGAAACATTCAAAAACATGTATTCTTAGTTACCATGAAATCAAAATTGACTTCTTATTTTTTTAATGGAATGTTGCCGTGTTTATTATAAATGATTTATTAGAGAACTGCACGTCCTTATTATTTTTATTTTATTTTAGGTGCCCTCGTTATCTTTAAATGTAGTTCCAAGCGTAGGTTTGGGAGGAGCCTAAACATTCAGTCCTGTCAATCATCATTACGAGCGTATATACAGTAAGCAGCAGTCACTGCGTCTCCCCAGCAACAATTCTTTCGGCATCTCTCTATTTCTCTTATTCTTCGTCTGCGCAGAACTGTTATGGGGGGTTTAACTCGGATCTCAAGCCGAACCTTGGGTTCGAGCCTCCTCGAGGACAGCAAGCCAAGTTTGTTTACCATTAACTATTAAGACTAAATGGACAGGCGAACTTAAAAAAAAACATTGACTTCCCCTCCCACTCACAATGACATCTCTTTCTTGATAACACTATCGCAAAAAAACTAGGCAATAATCCCTCCCCTCCATCAACCTGTCACTCACATGAGACACAGAAATTAGCAAACGACAATGATCCAACGATCCAATCAATTCCCGATGGACAAAATCAAGTCACATCCAACATTTTTCTTGTTCGGGAAGTCGTGTTTACTTTGATGTCACAAATTCACATAGGGAAGAAAAGATGTTCGCAAGTGTTCACACTGACAGCGATTAAACAGGACCAAAAATCAATTTGAGTTCAAATGCCCCTTTCCTGTCAATATTGACAAAAAATGGCAAATCAATTTAATTTCAAGCAATCAAATCAATTCCAATAAATTAAGTGGTCTGAATAAGTTCACTTTATACAGAACATGACCAAGATACAAACAGAAACAATCTCAGCCAACTGTACAGTATCTTTCTCTCTCACACACACAAACATAGTCTTATTTCCTTCCTCAGGCATACAGTGTCAAAATGTTAATTCTGAGGTCCTCCTCACACTTGAGTTTGTCCGTTGATAGTTAAAAACAGGATGTCAGACAGGGAGGGACGCTAGACCTCAATGTCGGTCTAGCTTCTCACACCTAAGTTTGTGGGGCAGCTATATCAAAACAGAGTCAGTGTTTCAGCATATGTGTGTGTATGGCTGAACTGACATAAGGATCTTATCCCATTAACTGCTCTCAATCAATAATAAAACTGGTATGGACTTGATCCAGCAAAACACAATGGACTCCATGACCTCAAACTTCCCTTTACTAGACATATCTTTCAGACTACAACAGCCCAGTCAGATTAGTGAACCGTCTGTACATGAAATTAACATGCATCCCAGAACATTTTGTGAATGATTTACTGTCTTGTGTTGTGTCTTTTAATACTATTATCTTTTGATACTATTTGTAGGAGCCAAATTGAGCTTTGAATTAATTTCATGTTTCTTTCTTGTAGATAGTAGTGTATGTGTGTGTGTTGTGGATGAATGAGTGAGTGTTTATATATGGCAACAGGTCTGTCTACTGCCACCTAAAGCAGGGGTTTTCAAACTGTGGGTCGCGACCCATTTGTGGGTCGCAGATTGGGAAGAGGTGGGTCGCGCAGTCACTATTGGCTGCAGCTAAATTTACGTTTCATGAATGACACACAAACAAACATTTTGCACGATACCAACGTTAAATAGAAATCGCTGTGAGATCGCATTACACAGGAGAATTCAAATGTCACGAAAGGCGCTGCGTTTCCCAAAAGCATCGTATGCCTAAGTAGATCGTAAAACCGTTGCCACTTATGGTCTCTACGATCAGCTTAGCTCCCGATGCTTTTGGGAAACGCAGCGGAGACCTGAATCAGCCTTTCGTGACATTTGAATTATCCGGTGTAATGCGATCTCATGCAGAATGCGGAGCAGTGATTGGAGTAAACGAGTTTCTTCTTGTTAATAATGCGCACAGAAACGCTTAATGAACCGCGCCGCTATGAGACGCTGAAATTGTTAACACAACATGTCGCAAGCGCGCGCTTCATGAAACAAATCGCACTGATTTCTCTGTCGTCTGTTCAACACAGCACTGTTGTCTTTCAGAGATATGGTCGTCGTAAGAGTGGGTTGTTTGCGTTCCCTTGCATGCATTTTGCTACAACGCAAAAAATATAACCTATAAAAAGTATTTCACACGAGCACAAAAGTGTTTTCTGCGCTGAACAACGCAATGAGTTTAACAACACTCGCAGCATAAATATTAGTATTGAAATTCTAGGTCCTGGGCCTACTGTCAAATAAAATTATTAGTCTATTATATTTTTTATATTCTGATTTTTGTCATATCAAACCTTTGGTTATGATTAAGCTTACTTAATCTTTTTTCATTTCTTTAAATTTGTTCTGCCATGTCTGGTAAATCAGTTGAGGCAGCAGACAAAAACTACTCAGTATTCTTCACATTATTTCAACAGCCATTAGGCTGTTAGGCTCTCAATTTTTGATAATGTGCCAAAAGTTTGTATTGCAATTAAACTTGTCATTCATACTATAACAAGAAAAAAACTGCTCCAAAGAGAACTAACGCCTCCCACCCCACATTCATGCTTTAAATTTATTTTATATTTTGGTGGGTCTTGAGATAGATTATTCTTGTCTAGGTGGGTCCTGGAATGGAAAAGTTTGGGAACCCCTGACCTAAAGGATGGTTGGGAGGCTGAATGTGGAGCCCAAGGGGAATGGCCTTAAAGACAGGAAGCCACAGTATCGGGGTGTGGCTGAGAGGGCAAACAGTCTTTTGACCGTGTGGTGGTATGCTCTATGGTGCCATGACGTGAAAAGCCGTTTGCTACCATATGAAGAGACTACTTTAATTTAATTGTTTGTTTTATTTACTTCAAGATTATGTGACATTCTACATCAATAACAATAAATGGTCATTGGACCAACTGAATCAACTTCTATTCATCTTTACAACTGCACACGTCAAGCTATATCCAGCTCAACCAACAGTAGTAGCAAATTGGGAACAAAGGTCTGTTGAGGAAAAAGCTACTACAGTTAGTCAAAAGACTGCTCTGGATGGATATACTTCAAAGGAATATTGGATACTTTGAACAAAGGATTATCAGAGAAGGAAGTACAAGCGCCATTTTGGATTTTTTGAAGGCCGAAGTGAATCCAAGCGAATCGGTATGTAAAACAAAGAACTTTTAAAGCAATCTTGCTCTGTGTATTTATAACAATTTATTTTGATGAATATTGAGTTATATTTTTGGAAGGAAAAGGACTTTTGAGTTTGTAACATGGAACAAAGAGCCTCAATCAATATGGATGTTACTGACATTTATGTTGCACCTGTTTGAAGAAGAAAAGGAAGAATTGTTTGAAAAGAAGAAGAAAGAAGCAAGAAAGGCTAGAAAGAATAAGTGTGCTGTTGACTCGTAAAATGAACAAAACAACTGAACTTATGTGTGATCCAGTCAATCTGGAGAAAGTAAAGGAGAATGTTCAGAAATACACTGAAATGCTAGAAGACTTTAAAGACCTGCACAAACAATACCAACAGTTATTGTCAAAGGATGAGTGTGCTGTAGACACAGAACAGTGGTATGAGCCAAAGTTGACGAACATCAATGAGTTTAAGATAAAGGCTGATGAGTGGATTCAATTCTGTCCTGTTCAACCACTGTCAGAAAGAGGAGATGATATTAGTCCTAAAGACAGTATATCTTTGGTAAGTCAGGTTTCACGTAAAAGTTCACGTGCAAGCTCAGCATCAGCTCCCCTGGTAGCACAGGCTGAGAAGGCAGCGCTTTTAGCTAAAGCCGCTGCTTTGAAAGAAAGGCATGCTTTGGAAGAAAAGGAAGAGCGCTTAGCTAAAGAAAGAGAGGAAATAAGAAGGCAAAAAGAGACTCTGAACTTCACAGCTGAGTTGTCTGCTGCAAATGCAAAGCTCGCAGTGTTGGATAGCGCGGAAGAACGAGTTTATTCCACCCCAGTTGATGGCATGAACACATACTTTCAGGAGAGGAACTTGGAACTCACCAACACGGAAACTCTGCAAACAGGGGCTCCAACAACCAATGTGCATGAACATAGGAGTGTGCGCCCAAAGGAGGGAGTACAGCATCTGCCGTTGTATCAACCACCATATCCACAAGAAAGTTCTAATGGTGACCAGAGGACACTGGTTATATCAGGAGACCCAGGATGATATAGGCTAGGGGTAGCAGAAGGGCAGGCACAATCTCTGCAGTCAGATAGTATAGCCAGAGGGGGTGCTGGTGATGTTGAGAAATCCCATGATCAATCCGACTGAGTAGAGCTTAGTACAGAATATAGACAGCTAGCAGTTCAATCACATGCAGATACAGCAGGTCCTACATTATCAAAAAGGGAGCTTGAGCAGCGCAGACCGTTAAAGAGTAGTGTAGCTTCCAATAGTCTCATTGCCGTGTTAAATAGACAAAATGAAATTACATCTATGCTTCTCAAACAGCAGCAATTGTCATTATTGACACCTAAAAGTGTTATCATATTTGATGGGGACATTTTACAGTTCAGGTCATTTATGACATCTTTTGAACACAACATTGAGATGAAAACAGACAGTGGACATGATAGGTTGTTTTACCTTGAGCAATTTACTAGAGGGCAAGCTAGAGACCTAGTAAGAAGTTGCCAGCATATGGATGGAGATCAGGGTTATCTCAGGGCAAAGCGCTTGTTGCTTGAACAGTTTCGAAATGAGTATAAAATTTCAACTGCCTATATTGAAAAGGTTCTCAATTGGCCAAATATAAAACCTGAAGATCCTAAAGCCTTGAATGAGTATTCCCTGTACCTCAAAGGATGCTGTAATGCCATGGCGAAGATGAACTACATGGAGGAATTGAACGTAGCCTCTACCTTGAAAGCCATTGTTATGAAATTACCCTACAAGCTGCGGGATAGATAGCGGACTAAAGCTCAAAATAAACTGGAGGACAACAACAGTAGGATTACATTTTCAGACCTTGTACAGTTCATTGAGGAACAGGCCAAGATATGTCCAACCCGATATTTGGAAATATACAAGAACCAGTTCCAAGCAGGAATAAAAGACCCAATGTAAGTAAGACCCTTTTTAGGCCTAAGTCTACCTATGCAACTAATGTAACAACACTGTGTGATGTGAAAATGCCATGCCTCTGCTGTGATGGTGCTCATTGTCTGGAGAACTGCTCTCACTTCAAGAAGAAAACACACAGGGAAAAGTTAAACTTTTTAAGGAAAAAAGGAATCTGCTTTGGTTGTTTGTGTAAAGGGCACATGAGCAAAGACTGCAAAAACCGTCTTGCATGTAACATCTGCAATCAAGCACATCCCAATGTGCTTCACATCAACTTTGAGGTTAAAGGTCACGCTTCAAGGTCAGCAGAGCAGCCACAGAAACACATCAGCAAAGTGTCATCAAATGCTTGTGGACATGCAGCGGCCGGGAACAGTAAATGTGCACTGTCAATACTTCCTGTGCAAGTTAAGTCTGTCAAAAGCAACAAAATCATTCAAACTTATGCTCTTCTTGATCCTGGCAGTTCAGCAACATTCTGTACGAAGAAACTGGTGCAGAAGTTGTGTCTAGAGGGGAAATCCCATATGAAACCTATATGCAGTTTATATGCAAATATATGCTGCATATATACAGCATATATGAACATATATGATAATATACACTCACCTAAAGGATTATTAGGAACACCTGTTCAATTTCTCATTAATGCAATTGTCTAATCAACCAATCACATGGCAGTTGCTTCAATGCATTTAGGGGTGTGGTCCTGGTCAAGACAATCTCCTGAACTCCAAACTGAATGTCAGAATGGGAAAGAAAGGTGATTTAAGCAATTTTGAGCGTGGCATGGTTGTTGGTGCCAGACGGGCCGGTCTGAGTATTTCACAATCTGCTCAGTTACTGGGATTTTCATGCACAACCATTTCTAGGGTTTACAAAGAATGGTGTGAAAAGGGAAAAACATCCAGTATGCGGCAGTCCTGTGGGCGAAAATGCCTTGTTGATGCTAGAGGTCAGAGGAGAATGGGCCGACTGATTCAAGCTGATAGAAGAGCAACTTTGACTGAAATAACCACTTGTTACAACCGAGGTATGCAGCAAAGCATTTGCGAAGCCACAACACGCACAACTTTGAGGCGGATGGGCTACAACAGCAGAAGACCCCACCGGGTACCACTCATCTCCACTACAAATAGGAAAAAGAGGCTACAATTTGCACGAGCTCACCAAAATTGGACAGTTGAAGACTGGAAAAATGTTGCCTGGTCTGATGAGTCTCGATTTCTGTTGAGACATTCAGATGGTAGAGTCAGAATTTGGCGTAAACAGAATGAGAACATGGATCCATCATGCCTTGTTACCACTGTGCAGGCTGGTGGTGGTGGTGTAATGGTGTGGGGGATGTTTTCTTGGCACACTTTAGGCCCCTTAGTGCCAATTGGGCATCGTTTAAATGCCACGGCCTACCTGAGCATTGTTTCTGACCATGTCCATCCCTTTATGACCACCATGTACCCATCCTCTGATGGCTACTTCCAGCAGGATAATGCACCATGTCACAAAGCTCGAATCATTTCAAATTGGTTTCTTGAACATGACAATGAGTTCACTGTACTAAAATGGCCCCCACAGTCACCAGATCTCAACCCAATAGAGCATCTTTGGGATGTGGTGGAACGGGAGCTTCGTGCCCTGGATGTGCATCCCACAAATGTCCATCAACTGCAAGATGCTATCCTATCAATATGGGCCAACATTTCTAAAGAATGCTTTCAGCACCTTGTTGAATCAATGCCACATAGAATTAAGGCAGTTCTGAAGGCGAAAGGGGGTCAAACACAGTATTAGTATGGTGTTCCTAATAATCCTTTAGGTGAGTGTATATGCTGCATATATGCGTATATATATGCCACATATAGGCAAAATTGAGGTGCATATATGTGCATATACAGGCCATATAGGTCTCCTGTATTGCTTCTTTATATCCACATATAAGCCCTATATGTACATACAAGATATGTCTCCTATATAGCTCATGGCAGGATGGTCATTTTGTAGCTCATATCTCACTTTGGCAACTGTCATACATGATGCCTAGCTCAGATAGTCACATCTATCAATTCGAAGCTCACGGAGCTGAGAAGATCAAAAAGATAAAAAAAAAAAAAATTCTGTTCAGTTTTTTGTCTTATTTTTGTTCTTGTACTATTTGATTGTTCTTAAGTAAATAAATAATGTAAATTTCTACATTTTGGGGTTTTATTTATGTTGCCTACACTGTAAAAAAAAAAAAAAAAAGTGTAATTTTACAGGTAATGGTCTGTATTTTTTTACAGAATTTTACCGTTTTGTCATTATACAGTGAATGTTATTTTACAGATATTTGCTGTAATTTAAAGGTCCACTATTCAATTTACAGGTAATTGCTTGTATTTTGGTTTTACATCAATTTTACGTTTTTTAAAAGGAACTTGTCTGTATTTTTACAAAGTAATATTTTACAGATTTTTTCTGTGAAATTAGAAAACAAAGAAAAGAAGGTATAACTGCAGAAATCTGCATCTATTCAATATGTTGTCCTTACAGATTATTAAGCATGTGGGGGTTAAAGTGAGTTTTTTTAAGGTTAAATAATAGTATTTGTACATACAGTAGCCTTCCCTACATAGTTCTACAGTAGGCCTGTATTGAATTCTTTTTTATTACATAGGCTATAGTCTTTTAATCTTGTCTTGCAAATAGATGCTCATTTTGATCATTATTTCATTGTCTTATTCTCCCATAATTTCATGTATATTTTATTAATATTCTTCCAAATCTCCTTGCTGCACATTCAGGGCTTTGTGTGTGTGTGTGTGTGTGTGTGTGTGTGTGTGTGTGTGTGTGTGTGTGTGTGTGTGTGTGTGTGTGTGTGTGTGTGTGTGTGTGTGTGTGTGTGTGTGTGTGTGTGCACGCGCGCACGCACGCAGATTCAAATTCGCCGCCATTACGTTTCCGCTGTTTAGTCCCGCCCACAACGGTTAGCTGATTAGTCCAGTTTGGATCTGTATCAAGGGCAAGCGGGAGATTTGAATTCAGTCTACTCTCGTTAAGTGGATTGTGAGATTAACAGTGGTTCAAAGCAATCGTATTCGTCGAGAGCAGCCGTGAGCAGGAGCCCTGTTGTCAGTCCGTTTGGATCACTGATCTATATAATGTCATTGGTTTGGATTCTTCGGAAATAATGCCCTTTTCAGTGAGCCTGGTTCGTCA
The DNA here is from genome assembly GCF_949319135.1 of Squalius cephalus. Lineage (NCBI taxonomy): Eukaryota > Metazoa > Chordata > Actinopteri > Cypriniformes > Leuciscidae > Squalius > Squalius cephalus. The sequence continues at coordinate 38,955,493 of NC_137124.1, forward strand.
CAGCGGACATCATGCCAACCGATCACCGGCTGAGGTAAGAGTCTACAGGTGAACGATATTTTATATTACATTTGTGTTAAGTTTACGTTACAGTTTTCAAGCTAACGTTAGCATTTTAAATGATGTTCAGTTAACTGGCGAGAGCTGGAGGCAAAACACTGAAAATGTAGCATGCATCTTTACATTTTCCATCTGTTTTAAGAAAGATATCCCACACCTCAAAAGACCTAAAACAAGCTTTCGTAGACTTGTTATACATAAAGTCCGTTTAATTGTGTATAAAATCTTTGTTAATGCGCGATAGTAGGCTATCTGTCAGTAAATCAATCTGTTAAAATGGCGGGACATTTTTAAACACTGTCTGGAAGCTGAAAACTCTTCTCTTAAAAAATAGTAACCACGTTTTTAGCGGATTTTTATTACCATTTTTAATAACCACAGTTATACTACAAATAGGCCTAACGTTACCAAGGTTTTTTTTTTGTTAAACCATAGTTAATTTTCATAAGGGTTAACGTGGCTATCAAGACCGTTAAGAAAACGAATTCAGTAAATACTGTACTTGTTGATGATACAGGAAAGCACATGAGACTAGAATATGAACACCACATGATAAATTGCATATTCTGGCTGCATCTGCTTGCCAACACGTAGCTATAGAATGCATATATGTGCATATATTAGGCTTATAAAGTCAGTTGAGGTTTTGCATTGTCCCACTGGAACATATTCTGACATGTGTAAATGTAATACTGAGTTGTAAAAAAAAAAAAATTGTTTTGTTGTTGTGTGATTTCAGGTCAAGTGGAAAGCAGAATGATCATGGCAAACAAGGTATGGGAAGAAGTCATTTAAAATGTTGTAATGGCCGAGTCTTCTGATTCCATATGATTGCACTAAAAGTGGCAGAAAATTTAATTTGTTTTATACTATATTTTCCCATGTGAATATTCTATTTTGTACAGTCTATGATATTCATTTGATCCTTGTGAGGCCACTGGAGCTGCACAAGGTTTGGTTTTGCTACAGTAAGACCACGATTGTGTTAGATTCCACCCATCCAATATGTTTTTTTTTTTTTTTTGTATTGTAACTAGGCTCTGTCATTTAGAAACATGGGTTTTCCTATCACTTAATGACATATATCTCTACCTTTCATTCCAGCCAGAGGATCTGACGGTTGCTGCTCGCATCTCAGCCTACCTGATGGAAAATTCTTGCTGGATGAATGACCTTCACCTTCAATTCAACCTTGCCAAGACAGAACTGCTTATGGTTTCACTTTCAGCCAAACCATGCGATCCTGCTGATTTGCCTTATACAACACTAGAAAGATCCGGCCCTTCCTATCGGAGCCACACAACTCCTTGTCTAAGCTCTTGTTCTATCCAGACTGGACTATTGTAATGCTCTCCTGGCAGCTCTTCCAGCATCAGTCAAACCTCTGCAACTGATCCAGATGCTGCAGCAAGACCTAAACTCACTGCTTCAGATCTATGTGTCTCCAGAAGCTTGTGTTCTGCAAGTGAATGGCGCCTTGTGGTGCCATCATCCCAAAGAGACACAAAATCACTTTCACTGACCTTTCCCTGGACTGTTCCCTGCTGGTGGAATGACCTGCCCAACTCAACACATTTTCAAGAAACTGCTAAAGATCCATCTTTTCATAAACACTTGACCCAATAATACTAAATCTTTGTTTTAATAATAAATAAATAAACTTGTGTACTGTGCTACACTAACTGGGACTTGTCACTGCACTTGTTGCTTCTATTGTTCTCTTAATTTTTAAGTCACTTTGGATAAAATGTAATTGTAAATGTGTAAAATAAGTTATATTAGAGTATAAAGGCATACAGCAATTGCCTTTTAATGTGGATATTTTTACATTTTCTAAATTATATACTAAGATTGTATTTCCTATCATCTTGATGTTCAGTGTTTGTTTAAAGCTACACTGTGTAACTTTTTTAGTTGATTCTTAGCAAAAAACACTTAGTTCTTTCAAAAATATATGTGCTCATTAATGTATATTTACTTCTTTCAAGTAATAAAGTATTCTCTTAAGTTTATAATCTGCCATTGAAAGTACATACGGGTGAGGGGTTCGAATGCCGGTCGCCATGTTGCCCCTCCATCTTGAAACTACATTAGCTAAAGAGGGACATACCTGTAAATTCAAGCTTCGCCTTTTGCGTTTTTCACTCCGTGACACCGTGACGAATGCGAGGGGGAGATTACTCGCGAGCTCGCGAGTGCCGGCAGATTTGAAAGATAGTGCGGTGTGTGTGTGTGTGTGTGTGTGTGTGCGCGCGCGTGCGTGCGTACTCACATTTGAAAGAGAGAATTAAAACGTCAACGCGACAGACAAATCAGCAAGACCATAGTCAATATTGGAGTAACTTTTCCCAAATGGAAAGAGCTCATGAGGAGAAAAGATTTTAAAACGGACGCCGAGGTTGCCTGCTTTCTTCTCGACAGGTAATTCAGCCTGTTGTAATTCATTTGTGTAAATTCTAAGTTTTATAGTTGCTTGTCTAACCATAGCATGGTTGTGCATAACGCCAGAACGACCTCTAGTATAACTTCATCCTCGCGTCAATGGTGAAAAAGTATTGTTTACCTTGTAACATAAATCTGTGCTGCAACGGATCACAGGTGATGAATAGTTTTAAAGGCGCAATTTTTTAAGCTATATAAAAAAAGGACACTGTAAATTTTAGTTATTTTTAATTGCTTTTACTTTGTACACATTGTAACGTTAGCCTAATCTGATTATGCTGGGATAGCCGATTCCAAGGGTGACGTTTACCTCCTGACATCTGTCCTGTAGTTTTATTCATTTTAGACGTATTGTTTATTATTGTCATGGACAAAGTCGAACTGGAAGCCATGTTAATCTTGGAATAATATGGCCACCGTAGGAGTTAAAACGCCCTCGGAATTGAGAGGAACAGAAACTAATATTCACTGGGTAGTCATATACAATTTCACCGCTAGATGGGGGTAAAAATCACACAGTGTAGCTTTAATGAGTAATACTGTAAATGTGCAGGTATTCTGTACTTATACGTTTTAATTAATTTAACAGAAATTGACTGTACATTTGCTATTATTAAGTACTTAATTAGAGATTGGTCAAAGTTGTGAAATTGGAAATGCAAAAATTAAAACTGTAAATATACAAACTTTGTATTTGAATTTATGTACTTAATGCATTTTTATACATACCTTCATAGTTATTATACACAGAAAAACTATATATTAAAAGATAATTACTGTAGATAGACAGCATTATTATAAAATAACTTTATAAAACCCTAAATTTACAGTTTAACTTGAAAGTTAAATGTTTTTTTAATGTAATTTGACATCATTTATCTGTTTTTCCACGATTTAATAAGCCATTATCAACAGTAATTTACTGTAATTTAATAAATTTTGACTGTAAAGTCAATTCTGTATTTTCACGGTTTTTACCTGTAATTTTGTGAAATGGTTATTTGCTGTAATTTAACGGAATCCGTCTGGAAACTTTGCTGCCAGAGATTTACCGTTTGTATACGGGATTTTTTTTTTTTTTTAACAGTGTAGGCCTAGTAGCTATGGATTTTAATAATTTTACTAATATATAGGTGAACATATAGGTGCATATATAGGTGCATATATAGGTGAACATATAAGTGCATATATAGGTGAACATATAGGTGCATATATAGGTGAACATATAGGTGAACATATAGGTGCATATATAGGTGAACATATAGGTGAACATATAGGTGCATATATAGGTGAACATATAGGTGCATATATGTACATATAATATAGGAAAACGGCCAATTTTATATATGTCACATATATTAAAAACCTATATCAAAACCTATATTAAAACATATATGTTTATATAGGTTATTTCCATGTGGGAACAAACGACCGTACTGCTGAGAACAATGGCACATGAGAAACCCATAAAAAGTGTGTAGTATCCGGTTTAGATGTCAGTGAACTTAATGGCAAGAAATTCATTCCTTTACCTGATGTCTACACACAAAATTATATGCCTATAACAAAAGAGAACATCCCAACACAAGAAGATTTAAAGCAATGGCCTTACCTTAGTGAAATACAGTTACCTCACATAGACTGTGACATTGACTTGCTCATAGGAATGAATGCAGCAAATGTTATGGAACCTTGGCAGGTAATCAACTCACAAGAAGATGGACCTTATGCTGTAAGAACATTGTTAGGTTGGGTAATCAACGGTCCATTGGGAGGTAGCAGCAAAGGTGTGGAAATGACCACAGTGACTGCAAACCGGATCTCCTTGGTCGACCTGCAAAAACTACTGGTGAGTCAATACAACACAGACTTCAATGAGAAAGTCTATGAAGAAAAAAATGAAATGTCAGTGAATGACAAGAAGTTCATGAACATTGTCAATGAATCCGTAAAAGTAAAGGAGGGTCACTACTGCATTAACTTACCTTTCAAAGCAGATATCACAATGCCCAACAATAGCACTGTTGCAGAACAACGCTTGTTGAATCTGAAAAGGAAGTTCAAAAGAGATCCAAACTATCAAAGGGAGTACACAGAATTCCTCAGTGACGTCATTCACAACGGCTACGCTGAAATTGTTCCTTTAGCACAAGTGAATAGGACTGATGGAAAAGTTTGGTATATCCCTCATCATGGGGTATATCACCCAAAAAAGAATACCATTAGAGTGGTGTTTGATTGTGGTGCAACCTTTAGCACAAGTGAATAGGACTGATGGAAAAGTTTGGTATATCCCTCATCATGGGGTATATCACCCAAAAAAGAATACCATTAGAGTGGTGTTTGATTGTGGTGCAACCTTTCAGGGAACATCCCTTAACTCTGAACTTCTCCAAGGCCCAAATTTGACAAACACACTGATTGGAGTGTTAACACGTTTCCGTGAAGAACCAGTAGCACTGATGGCGGACATACAGGCCATGTTTCACCAAGTCAAAGTGACTGAAAGTGACACAGACTTCCTGCGCTTCTTATGGTGGCCACAAGGAAATGCGGATGTTGCTCCAGTAGAATATCGCATGACTGTTCATTTGTTTGGTGCAGTCTCTTCACCGAGCATAGCTAACTTTGCTCTCAGAAAGACTGCACAGGACAATGCATGCAACTTCCCTCCTGAGGTAACAAACACAATCATGGAGCACTTTTATGTAGATGATTGTTTGAAATCGATGCCCACAGAATTAGAAGCAATAGAACTAATCTCAAACCTCACTGAAGTCTGTCATAGAGGAGGCTTCCATTTATCAAAGTGGATAAGCAACAGTAGAACTGTCATTGGTGCTGTTCCACAAAAAGACAGAGCTAAAGAGATAAAAGACTTGGACTTGAGCAAAGATCAGTTGCCCATGGAACGAGCCTTAGGACTTCAATGGTGTGTCCAAAGAGACTCCTTCAAGTTCAACATCACCATCAGTGAGCGTGCACTTACCAGAAGGGGCATCCTATCAATGGTGAGCTCTATATATGATCCATTGGGCTTTTTGTCTCCGCTTACCTTGCCAGCTAAACTGTTGTTGCAGGAGTTGTGCCGACAGAACCTTGGATGGGACAACACATTTTCTGACCAGTGGACCAAATGGACCGGCAGTCTCTCACAACTCACAGACTTTGAAGTTCCACGCTGCTTTAAGCCAAATAGTTTTGGTGAGTCAGTACATAACCAGATTCACCACTTCTCTAATGCCAGCGAGCTAGGCTATGGAACAGTCAGCTATCTCAGAATGACAAATGCAGAAGAGTTAAGACCGCAGTTTGAGCCAGCGGCTCGAATTGATAAGGCTCTGGCCTTGTGTTCTCAGACAATTCACCAATTGACAGCTGTCAATCAATCCGTCAGGTGCACGCCCCCCGCTCAGCCCTGCCCTCGGTTCTTCCCCTCTGTCTCCACTGGACTCTGCCCACTTTTCCTGAATTTTTCAAATATTGCCAGTGGGTGGAGTTAAGCTCTGGCCAGAGGTTGAGTTACACTTTGAATAAACCTTGACTAAAAGTAGTATACAGGCATCTAGTGGTTACACCATATTTACATGTTTTTCTTTCTTTTCTCTCACCAGATGGCGGTAATCTGCCTTCAAAAATTAGATTTCAAAGGCCTAGTCTCTAAATAAATCTGAAATACTGCATTAATTGAAAAACAATTAAAAAAAAACTAGATTTTTTTATTATTATTATTATTTCAATGGGAAAAATGGACCATAATTAATGCATAAGTATTAATTAGTCCCATCAAATTCTCTCAAAATATATTTCGTTTTCAGGTGTCTTTTGACCGCAAAGACCACAAGTGTGGTCCTAAATTGTGATTCCTAAATTAGGAGCACCAGAATAATATACTAAAAAAGAATATATGCAAACAATGTTTATACAGGGCTCGACATTAAGCCTTGTCATGTGCTTTACTGTGTTACTTTTATTTGGTGTAAATATAATTTACTCTGAAGCAATTTTCTTATCAGTGTTTTATCAGCTTTGACATATTAAAATCTTCATATTTGTGATATTTACACTGAGGGGATTCCCCTTAACCTTCTTAAATGTATGCTTCATCTTTCAAATTCTTAAATTTGATCAATAAATTCAATTAGAAACATATACTATAGGGCTGTGTGTTACCAATAATTTTTGAAAATGCAAAAAAATGTCAGGGAAAAAAAACGTATAAACATGAAACTAAACCGCCAGTAGTTGGTGGCAAATGACCGTCTTAATGAGCGAGTCATTCATTCAAACGGCTGATTCATTCAAGAATGAGGCAGTTGTTTATGAATGGGTCATTGAATATTTGCCAATTTGTTCAAAACACTGAATCATGCAGTAATGAAATACGGCTGAGGGTTGCTGTGAGATGCATTTGCATTTGAACATTGCACATTTTAAACAGGACACGCATTAGCTGAATAAATGTTAGCCAATACAAACATATTTATAGAAAACAGTTGACAATGAATAGACAGTAAATAATAGCAACACAAATCACTTATTCTAAAATGAATATCAAGTATAAGTTAGACGAATCCGACATATAATGAGGGCTGTGTTAACAGTAAAACGCCCGTCATTTAAAAATGCTTTCTAACATTTAGACAGAAAAAAACACAAGCAAGAACAAAATTTTAACTTAGCCCCTAAATTTTCATTTTACAATTAACCTCTCTCTCTGTGTGCTCTGTGTTTGTGAGAGAGAGCTTGCGCATCACTGATACAACGGTACTTTTTAATCCATAAGTAACTAACGCACTAGTTTTCATACAAAATAAATATGTAACATAGGCTGAGTCCCAATTCGCCTACTTATACTACGACCTAAAAGTATGTACTTTTTTTGTGAGGAAATCGAGCGGGATTCTTTATTGGTGTCGATTTTCAGTCTCTTTTTAATGATAGGCCTTACGCATCTGTCAATCATCCCCGCTTGCTATTTGGGGAATGAACCCAGCGCTATGATTGGTCGAACTCTTCTTCTTTTGCTGTTGCTTGATTTGAGGACTGCGCATGCACAGAGGTGTCACCAGGTTTTTGCATAGTTTAGAGCGACAAATCTTACCAGCTTTGATGTCAAAATGCGTATCCGCTATGCAAAATGCATATCCGCTATGCAAAATGCATACAGGTTGGCAGGTCTGGATACTAGCACAGGGCTCGAATTTCGGTATTGCACATCATTTTTATAATTTATGCCACTTATAATAATCCCACTTATAATGCGGGAAATTCCTCCAACAAATTTCACAAACAGCTTGAGAGTTCAGTGGTGCTGCGTCTTCTCTCTCTCTCAAAATGGGTTAAACAAGGCCAGCGTCAAGCATTGCAGGCGTCGATACTACACTCGTGTTTAGGAGTCGGGACATGACGGAATTGTCAATTGCACAATCGTGCCAGCATTGCATAGTAACTAAAGTTTATCATTTTCACGTCAAACATTTTTTAAACGTTTAAAAGTATCCAGTAGGCTACTCGCGCGCTCTCTGAGAGATGGTTTTCTCTGCATGGATACATACAGTAAAGCCGCCTCACAAACAGCTCGCGAGTAACAAAAGTTATTTTTCGCGGATTATATCGCTTTAACGGGAAAAAAACAAAATTGTGTCAAAATTCCGGTATTGGTTAGTATACTCGTAAACACAGTCGGTTATGTATAAAACGCATGTGACAGTGTGACAGACAGTATAATGAAAACAGTAATGGATCCGTGCACTAGCTCTAAACGTGACAATATGTGTCTGTCATTAATGTTGTCGTCAAAATAACAAAAGATAGCAGAATATGTATTCAATTTAGTCAGGGCTCAAGACTAAAAGATTATCAGTGTTATTTTACATTTGATTACTTTATTCAGTTTACGTAGTGTTTCAGAATACTTAGACCTACCCAAAAACTTTTCTCTTTATTTGTATCTTTATTATTTTGTATACATTTTTGCTACTTTTTTCAATTTATTTCAAATACTGAAATCAAGCTTCCTTGTGTTGTGTAAACTCTTAACAACAAAATTACCGCATTGTAAAAACGCAATGAGTGAGCAAACATTTAGGTGAGATAAATGTAATAAGAACATTTCCTAAAAAAATAAAATTATATTGTCATAAATATCATTATCGCAAATATTCTTGAAATATCGTGATAGAATTTTGAGGCTATATCGCCCACCCCATGTGCCACCAAGATTTTAGAAGTCATTAAATTAAACCAATACATTATAAAGTACTATTTGGAAAAACTAAATGTAAATGAGATTGCAGATAAGGACAATCGTTCTTTAAAACCAACTGGTCAACAAGTCATTCAGGCAACTCACTTACTAGTCGATTTACTTTAAAGAAGAGGAGAAAGAGAGATTCCTTAATTTTAAGCAAAGATATAATTTCATGTTGTTTATAAATGTGCAGACATAAACTTGCCCTATCATCCCCTATATTTGGATCATCTTACCCGGCCCTCCCTTGATTTCTAAATTACTACCTATCAGATCACACAGAGACTTGAATGTTTGGCACTGTTTTTTGAATTGATGTCTGGTTTGCTCTTTCACCCTGAGAATCTCATTTTACACAGTCTGTGGTATGAAATCCTGAGACTGTCGACTGCAAAACCTTAATTAAAGTAATTATGCAGAAAACAAGAGAGGGCTCAGAGATTTGGCAGAAACGTGCACACAGTACAAAGCATCACCCAAAACCCCTTTTAAATTGAGATTTTTTTCTTAATACTGAAAGTATTAAAAATGTCTGTTTGCCTGTTGACCTCTTTGTTAATCCAATGGTTGGCAGATGTTGTAGAACATAATGACCATATTTGATGAGTATAAAGGCCAATGCTCACCTACTTTCTCACTGACTAAGAATATGTTATGACTAAATATGTCCTCCTACCTTCCTGGTAATCTTCTGAAGATGGTGTTTCAAGGCTACAGGCTAGAGATCTGTCTGAGAGACTCTGCTGTAATGTGATATGGACCACCAGAAGCCTGCGCAGACTCATCAGATCAGAGTTTTTCAGACCCTGCTCCAGCTGTTTGAGGACTATCTGTCCTGACTGACAGGTTAATACAGTCACCTAGAAAAATGTAAATTCTTCAGTTAGAATGCAGTTGATAAGCCTAAACTCCAAAACTCAGCTAAGCAGGCATGTCTGTTTGTAATAATTCACTTTATCAACCCAATTTTTGGTAAATGGATTCAAGATTTAAATAGCCAACAGAAAGCAATTTTGAGAAAATATGCTAAATTTGTTTCTCTGTAAATCGCAAGTCATGCCAAATTTCTGCTGACATTTCCAAACAATACTCACACAGTGTACCCAAAAGGCTACAAAGCCAATGGCCCTGTTTTTATGATTGCACGGATGAAAGCTGATTGTGGCCATTAGCTGTCTCTCTTGATGATATACATTCCAACTCAGAATGTGAGGGAAATAACTCTCACAAACTACACAGCACAAAAACATCTTCTCTGAGGTTTAATTGTGTGTAGAATATGAGACCATATAACATATTTAAGGATACAAATAAATCAGTCATCAAAGCTGTGCCTTGTGCCAAACAGCTTGTACAAATCATTGCTCCATGATCTGTTGCATATTTGAACAGAGAGAGTCACAAAGAGAGTGCTACAATCGCATACATCAAAGCTACTGTCATTTCTCTCATCTTATGATAGACATCTCTGGCATAATTACAATAGCTCTGTTGTGTCACCGCAAAGTGAGACCAAATCCATATACACCATATAATCCCATTTAGGGCACAAAAAATATTCTGTATAATCTGATTAAATGCACTTGTCCTCTGCTGTGCTTCCTGTGGTGGGGCATTAGTGCTGGGTTTTAATGGAGCCTGCTGAGAGGAGAGTGGCTGCTGAGGGCCATGTGGTCTGTGTCAGTGCACCAACATCTTCATTCAAGGCTAATGGTAGAGGGTAAATGAGCTTTGGATTCATTGGTCGGAAATCTGAATGTGAATGCCTGTGCTTTGAAGAGGCCCAATACAGACAAGACAATTTCTTTACTTGTTATGTGAGGTTTAAACAAAGCAGCGGGGTGAATTACTCTAAAATGAAGCCAGGAAGCAGATGCATAGATCGAAGGGCAGTGAATGTTGATTTGAAAGATAAGTAACCAGGGCAGCAAGACTGATTACTGTATAGGAGATTAAGGCATTCATGGGTGAAAATCAAAAGAACCCATTATTGTGACATTATTTTGAGGACAACCAAGCACATTTCACCCCCCAATTTTCATTAGTGTCTGTCATGCATTAGGTATTGTCATTTTTTTATGGTTTTCATTACAATAATACACAGGGCCCTATGAAATATGTATTATATTTGTGTATTAAATAGATTGTGTATTGCAATATTTTTTTTATATATAGGCTACTTTAACATTTTTCAATGTTACATTACAGTGCTAAAAACTAGGAGATAACAATGGCTTAACTATCCTTAAAATCTTTCTTACAATGCAAAAAATGTAGGGGTCCTATTTGTAGACTTTATTATCTTTATAAATTTATTTTTATCTACTGATTTTTGGGTTGAAAGTGACCAAATTGACCTCTTCATGAGATTCCCCCATATTTAATAAGAAATAAAAAATGTTGCTTTCCTTACAGATACACAATTGAAAGCAATTTAAGTTTTAGCGGTGGAAGTTCTCACCTCCACACAGTTGCTATTGATGTCCCCATGAGCTGTATGGCACATGTATTGTTTAAACTGCTGCAGGCTGTCCAGCACTGCCTGTTTAAGGAGTGCCCCTCGTTGCCGAACACAGCCCTCCTGAGGCAGAGAACGCAGCTCCTCTACACAGGACAGCAGACGTGTCAAATTTCCCTTAACTTGCTGGTGAAGAGAATGAGATGAAGGAATGAACAGGTTGGAAGACATTAGAAGACAGATACTTTTATTTGTCTATTAAACACATAGTGCCTAGTGTATCGCACCTAGTCAAACATGGATACAAATACACACATACTCGTCCTCACCACAAAGGGTAGAAGGCACTCCAGCTGTACACTGATGGCAAACACGCTAAGCAGTGGCACACGAACAGGTCCTGCCAGACTACTGGCCAGAAAAAAGAAATCTTCCAGGGCCTGACACAGAACAGTGCATGTCTCTGACCACCAGGGCGGCGATGCATCTACGATCAACACACGAGAAGGCTGTCTGGTAAAGGATGATGAACTGCATGCTTGGAGGATGGAGGAAGAGCAGGATCTGTTTCTGGCACTCATGGTTCTCCTACACAGGAACATGAATATGGATGTAATTATACTGAACTGAAATCAAATCTGGAAATATCACAAAAAAAAATTAAAATAGCCATTTATTATTCATTCACTGATTGCCTAATTTACAAGTTTTCAATGTCAGTTGTCAGTGATGAGCAGTGTATGTGGGTGTTTTGCTTTTGCTATTTTTCGGTGATTAATCTTTCCCCACGCTTATGGTAGAAACCCAGATAAGAGCAGACTAACTTTGTTCATCAAAACCAAGACCCACTTCCACTTGTAACACCTGAGATCTAAAAATTGAATCCTTCATTAAAGGGATACTTCACCCAAAAATCTAACTTTTGTCATCATTTGCTCACTCTCAGTCTCATGTTGTTCCAAACCTTCTTCCTTTCGTTGAACACAAAATAATATATTTTGAAGAATGTAGATAACCAGTTAACAGTAGCTATTGATTTCCGTAGTATTTTCTTTTTTGCTCAACCGAAGAAAGAAACTCATACAGGTTTGGAACATATTAGGGTGAGGAAATGACAAAATTGTAATTTTTGAGTAAACTATCCCTTTTATTCCTCAATGTGGGAAAAAAGTGACTGATACCTCTAATACAAAGTCACATTTCATGCTGGAACACAAAATATATACTTCAACAGAATAAAATGTCCCGTAATGTCACCGCAATAACTTAAGAGGGAACATTAGGCTTAAGTTAATAGCATTCAATATATTATGAACAAAAATGTTCTTCTGAGAAAAGAAGAAAGACTGTGAAAAAAAGAGACTCCTTATAAGTTCTTTTTCCAAAGCAGTAAAACACAAAGAGTGATATTGTTAACCATAGCAGGGCAGATGGGGCAAATTGGTTAAATAAGGCAGCAGCTCTCTGCAATCTAAGGACTCATCAATGCTATCCCACTTGACAAGAGAGTTCTTTGAGCGCACTAATGCTGAGCCTCGGGCCTTTCCCGCCGCTTAAGCACGACACAGGCGACAAAAGGCACTTTGTCTGCTCTAAAAACAGCTCCACAGACTCACTGCCCTGAGATGAGCAGCAGATAGTGCTGATGAGAAAGCTGACGAAAGAGCAAAGCAGGTGTTACTTCAGTATTCATGTATAGTTCACTACAAGTAACGTTACTGGCAAGATTCGGTGAAACGGGCACTCTCGCGCTCTCTTTCAGTCGGCTTCGTTTCAATAGGGCTTCGTTTGTTAAGCACTGAGAAGAAACAAATATCTATTTTTAATTTAAATATATGTATATTTATTCATTTTCAAGGGCTGTATGTTACAAATATTTACCTGTCCTCACTAATGTGACCTAACTTAACAGTTAACGTTAGTTACTGGAGACTCCAAAATAAAGGCCTCGTTATTATTCTGATTCAAAAACTGATTAAATTGTCTACAGGTAACGTTACTTTATATTTACCCTCCACTCGTTTCAGACCGCAGAATAACTAAACGACGAACGACACGATATAATCCATTTCCACCGTTGGCTTTGTTGCTGAAGCTTGAATCCCCAAATAGTTCTTTTGAGTCGGATCTTGTAAATGAATGATTCAAATTGGTGTGATTAAATCGGTCCTAGCGGTTCTCAAGCGGTTCTCAAGTGAATCGTAAATTTGAACCGGTTCATTCATATCAAGAACTAAACTCATGCCATGCGCCTCTCAGGAGTAATATAATATAATATAATATAATATAATATAATATAATATAATATAATATAATATAATATAATATAATATAATATAATATAATATAATATAATATAATATAATAGTTTTTATTCCCTTCCTATTTAAATTTACAGACACTTTTAAAATTCTCATCGCTACTCCCCAGGTGCAATTTCACAACTTCCATTAAGGGGTAAGTAAGTCAAATTATGAAATCTAATCTGTGCTGTTTCCTGCATGAATAAAATCAGTGATTTGCACAGGGGTGGATGCAGACTCACTTACTGAAGCCTTAAGAGGCTTTAGCTGAAGGCTGTGTTGTGAAATCAGTACTGACACATGAAGACACATCACCTCTTCGTTATAGGCAGGAATCAGCATGAAACTCCCACATCTGTTCATTGGAGATAAGGGAAAGCAGGCAGAGGCTTCAATCCCAGTAGTGACGTTGTTGCCGAAATTGGCAAAATGGAAATCCAAGCTTTGGAATGCTTGGGGACATTTCATCTCAAAACAGAGTGTCTACAAGTTAAGAAGGAAATGGGAACGCAAGCCATTTAAACATGGAGTTTGTTGAGATGTTTTGCATTCTGGGACTTACTTTGCCACTGTAACATGTGAGCAATTACCAGAAACAATTTAACATCTCACTAAGCATTCCAGACGCCTCTCTTTAAATCCCACCAGAGCCGAACTCAGGTTCCCATGGCTTTAACCAATGCTATTTTTTTTTCATACAAGCACATATCTCACTTCTTCAGATGATCATCCTCTAGGGCCAAAAGTGTTTCCAGAGAACTCAAACAATAATCACCTCATGCACCCTGATGATTGCAAAGTCTGAACCTGTTTACAACACAACAAAATAAAAGTTTCACCCATGTTTTTTGTGTTATTTCCAGTGTTCATTTCTTAGGTAAAACCATTATTATTACATAAAAACATCAAAAAAAATCCAGAATTGGCCCAATATGCTATTATTCTTTTTTTATGCAAATTAAAAATGTAATTGTTATATTTGGTAGAGAGTGGGGGGTGATTTTATCCACACTGTCAATTGTTTTTAAATATGCACAGAAGTATGTTTCATGGTAAAAGTGAAAGTTTTTAAGTAAAAGTTGCAAGCAAGTAGTTACTTATAGGTTTCCTTAATTTTAATACCTCCTTACTTAGTAAGTGCACATAGTGCCCCTGAAAATGTCATGGAAGCATAAAATATAGAAAGAAAATAGAAAACATAATAAAAAGTGTAAAAGTAGAAATAGAAATAAAAGGAGGGGAGAATTATTTTGTATAACCTATATTTCATTCAACATTTTCAAAAGCAACCCACTGTGTTCACCTGTGTCTCATTTAGCCTTGTTGTTTGCCCTGTGTCAGTTCTTTGTGTCTTCAGTGTTAAAGGCTGGTTTGTTAGATTTGATTAGTTATCCTTTGTTTTGTTTTGTTTTATTCAGTTTAATAAAGATTGCTGCTAACGGATCCTCTACTTGCCTCGTCATGGAACCAATCTGTGACAATGACATTTAATGTAGCTAATTAATATTTATGCGTCACATTTGTACACTGTTTTACCTTCAACATTTTTGGTGTTAATTCACATGACTCATGAAAGTCTCGCTCACTGCCTTTTTTGTGTTTCCATTTTTTGCTGAGCTGTTTGTTCTCGGGTACATAAAAATGCATGCAATGTATGGCTGTTAAACATATAGAGCAGAATTTCATGTAAGTCATCAGTGATGATATCACTACTGGTACAGCTGTGAAACCATGATGGGGTCATCATGCACTTTCAGGATCCTATGAGTCCCATTTCCCCACTCAGTCATGAACTTAACCCTTCAGTATACGATTTACTGTTTCTTGACCTCATTTTCTAGCCCACTGGATGGCCTTCTGGGTGATTGCATCAGCTCCAGATTAAGTCTCTCTCTGACAAGGCCATGGCCTTGCCAAAGATGTGTCATTTGGGTACTGGTGTCTGGGGTGGATTTACAGTACTTTTGGCATTTTTTGTTATCTTAGATTAAAAAAAGGGGGGCATTAATACTTTGGATCCTAAAAGGTATGTTGCAGTGTGATTATGTCCAGCCCTTTTTACTTAGACAAAAGTGCATTACATTTTGCTTCAACTATCTGTTATGTAGTTGTGGTGCCTGTTTTTTTCTGAACACATATAATACTGCATTAAAATATGTCAGATTGTAACCTTGCTGCATTGAATGGCTCTATATATATGAGTGAAAGGAAGCGCTAACAGGAATGCCATACAGCTAGGAAGCTAAAGGGGTTCCCCTCATTATCCTATTCATGAGTCCATTGCATGCTGCTTGATTATGCTGTGAGAGAATGGAGGTGAGAAGGCAGAACCAAATGGAAAATGGAAAATCTTCACACCTCTTCCAATAAAAAAAAAAAAGTACTTCTGTATGACAAAAGCTTTTGAGACTTGTCTTTTTATATATTGTCTAAATGGAAAAGACATGTAAATACAGTGCTCAAATTTTGTCCCAAAATTGCCGTGCTCTGGTTTTCCGTTGTGTTTCTTTTTCAGCCACTCTGTTCACTCTCCTCAGAAATCAAGTGCCTTTGAGAATCAAGGGTCTTCACAATTGCAATTGGTGCAAGTATTTTTTTTAAACCTAATCCAGTCCTGTTGTCATGGAAATGCTCCTCTCAAATAGAGCTTTTGAAAAGTCTTGCATGAAAGATGATTTTGAGGGGTTTGGATTTGAGTCGTAATCTTCTCAAAAATGACGGTGAGAAAAGGTGTAAAACTGACTGATGATTGGGGCTTTATTTCTGAAATGCGGAATTTGCATGTTCTCACTCAGAATATAAAAGCCTCCTTTTTCCTCAACATTTTTTTCATTTAGTGAGATGGCACTTGAGTTCAGAATGATTTCTGAAATTCTAAAATGTCATTCTGAAATATGTTACTTACAAATACTGTACTTTTAAAATGATAATTAATTGAATTGTCACTGAATAATTTAGTTTAGACAATAATTACAATTTTGCAATGCACAAATCAAAAGTAATTTCAACACTGTTCCAAGTGGTTTCCCCAAATTCAACAGAAAATACAACTTTTAATTAAGATTTTAAGATTCTGCAGTCTCAAAATTATTCAACCCCCTGAATAGAATACCTCAAAACAGCAGAAATCTGCAAAACAGGTGTTGTCTCAAGCTCACCTGATGCAACTAATCAAGGGCTTCATTATAGTTGCACCAGGTGCACACGACTTGGTGGCAACAGGCACTGAGGTTTCAGCTTGCACAGTATACTGGCGCGTACTAAATGCATCCCAGAACTCCAAGACGTACACTACCAAAAGCACAAGAAAATTCGGCTCCAATTTGCTCAAAATCATATAAATAAGCCAGAAGTTTTTGGAATCTGTTCTGTGGAGCGATGAAACAAAACTGGAACTTTTCGGCTGTATGGATGAGTGGTATGTCTGGTGGAAGAAGAATAAATCATATGCTGAAAAGAACCCTCTGTCTACAGTTATCCTCTGGCACTGGAAACCTGCAGCGTGAGGAAGGCAAGATGGATTTATTGAAATATCAGGAAATCCTAAGAGAAAACGTCATGCCGTCAGTGAGGAAGCTGAAGCTTGGGTGTCATTCATTGTCCAACAGGACAATGATCCCAAGCATACCTCAAATTCCACCAAGGCTTGGTTGCAGAAGAACTCCTGTTGCCATCACAGTCACCTGACTTGAACCCAATACAAAATCTCTGGTGGGATTTGAAGATGGCAGTTGCAGCACACAAACCCAAGAATATTACTGAACTGGGGTCCATTGCTCATGGGCTAAGATTCCTCAGAAATGCTGCCAGAAGCTGGTGTCTGGTTATACATCTCGTTTGCAGTAGGTCATAACAGTAAAAGGGTGTTCTAGTACTAAAAATGCTTGCCATGAAGGTGGTGAATAATTTTGAGACTGCAGAAGTCATCAAAGGTTGCATTTTCAGTTGAATTTGGGGAAACCACTTGAAACACTTGTTGTGTTGAGCTATTTCAATTACTTTTGTTTGATTTGTTCATCGCAAACAACTGAAAGTCTGTACATTTTGCCAATAAACCTGATTTGCAATGGGAGTTGAATAATTTGCAATAGGGGTTGAATATATATATATATATATATATATATATATATATATATATATATATATATATATATATATATATATATATATATATATATATATATATATCAACATACATACATACATACATACATACATATATACATACATATACATATATACATACATACATACATACATACATATATATATATATACATATACATATATACATACATACATATATACATACATATATATATTCATATATATATATACATACATATATATATACATATATATACATATACATACATACATACATATATACAGTGCTATGCATAAGTTTAGACACCCATGCTAAAGTTGACTAAAAAGAGGAATAAAAAATCATCTTTTGGAAATTGAACTTAATGCCTTAATTAAAAAAATTAGGAAAAATCCAACCTTTAAGGACTCCAATTTTCTTTGTGAATGAATAATGTATCGTAAATAAATAAATGTTCTTCCTTAAAATACAGGGTGCATAAGTCTGGACACCCTTATGTTAAATTCCCATAGAGACAGGCAGATTTTTATTTTTAAAGGCCAGTTACTTCATGGATCCAGGATACTATGCATCCTGATAAAGTTCCCTTGGACTTTGGAATTAAAATAGCCCCACATCATCACATAGCCTTCACCATACCTAGAAATTGGCATGGTTTTATTTCAGTTAGCCTAATAGCTGGTTTGATTTGCATTGAGAGATGATCTTATGGAAAGTACTCCATTTACATATATAGAGAGAAGAGAATATGAATCTTCAGAGAAGAGAATATATATATATATTCATATATATATATATATGAATATACAGTGGTGTGAAAAAGTGTTTGCCCCCTTGGTAAATATGATCAAATATGGCTGTAAAAAATAAATCTGCATTTTTAATCCTTTTGATATTTTATTTAAAAAATTTGCAAAAATCTAACCTTTCATTGAAGTAAAATAATTGAAAGTGACATTTATACATAAAATAACATTACATGAAATTGTGGAAAGATCTGTCGAAGGTTATGTGATTTATTTATTTATTTTTCCACAGCTGTTTTTCTGGTAACCTGGTTTCTGTAAACAGGTCCAAACCAGTGACCATATGGAACAGCACTCCTGTGGACAGGAAGTGACATGGTTGACACAGGAAGTGTGCTAGTCATTGCTCATGACGTAGACTGATGTGTTTGTTTTTATTCACTGAAATATATTACTCATTTTTCCTCTTGAGAGAAAAACAGAATTGCATCATCAGTTCAGTGTTTTATATGATGTGCTTTTATTATCTCAACTTTCTTTCTGCTTAAAAGCAACCATCCAACAGCTCTGGGGTCCAACGGTTCAATCACTTCACAAAAAGTGTTGCTTTAATGTTCTCTATAATTCACAGCCTTATCTGCCATGTCTCCTGAGGACTCTACAAGCCTGTCTCAAGAGATGATAAGAAAATGCTGGCTGGGGAACCTGACCTCTGAAGTCCTTCTTTTGTTGAAACTGTGTTCCTGATTGAAGTATGGAGAATGAGAGCAGCAGGGCATGGCTAATGACTAATTTCTTTTCTGAAATAGGGCATGACATGTGTTGAATGCACTGCAGGTACAAAACACAATACAAAGCACTAGAGATACAGAATGTGTTCAAAAAAGTCTAAGTGCCTATGACATGCGAGTAGTTCTTTTTCTGAATAAAAAAGTAAATCTCTCTCACTCTGTGTGTTTCTCTCTGCTTTCATTTCCCCCACCCTATTTTAAAAGAGTAGCCCTGTTGCTTGAGGTACAGGAAGCAGGTAGCGGAGATGTGTAGCCTCAGGTCAGGATGAACAGGAACAGGATGTAAAGTCCTCAAAGTGGACTTTTCCCTCTGTAAAAACAGTCGAAAAAAAGTGAAACTGTATTGACTAAATGTGCTAGCACGACTAGAAGGTTACAGGTTTTTGTTGTAGCTATATGGGCAATTTCACTTGAACCATATAAAAGACCCTTTTAATGTCAGAGTGACCAGTGGACTTAATGTGCATTGTGTAAGATCATCATGAAAAGTTTTATCGTAGGAAGCTAATTAAGCTAAATAGTATGAAGGCACTGACAGGTTCCATACAGTGACGAAGAAGTGTTCAGTGCACCTCTGTCAGGCTTTCATATGGCAGGCATTTAGGCATTTTAAAATATATTTTTAAAATATTGTTGTCACGGTTGTCATTGTTATGCTATGTTTACTTTTTATTTTCATGGACTTCTAGTTGTTTCTCTTCAGTTACCTGTTCCCTTTGTAGTTTCCCGCCAATCATGGACATTCATTAATGAGCACACCTGTCTGTAGTAAGTTCATCACCATGTTTATTTAGGTTCCTTATTTACTTTTATTCATTGCCGGGTTTTGTTTGTGTATGGTTCACAGTTACATTTGATCTTGTTGGAATACTGCTTTTGTTTTGTGTTAGTCAAGTAAGTATCTTTATTTGAACTTAATCATAATTTTCTTCATCCTTGGTGGGAATACCTATGACAGAATATGGCCGCCTTGAATATATACCAAAAAGTATATGGATATTGCGTCCAGCAAGGAATGTAAGGGAGGAAAGATTGTTTTTATTTCCAAGGGTGGCCAAGGTTTAGTGGACTTGGTGTTTTGGTGTGGGCTGGACGACGACATCTGCTTCCTGATGCCCAAGGTGGACACTGGCTGGAGTTTAGAGGATTACATCAACTTTGCTCTGTGGGTAGACGGATCCTCCGTCACTGTAGTAAGAATAACCTAAGCATGACAGAAGGTCAGACCAAACAAAATGAACACAGCAGGATTTTTCAATTAATCCCCTGAAGATTTTCTCCTCTCCTTTTCATAAGATGGATGTCCCCTGGAAGACTACGTGGAGGATTTCCTCAAGCTCTGCCACCTGGTGTCCTGGAGTGATGGCCAAGATCTGCAAAGCCCGCCAAGGTCCACAAGCCCGAGCCCATCGCAGACCCAGAGCCTGCAGAGTCTGTCCAGGAATGTGAGTCGCCCCCAATGTCCATCCTGGAGCTCGAGCCTGAACCAGCATTCGTCCCGGAACCCAAACCTGCACTTGCCATGCAGAGCTGTCCCAAACGGGGACAGGGCCCAGTTCGAGGTCTCTTAAGTGCCCACCCCTCCACTCCCCTTGGTCCGTCGTGAACGCTTGCCAAGGGGATGTGGGGCATGTCCCCCATGGTCTATTTGAGATTGTGGGGGGGCCTTAAGGTTGCACCGCCTTAAGGACGGCCCTGTCGCCATGAGCAGGAAGGATTAAGCATGAAGTCTGTATCTCCTCTTGTGAACTTCTTGATTCCTTGATTCCCTCCTACATTCAAGCCTTGTCTCCACTGTCAGTTCACTCTCAAGTCGTCTTCATCTCTCGTCAAGCCCAGCTCCAAGTCTTGGCTGATCAAGTCCAGCTCTAAGTCATGGTTGGTAAAGCCCAGCTCCAAATTTCATCTTGGAATGGTCCCTCTCCCTTCTCCACTACCAAAGACAGCAAGTTCCTCGGCCTCACCCCTTCATCCCCTCGGCTCGTCCAGTGGTTCCATCATGCTGCTCTGATCTGCCTTGGGCTACCCAGTCGTCAGCTTCGCCTTGGTGTGTGGATCCCTCAGCTCCACTTCTAGCCTCCGAGCCCTGGACTCCACCTCGGCCTGCCGACCCATCAGCTTCACCTTGGTCTGTCATCCCTCAGGCTATGCCAGGCTCCCTCTTCACCCTGACCCCACCTTGGTCAGTCATCACCCCGGTTGCGCCATAGTCCTCTGGCTATACCCCTTCAGCTCCATTGGGCTCTTCCTTCCTTCTGGCTCCATCATTGTCCTCACTCCCACTAGTTGCACCCTGGTCTGCTGAGCCCCGTCTCCACCTCAGTCCAACGAGTCTGCTGTCAGCCTTCTCCTGTCATGGCGTTGTGAGCCTCCACACAGGAGAGAGTAATGTCACGGACTGCATTTCCCATCATCCTCCCTGGCACCTAACCATGCGCACCTGGAACTCATCTAGCCCTCATCACCAGCACTACATAGAGCACACACACTCCCACAGTCATTGTCTGACCTTGTCTGATGCTACAGAATACTTGGCTTGTTACCTACTTGCTTGATGTTCTTTGCTAGCTATGACTGTCTCCAGTCACCCAAGTCATCCTCCAGTCATCACGTTATCCAAGTTGTCTTCAAGTCATCCTTCATCTCAATGTTGTCCAGTCATCACGTTATCCAAGTTGTCTTCAAGTCATCCTTCATCTCAATGTGTGTATCGTTTTGGATATTGATATTGCTATTTACCAGTTTCAAATAAATGTTATTTTGCTTACTTTTAAGGTAATGCCATATATTAGGGTGACAATACGTCCTCTTTTTCCCGGACATGTCTGACCGGGATTTTGAGATCGCCCAAAATGCCCGGGATTCGGCTTTTGCTATCTATGTTCGTCATTCATTATGTTTACATGCACACCTTTTGTTTCAGTTGGACTGAATTCATTCCGATTGGTGAATCTGAATGTAGTGTTTACATGAACGCTAAACAAGTGATCAGTTGATGTGCGTTTTAGCATTGCTAAGAAAATTTTAAGAAAATATTTTCGTCTCGGTCGGGATCCGTGTGAAGCAGAATGGATGACCTGCTGGCACGTACGTGTCAGTGTCAAATAATGTAATGTAAACTGAAATCCCGGCCGGACATGTCCGGAAAAAAGAGGATGTATGGTCACCCTACATGTATGCTTGAATATAAAATGCTTGAATGCTATGTGTGTGGAAAGTACCAAAAATACTTGCAAAAAACAAATGCATTTGGCTTCCTTTGTTTATAGAAGGTGTTAAAACCACAAGTGGAGGTGAAACTAATGAAGGCTACAGTGAAAAAGGAGAGAAGCGTTAGAAGAAGACAACAGCATAGGTGACAGCAGAAGGACCTCCGGATGACTAAACAGGATTTACAGAGTCTGATACTCCTACAACAGGAAGATTAGGATTAAGTGTGTAAGATAAAAAGACACACAGAGTAACAGTATGTGTGTGTTCTCAAGTACGACAAAAGTTAACAATTCAAGTCTATCACATCTGCTAACACTCTCAAGTATAATCGCTTACCTGTTTATGCAATGTGTTCCTGCCATATCTGTAAATAAACCTACCTGTTTGAGTTTTCCTTAGTTTTGGTAATTGCATCCAAGCCTGAGTGTGACAGTTTTGTTATTGTTACATGTGTGCAGCAACTCTCTCAAAATGCTTACTTGAAGGGAAACTGCTCTTCAAGTTATAATGCTTTAAGAGAGACTAGATTTGACATAATCTCTTGCTTCTTTTCTTTTTTTTTCCCTATTCTTTTTAAAATGCAGATATCAGCAGATTACCAATGTGGTGCAAATATAATGTGCAACCCTAAATTTTATGCTTGGTGTAAGATTTTAATTTTCCTCCCTTATAAAATGATATTTTTGAAAGATCAACTCTTAATCGCCATTTCCATTGTATATTCACCCCTAGGATGTAGGCAAAACTGACTGTAAAAGACTCATCATTAGCCTTGCGCTTCAGGCAAACATATTTCCACAGAAAACAGATGGGCCTCTGTGGTGCTCTGGATCATTGAAAAAATAGTCATGCTTGCAAACTTAGATGTTTTCTTTATGGAAATGAACTTAAAAGCATGGAAGAATGACAAACTTCAGAAGTTATGCCCACACTTCTGTCATATGCACTTGCAGAAATGAAAAGGCAGAGAGAGAGACTGGTACTAAGAATTCTAATGCAGTGTCACATCGCACCATTCTGCCAGCATGCTGTGAGGCCTTATGGTTCTTTCAGAGAGATTCACGCTGGTACTGTGGACGTGTCTGGTCAGGCTTGGCTGCACAGATGCAGGGAGGCAATCGAGCTTCCTCTCCTTCCTCCTCCTCTAGTGACTCTCACCGAGACGTCTCCCTGTAAGGGTCTGTCAACTTTACCTGCCCTAGATATATTTAGAGAGGCCTTTTTAATATTGCAGTATTTTATTGCAGTAAAAAAAAATTCATATAGGCTTAGAGTGGATTTCTTCATTGTATTCAATGTGAAATAGAATGCTGTGTTATTATTCCTCACTCTCTGTGTTTATAGTTACTGAAGTCTTTAATTAATTTCCTGACTACACTCTGAATACTGAGAGCAGCTAATTCATGAGTATCTGCTTTGTAATCTCTTCCCTTGCACACACTTGTAGATCTACAGCAGTGCAGTCATAGCTGTCACAGAGTAGTTGTATCCCCTCTAGCAGTGGTTCTCAACTTTTAGGCTCCAAGGCCTCCCTATATAAGAAAATAGCCTCTTCTATGCTGATTTGTACCTCTGGTATGTCTGTTGTAATAAAATAATTAAACTCAAAAATATGATACCAGTTTAATGTTGTACATCTTTATTTTAGTGGTTTATTTTTTGCATTTTAATATAGATTATATTAACATAGATATAAGACATGATATAAATTACAAAATTACAGAACACAATCAATCGTTTAAAACCTTTAAGGTACTTGCATAAAGTATTACAAAATGTATTTATTTATTCATTCATTCAAGACTCACTTTTCTAACAGATTCAATCCAAACCATTCAATTCTAGTGACTTTGGAAGTCATATTTATTTATTTATTTTTAAAATCATATTACTTCAAAAAGCTTTTACTGATAGCTAAATTCAAGCCACAAACAATACCAAATTAGAAGAGATGAGCAAGCATTATTTTAGCAGAAAACAAGCTAACGTTATCGATCAAATCTGTGGTTAGTAAATTAGATCTGGAAAACGGGAAGTCCTCATTCAAGTAAATTATACAAATTCACAAACTACACATTATCACAGCGATAAGCACTAGCCTGGTAATTACCTCTCCTTAGCTACAATGTTGTATTATGAGTAATCATCTGACTGACTGCAAGTCAAGGATTCAACAAGAAAAGTGTTACAATTAGCCGTCAAGTTTGAAATAATTCTTAAAGTTATGTAAATGATAACATTCAATGAATAGGAACACCTATTTACAGACGTATCTATCTACTGTAACCTATTTCATCAGACAATGATTTATCAGGAAAATTTTACAGCAAAACTTTACAGGGGCTCGTTGCTTTGCCACAGTAAAATTGTACTGATAAATAAAAGGGTCTAGCAGCGCCCCTGGGTCAGTTCACCTATTTCTCAGACCCTATCAGGATGTGCTGCCCTGCTACCCACTGAAACGTCCACTTTTGTGCATTGGATCCATTGTGGTAAGCTTGTGGCAATTGTATAAATGGATATTGGCATTTGGTTATGTATATTCCTTATGCCTTGCCATTACTGTTTAAGATAACAATAGCTATTTGCCACTCTCTCAGATAAATATTAAGGGTATCATAGCTTATATTTAGCTATTGTCAGGTTTCCCAGGTATATTTTTAAATGCCCTCACTGGGTATACATTGTTTGATAACTAAAATTGCCAGAGATGATGCACTCAGTCATCTGTGTATTTACAACCCCAAGAGCTGTTCAATCATTTAGATTCACGAGGTGTCAGCGTGTACATCTCTCTTCTCTTTTTATTTCTTCTCTTTGTCTCTCTTCTCCTCTCTCATGTTTTTTTTTTTTTTTTTTTTTTTTTTTTTTAGATATTATGTACTCTAACAATAAAGCAGAGTGACACTTGTAATTGAACTCTTTTTAAGAAAACCTTTAGGAGAACATAGGCGCAAACACTTACCATAATCAGGACTTTGGAAACTATTAAATAAGTTTCATAAAATGTAATTTTGGGGTGCCTTAATTCCATCAAATGCCCAAATTCAGTATACATAAAATGTATAAATAGAACAAGACAAACAGAGGGAGCTTGCTTTGATTAAATTTAGCCTATTAGTGCCAGAAACAGCAAGAAGGCATTCACTGTAAAAAAAAACTGTAAATTTACAGGAAACGGTCTGTATTTTTTAACAGAATTTTGTCGTTTTGTCATTATACAGTGAATACCTGTTATTTTACAGATATTTGTTGTAATTTAAAGGTCCACTATTAAATTTACAGGTAATTGCTTTTATTTTGGTTTTACATTAATTTTACGTTTTTTTTAAAGGAAATTCTCTGTAATTTTATAGGGTTATGTGTAATTTTACATACAAAATTAAGTAATATTTTACAGATTATTTCTGTGGAATTAGAAAACAAAGAAAATAAGATATAACTGCAGAAATTAGCAGTCACTAAACATGTTTTCCTTAAAGATTATTAAGCATGTGGGGATTAAAGTGAGTTTTAAGATTTGTACACACATTAGGCAGGCCTATTTAATTATTTAGTCTTTTAATTTTGTCTTGCAAATAGATGTTCAATTTTGATCATCATTTGTAGGCTATTTGCCCGAAAATTTCATTTAGGCCTATATTTTATGTCTTTTATGAATCGTTTTTCCAAATCTGCGTGGCTTTGTGTGCGTTTGTATGTATGTATATGTGTGTGTGTGTGTGTGTGTGCCCGCGCGCGCGCGCGCAGATTCAAATTATCCGCCATTACGTTTCGTTGCTGCTAGTCCCGCCCACAACAGTTAGCTACCTACAGATCTGTCTCTCTCTGTCGTCGATCTGTGTCAAGGGCAAGCGGGAGATTTGAAGTTTCAGTCTA
The DNA here is from genome assembly GCF_949319135.1 of Squalius cephalus. Taxonomy (NCBI): domain Eukaryota; kingdom Metazoa; phylum Chordata; class Actinopteri; order Cypriniformes; family Leuciscidae; genus Squalius; species Squalius cephalus. The sequence continues at coordinate 38,981,746 of NC_137124.1, forward strand.
CGCTCGTGAAGTAGTCGTGGATTGTGATCACAGTGGTTCAAAGCTATAATCGTATTCGACAGAAGCAGCCAGCCGTGAGCAGGAGCGCTGAACACATATTAGTTGTTTGTAGTCTGGGTGTCAGTCCAGAAATAACGCGCCCTTTTTCAGTGAGCCTGGTTCGTCGTCACAGCGAACCTCATCCCGACCGATCAACGGCTGAGGTAAGAGTCTCATACTACATGTGTGTACGATATTTTATATTACATTTGTGTTAAGTGGTTAGACAGTTTCCATGCTAACGTTAGCATTCTTAAATGATGTTCAGTTATAACTGGGTCAGGGCAAAATTTTAATTATCGATCTGTGTTAAGAAAGATCAGTTAAACCCAACCCACATCTCTACTTGTTAACTTAAAGACCTAAAACAATCTTTAGTAGACTTGTTATTCATATTAAAGTCCATAATTGTGTATAAAATCTTCGTTATGATAGTCAGTAACATTAAACCAATAAATGGCGGGATATTTTGAAACACTGTCTGGAAGCTGAAAACTTTTCTCTTAAAAAACATACTTTATTTTATTATAATAAAATTGTAGTAAACACGTTTTTAGCTGATTTTTTACCATTGTAATAGCCACAGTTTTACTAAAAATAGGCCTACTAGGTGTGCAGCTATGTCACAGTAAATCATATTCATTTAACATTACTTTCTATAAATGTAACTTAGCTAAAATCACATGGCAGCTCAAAATATTACTGTTAGCCTTTCCAGCTCAGCTTCAAGATCATAGTCATTTGAGTTTTTGCATTGTCCCAATGGAACATATTCTGACATGTGTAAATCTAATACTGAGTTTTAAAATAACTTGTGTGTGTGTGTGTGTGTGTGTGTGTGTGTGTGTGATTTCAGGTCACGTGGAAAGCAGATGATCATGGCAAACAAGGTATGGGAAGAATTCATTAAAACATAAAAATCATAACGGTTCTGATTCCATATGTTCATAACAGTCTTCTGATTCCATATGATTGCACTAAAAGTATGCACAAGGTTTGGATTTGCTACAGCAAGATTACAATTGTGTTAGATTCCACCCATCTTTCTTTCTTTTTTAAATTTTTTTTAACTACCCACTTAGCAAAATGATGTCCGAAAGACTTCTTTTCAATGTCTTTGTTACAAAAATCAGACGTTGAAATGCCGTCCACTGAGGAGCCAGAATGAAAGTTATGACGTCTTTTTTTTGACGTGTTCTGCACGTCCGATATAGACGTTCATCGAACCTTCGTACAAGGTTAAAACTAGTTAAAATGTGGCCATTGTGGACATATTTCAACATCATTTATGGTCTCATTTAGACATAATTACTTTGACTATTGCTGTCTTATGATCTTACTGAGAATGAACAGAGGTTTAGATGTTGATATTCGTTTAATTTGAAGTGTCACCATTGTGGCGATCCGTGTTTGCTTTAGTTGGGCTCTTGGTCCCCGTTCCTTTTACTTTAACTTTTCTTTGGCTGCTGTAACAGTGAGTTTGTGTAACACAATTGTTGTGGCAGAGAAAGCCTAGAAAAAGTTTGAGTTTTATCAGTTCAATGTTGATGATGACATAATTATCACAAAATGGGCCTTTAATATTGTGTTTAAAGTTTTGTGTTTATATTTGCCATTAATAACCACCGACCTTTTGGAACTGCATTATTGGTGAAGGTGTATTTATTTGAAGGTGTATAAAAAGCATGTGCACATTATGTTTTGAGCAAGAGTATCATACAGTCACACACAGACATCAAGATTTTGGATATGAATCACAATAACGGTGACAACCAAAAAAAGCTTGGGAATTAAGGATGAGTTTTGTACTATGAAAGCTACCCATCATGCATTGCAGCATGAAGCTTTTTTTTAAATTGTCACCATTGTTGGAAATCATATGCACAATCTTGATGTCTGTGTGTGACTGTATGATACTCTTGCTCAAAACATCATGTGCACATGCTTTTTATACACCTTCAAATAAGTGATCATTTTAATGTTTTTGGCACCAATAATGCAGTTCCAAAAGGTTGTTGGTTATTAATGGCAAATATAAACACAAAACTTTAAACACAATATTAAAGGCCCATTTTTGTGATAATTATGTCATCATCAACATTGAACTGATAACACCTCAAACTTTTTCTAGGCTTTCTCTGTCACAACAATTGTGTTACACAAACACACTGTTACAGCAGCCAAAGAAAAGTTAAAGTAAAAGGAACGGGGACCAAGAGCCCAACTAAAGCAAACACGGATCGCCACAATGGTGACACTTCAAATTAAACGAATATCAACATCTAAATCTCTGTTAATTCTCACTAAGATCATCTGACAGCAATAATCAAAGTAATCATGTCTAAATGAGACCATAAATGATGTTGAAATATGTCCACAATGGCCACATTTTAACTAGTTTTAACCTTGTACGAAGGTTCGATGAACGTCTATATCGGACGTGCAGAACACGTCAAAAAAAGACGTCATAACTTTCATTCTGGCTCCTCAGTGGATGGCATTTCAACCTTCGATTTTTGTAACAAAGACATTGAAAAGACGTCTTTCGGACATCATTTTGCTTAGTGGGGCTCTGTCATTTAGAAACATGACTTTTCCTATCACTACTATCTTAATGACACATATCTTTTAATCCAGCTAGATGATCTGACGGTTGCTGCTCGCATCTCAGCCTACCTGATGGAAAATTCTTGCTGGATGAATGACCTTCACCTTCAACTCAACCTTGCCAAGACAGAACTGCTTATGGTTCAGCTTTCAGCCAAAACATACTTGCTGTGATCCTGCTGATTTGCCTTATCATTAGGAGGATCAGGCCCTTCCTATCGGAGCTACACAACTCTCTTGTTCTATCCAGACTGGGCTATTGTAATGCTCTCCTGGCAGCTCTTCCAGCATCAGTCAAACCTCTGCAACTGATCCAGATGCTGCAGCAAGAGTTGTCTTTAAAGGTAGCCCTATGCCTAAACTCACTGCTTCAGATCTGTGTGTCTCCAGAAGCATGTGCTCTGCAAGTGAACGGCGCCTTGTGGTGCCATCATCCCAAAGAGACACAAAACCACTTTCACTGACATTTACCTGGACTGTTTCCTGGTGGTGGAATGACCGGCGCAACGCAACACATTTTCAAGAAACTGCTAAAGATCCATCTTTTTCATAAACACTTCACCCAATAATACTAAATCTTTGTAAAAAACAACAACAAAAAAAACACCTTTCTATGTGTACTGTGCTAGACTAACTGGGACTTGTCACTGCACTTGTTGCTTTTTATTATCTTTAATTATTATCTTAATTGGTTAGTCACTTTGTATAAAATGTAATTGTAAATGTTAAAATAAGTTATACTGTAAAGGTATACGGTAATTGCTTTTTATTGTGGATATTTTTACATGTTCTAAATTATATACTAAGCTTCTATTTCCTATCAATCACTTATCTTGATGTTTAGTGTTTGTTCAATTACTAATACTGTAAATATGCAGGTAATTTGTACTCATACATTTAGTTAATTTAAAAGAAATTGGCTGTACATTTGCTATTATTAAGAACTTAATTAGAGATGTTGTGAAATTGGATCTGTACAAATAAAAAATAAAACTGTAAATTTACAAACATTTGTATTTGAATTTATGTACTTGTGTGCATTTTTTATACATAATTTCATTGTTATTTTACACATAAAAACTATATTAAAAGAAAATTACTGTAGATAGACAGCATTATTATATAAAATAATTTTATAAAACCTTAAATTTACAGTATTTAATTGTTTTAAAGGTGTATATGACTTTTTAAAACATTAAAAATCCCAGTAATTACATAAGATTTAATGTAATATTAAAGATATAATCTGTTATTTAATTATGGAAAATTACTGTATTTTAACGTGATTGTTTTTTGCCGTTATTTTACGGTAATTTTCTGGCGCCCCAGCTGCCGGAATAATACCGTTTTTTTACAGGTTTTTTTTTTACAGTGTTGCATTACTTGGATCTCTAAGCCCATATGGCCAGGAGCCAATCTCGCTGACGTGACATCATAGAGTCACAGCAGTGCGCAAGCTTTTGTGTCTGTTCTAGCTATACGTCTCCATGGCTTCATTGTCCTGTGCTATTATTTGAGTTCTCCCTGTAGGCTTTGGCTTTTTACCATTGAGCCCTGCACAATGGAACCTGCTGCAAGGACCAGAAATGTCTTTTCTTTTTCTCTTTATTTACATTGTTTATTCTGGGTCACATGCATAATCTCTTATTTATACCACAAATTGTGAATACCATGAAATCAACAAATGTGTTCAGTTTTTGGTTTGGTTTTACTGTGGATGGAGCTGTACAAGGTGAGAAAACAGCTCAGACTCTCCCTTGCCAATTAAAAACCTAGGGCCCAGTTTTAGGGTCCTGATGGACATACGGTTTACTCAGCATTGAGTAAGTGGATTAGTCACCTCCCCACTTGGAAAAGTAAAAGGAGGGAAATAGAAATCAGGCCATTAATCCTATTGTACAAGAAGAGGAGTGAAAGAGAGAGGAAGAAAGCACGAAAGAGCGCCTTTGTGTCTCCATCAGATAGAGAAGGTCAGCTTTTCAAGTAAAAAGTGCTGCACTTCACTGTCTCTGCCTATGAGTTACAGAGGATTGGGAATGCTTTTGATAACCAGAGAGAGTGAGAATAAGATTTCCATTATTATGCCTCTATGGGTGGTTCAATTATTTCTTCTCTCCAACAAAGTGTTATTCAGATTCCCGCTTTCTTTCTGCTGCGATTCAACTACCACAGATGTCGTTCCCTTCGTTTGCGCTCTCGGTTTTCATAAACTTTCATAAAAGCAAAAATGTTCTCATCAACGCAATGGGGAGAAGAATTATATCTTAAAATGACTTTAAATGAATGCGGACATTTTCCATTGACAGAAATGCTGACAGAATTTATTGTAATGTGGTGATATTGTCAATAATGAGATTAAAAAGAAAATGTATCAAAGCCATCATACTGACCTGATTTTCTATCTCAACACTGTTAAAAGGATTTTTTTTCTCGTGATTTGCTCACCCTTGTGTTGTTCTGAGCCCTACTTATTGAAAGTTCAGTGATAACCTTTCCCTTGAGTGATCTGCTAACCGCTGTGATTGTGTTTTTGAGTTGAACTCGAGAACCCAATCAGTCTGACTCATGAACAAATCATTCAGGCATGCATTAATCCAGATACATTTGAAAAATGACTTCAAACTGTTTTTCGTCCACACTAGCATTTTTAAGGGTTTTCCAAAATGTACTTGTCCACACTGAAACGTTGGAAAATGCTAAAATCATCTTAATGTGCATGTGTTAAACATAATCAAAGCTGAGATGAGACAGAGAGACCAGACATAATAAAGCTCTAACACTATTTTTCTGCCACAATCATTTTATTAGCAACATATTTCACCACTTACTGGTGCGTTCGAGTGAAACTCAATCACAATTCCATGTCTGGTCCAAAACTCAACTGCCCTCATATTTTGCTGCAGGACAGAAATTGTGAATACATTTTCGGTAATCTTTGCAGATATGTAATATGAAGATGAAACAAATTAATCTTTAGCAACACTGAAAGTGAATTTAGCAGGCACATACAGGTATATCTATTTGTGACATTACTAAATGTGTTACCGTTATCAAACATCTTCATTTTCACAGTCCACACTACAATGCGAAAACTGCAGTTTAAAATTTTCGCCAAAACAGCGTCTTCAAAAAACTTTCTCAGGACAAAAACATTGCCTCAGTGTGGACGGAAGGCCAAAACGTAGAGAAAATCGTTGTTTTAAATGTAGTAGGCCTTTATCTGGATTAGTGTAGACATAGCATCAGACTCATTGTATGAAACGCATCCACAATATAATTCATTTGGAATCATTGAAAAAATCCAATTCAACCAAAAATCTAATCAAGGAGAGTGGGAGTGGACGTCAAGATTCAGATTCAAGATGTGTTTCCCACACAAAGTCTGCCTTGAGTCGATTATGATATGGCGCTTTTGCATCCCTTTTTAACTTGATAGCTCCATTCATTAATTGTATGGAAAGAGCAGTTCCGTTTTCAGAAGTTTCTCCTTTTGATTTCCACAAAGGAAAGTCATATTGGGTTTGGAATAACAGGAAAGTGAGACAAAATTATGACAAAATTATGGGGTGAATGTTCATTTAAGGTGAGAGTCTGGACTGAAGGAATCTGATTGTGATAAAACAAACTTTCATACACAACCATAAATAAAAAGTTTGCTTGGCAACTCTTTTAATGAATGTCTGTCATCCTCATATTGTGGATGTAAACATTTATGTAAATGCAAGTCACTTTGCACAGAATGATGTTGCATAACCATATCTAATTGTTCCATCTGTGTGTCTTTTTTATGGATGTTAGAAGGAAATGCACATATTTATCATACAATGTTGATCCACAGCCAGTGCTTTTTTTCCTATCCAGCCTGTTTTGAGACAACAAATTCCATAACTTAGTGATTATTTCAACTCAAATGTAATTATTAATCTGACAAATCCCACCTCTAAGACAATATAATACAGCAAATGTCGAGGAAGAGATTTGAAACTATTTGATGGAAAGACTGACCTAATCTTAAATAGATTCTGATTTTATTTTATTGATACTTCTTTTTAGAATACATAAATACATAAAAGAAAATACATAACATGCAATCACAATGCACAAAACAAAATGCCTTTAAAATGAATCTCTTTAAAATGAACTTCGAAAAACAGGAAACACCTTTCTGTGTCTGTCAATATACTTTTTTTTTCTTTTTTTCTCTGAGTTATGGATTAGGCCGCCATATAATCAACTGTCTGTATAGGTCACTCAATATTTTGTGAGTGATGTCCTCGCTTCCAGCAGTGAAGCCACTATCTCTAAACACATTCAGAGTGTATGAAAGCAATAAATGCCAACAGGCTTTTTATCATGTGATCGTTCACAACACCCTGTAGCACTTTAAAGATTAGCTATTTACAGGGAATTTGTCTTTTAGTCAGGGAATTTTCAGATAAATATTGTATACATAAATGTAGTTATATTTGACAGAATTGCACTGATGAAAGAGGTATGGGCCTAAACAGAATTTAAAGGTAGGCTATATGTTGCGATGCTGAGGCATACATTTGGACAAAATGAATTAAACATCACCTTTTTCTTTACATGCATGACCCATGTGTTTAACTTTTTAATCTATCTTTGTTTAAATTATAATCCTGGATTTACTCGTCTTAACCCAAAATAGAAGTGATCAGTAATGGATGGCCTAGACTGTCTGTCTTGTCTCATTACTTAATGTTTTTTTTTTGTTTGTTTTTTGTTTTTTTTTTGTTCTGTGCACAAATTAAACAGTTGTTGACATCAAACATATAACCAGTTGATAATTTTTGGCAAAGGGAAAAATAAAGATTGAAGCAAAAATGATCAGTATACAAGTATATAAACAGAAATCTTTTAACATTTAATGTGCCATTTATTGTGGTTATTGTCACTACTATTGTCCCATTTTCTTTGGCAATCATCCTGTGACATCTCTTAATTTTTCCAATGGGGATTAGAGATCCCTGCTGAGGTAGATCTTAGTTTAAGCTGCATGATCACCAGCAAGACACTTTTACTAGATTTAATGTGGAATATCTGTCTGGTACTCTAATCTTTGATAACAGCTTTACTCAATGTTATCTTTGATGTCCTTAATATTCTGTTAACATGCATAACATTCCTTGTTTACATCCCCATTAGCCCTCATGTCTGAGAGACAAACACAAACAACATCCTTAACATTGAAATATCAAGTTGATCCGTCATGACTTTTCCTAATCCTAGTTGATTATTCATAATATTTCTACTTGAAAATATGCATCCAATGTTCTCTGTGAAACATTTTACATTTCTTATGTCGGAGAATAAAAGTCACTCTCCAGATTTTTTTATCTGCTATAACAAATAGATTAAAGCTTCAATAATATCTGATGAAGGTTTTGATTAACTCAGAGATTACTAAAAGAATTTAAAGGCAAAATAAAGGTTTATCTCAAATACAGGATTAGGTCTTGAGCCCAAACACAAAGAACATACTGTAGCCTGCAGTCATTCTAAAATTAAAGTTGTTAAAGTAGAACTCAAGAGCTCTTACTGAGCAACTAAAAATGAGGCAGGTTCTCACATATTCAGCCGTTCTGTGTTTTACTCTCACGGTGCTTTGCTTTGATCTGAACCAAGAAGAACAAAGACAAAAATTAGGTCAAGTTGATGGGGAAAGAGGGACGTTAGATCTATGTTTGTATGTAAACATATAGCCTACTGCGGGAAATGGTTTACAGTATTTAACACTACACAGCTGTATAATTTGACCACACACGTCTAAGCCCGGTCACATTTATCATTTGCCAAGTCATTGCTTTGTATAGGCCTACCTTGTGTTTTGGAACCAGAATAGGGTTAATTAACATGAACAGAGAAGATCATAATAAAGACTGGCTGGCTAGCTGGTTGATGTTGTTATGCTAATGCTAATATATCCTTTTGTAATGTAGCCTACTTCCAAAAGCGCTAGTCTCTTTTAAAATCTCACTTCTTATTTTATAATTCCTTTAAATACGATCCATCATATCTCACAACATATGCCTTGAGGTCAACATTACCAAAAATATTCCCCACAGAATCAAGACATCAGCAGCTACATGTGCTAATGCAATCATCCCGTCATACTGAGAGGCAGCTTGCTCTCCCAGCCCCACTCACAGCCAGACAGTCTCCATATGATGCCATAGCTACACAACACCTGATGCCCCCCACCTGTGTATTTGCAATGCCTTTTGTGCGACTCCGCCATGTTGGCTCTGCAGGGGGTGGCCTGCAGTATTGGCTTAGAGCCAACATGGTGGCAGATGGATCGTCTGCTGCTGGCCTTAGGGTCCTAAAGCCTCTTGCATTTGACACATTCAAGGCCAAGCAGCCTCTGGTTAAACATCTCACAGTTTACAGTGTGTACATGCAGTTGCCATGGCAACCAAGAGATCAGCCATGCTGAAGAAAAAGAAAAGATTTCTCTACATAATATAAAAATGTTTATACCAGCTGTTAGGATATGAGGGTGGCGGGGGTGATGGTTCTCAATTAAACCAGCAGCTTTATTATTTAGAAATTATGATATTGAAGCAGCCACTTAGTCTTCATCTGCTTCCCATTTCTACATGTTTAATTAGTGTATTTCTTTATTGATATATTTTTTAATAGCTTGTCTGGCATCTAAGCCTTATAAGATTATTTTCATGAAATTAACTCAGTCTTGGCTCTCTGAGCTAAAAACATAGTTGAATTGCAGTGTCGTCAGGCAAGGGGACTGGCATGAATTGCCATTATTCCTATCGCTGTCTTTTGCTGTCTTTATCCCATTTTCACACTGTCTCTTTTTCCCCAAAAATGGCATGTTGTTCATGGCAGAAGATAATGAGGCTTTGGGCCCAGTTGATGTCTTTATGATTTCATTGCTTTTTGTGATCTGCTTTTGGCAGAGTATTCACCTTATTCCGCCCCGCCCACTTTTACTTCTGTCCAGTACTTCCGTTGTAAACCAACTTCCGGTTTAGCGGACTCTCATTCAATTTCGAGGAGAACTGCAGAGAAGTCTCACTGATAAAATGTCACATAAGATAAGCTAATTTGTGCCAAATGTGCTATGTACGTGTGTACCAACAGCACAGCAATGCACTGTTTCTCGGGGTAATTTTTAAACGACTTTTAGGTGTTTATATGACCCGTCTGCCTGTCTGATCGCAGCCCGGCCGATGTGTAGTGTTTAGCCTACATTAGCCACAAACATCTAATGTTGTAATGGTCTCACTACAGGACACATACACATGCTATACCTTGTTTGAAAGCTATGGTCCTCTAGAATTCAGTTGCTGGATTTATTTTACAGCCATTCCTTGTGTTAGAGATTAAACCATAAGAAATTGCAGCTAGCAGTTAGCTAAGCTAACGTTACCCTCTTGTTCATCTAGTTGAGGCTCTACTTTCTTTCTACACCAGTTCGTGGCTATTTTTTTCTCATCTGTTGGCTATACACTGCAAATTTATCTGGTGATTAAGCAAACAAACTGTGGTGTAATAATGTTTCAAACTTTACATGTAGTAGTGTTTGTGCACATCTTCATAACTAAGTAATAGCTATTAGAAAGACACAGCTATTAAATAATTTGATTGTGGCATTGTTTCAAAAGCTTCAAGTGAAATGTACTTTAGTACGTTGCAGCAGCTGTTAATAACCATAGGCCAACGCATTTGGCAATAATATTATAGTCTATCTACTTATATCAATATCATACTGAGAACAGTAAAGCATAAATGTAAAAACAAATGTAGCTACAGCGCTCTCTTATTTCACACTGTCTGCTGCATCATTAGTCTGTTACATTTACATTTTAAGTGTTTCTGACTATACTAATTACTTTTATCTTTCTCCAGCTGTTATGGCAGCCACGGACTGCACAGTTAACACTGGCCATCTCTAATTTCTTTAAATTGGAAGGCAATTAAATTAAACTAAGACAGATAACAGATTGGACCAGGGCAAACAAAGCGCTAAGTAGCTAAACCAGGAAGTGAGATTACGCGGATGGCGCCACCCAGTGCTACTTCCGGAATAAGGTGAATACCTTTGCGCAATGGTGTAAGGGAGTTAAATGTTACACAGACCTTTTAGTTAGTCAGGGTCAAGCAGGTTGTGTTTCCGCTTATTTTCTCTCGCTGCCAGAAGACGGTCTCCCGTTGATTTGTGGAAAGTTTTGATAAGATTTCTTGAAGATTCTGGACAAAGAGTGTTTTGACATCATGCAAGTACATTTTTTCATCATTCGTTTTTTTTTTCGGGTTCTGAGTTGGGTGTGAACGTCACCAAATCTAACTTTATATTACCTTAATCACTGTCTTGTTGGCTAAAACATAGCACCATTTTGAAACATGTCAGCAACTCCTAGCAACTGTTAGCGGCTTAAACTATTTTTTACACAGAGGAGTTTTCAGGTTTCAGTATTTATTTATATATCTATTTTGCCACATGTTGGACTTTCACAAACAATGTTGGAATTTAAATGTCAAAGTATGATTTTTTCCACATTTGTTTACTATGCATTGATCTATAGTTTATTTATTAAGAATATAGCATGTTTTTCATGCAAAAAACCCTTTAAAATGGGATTTTATGCTCATTTTTATTATTACTGTTATTATTAATAATAATAATTGTGCATGCAGCTGCCACAGACAAATATAATTCAATTGCAATTACAATATTTGATGATTTTATTTATTTATTTATTACAAATCTGTGCAGCCCTTTCCTATATCTCTATCCATGATATTGATCCATATTAGAAGGATGATTGGATGAGGGATGGGTGTATGGATATCTATACAGATGCACAAACAATACCAAACTATACAGATAAAATAGTACTGAATTATGTGTGTTACACATAATTTGTAGCAGAGATGTGTATGTTGCTTGTGTAAAAAAAAGAAAGAAAAAAGATCAATCTAACTTTTTTAATAATTGAGCCAAAACCAAAATGTGCCCCGTCCTCCCCTATATATGTTGCTAGGAGTTTCCTTGTACTTGATCTGAGGTTACAGTAAGGTAATTTACAATGGTTACAATGTAGTAAGTTACAGTAATGGAAGTGGTTTCCCCAAATTCAACTGAAAATACAACTTTGAATGACTTCTGCAGTCTCAAATTTATTCAACCCCCTGAATAGAATCCCTCACAACAGCACAAATCTGCAAAACAGGTACATTTTGCCTAAAAAATAATAATTAATAATAAAGTTAAATAATTTCGATTACAACTGTATTTTATATGTATATATATATATATATATATATATATATATATATATATATATATATATATATATATATATATATATATATATATATATTTGGTAATCAAAATTATGCCACAATTATAGATTGAGCTTAATTTGTACTGAACCCAGAATATTCCTTAAAGCAGTGATGTCCATTTTGATGTGAAATAAGATTTTTTTGTGGCATGTGGTAAAAGTTATGGGGCTTATACCCATTCAAAGTTGATTTTGGTAAACTCATATAAAAATAATTCCTTACATGATCCTTATTTTTGGAATATAGTTCCCTCATGATCCCAGATGCATCATATTCTATAATTATCCATCATATAGAATTCATCATTAGTACCAGCATAACATCATGCATAAATCAGTAGTTTATTGGATTGGAGTTGCAGAACTTTTTTTGAGCACTAGTTTGGCTTCATTTGACCTGTAATCAGAGAGAAACATGACCAAAGCCGCTTCAGGGAAGGACTATAGTTTTTTCCGGAGCGTTCTGTCATCTTGTTTGCAGCATTGGGGAGTGTATTTGTGGAAACATGATCTCAAAAGAAGCCATCTGCCCAAATCCCTTCCTTATGGGAAAAAAACATTTTTTTGAAAGTTATTTATTTATTTTTAAAATGTGACGCATAATTATATATTCATAACCCCTATTTATTTCATGCTTGTGCTCTAGTTTATTGGCAATCTTTTGCCACATTCATATTTAATCCAAGATATGGAGTATATCATCCTTCCTTACGACCCAAGACATTGATTATCTTTATAGTGAGTAAAAAAGTAAACAACATTTCCCATAAATTTATCCACCCTCTTCTTTGGCATCCCTAGCTGTTCTGCCTCATGCATATTCATTACCTAATTAGTGGAGGCGCAAACTGAAAGTATAATATCTGCCCTTTGTAGGATTTCTAGATCAGGCCTTTCATGATGGATTAGTACTAATGACTCATTGTAAAGAGTATGTATGGTGAACAACTACTGACTGACATCTTGTCTTCTTTAAATATGCTCCTTAATCTATGCATACCGCCTGCTCCTACATATTCATCACTGCTTATAAGGATACCTGGTTTCTGAGACAGCTTATCAATCCTATGTTTTATGAACAAGTCAGAGAAAATAACGAATAATAATCTCTCTTATTCTCTTAAAACGTTTGTTTATATTAATTTTTATATTTAGTGTGCTCATTCCGAACACTCAGCTATCCCATGAAATTTTACTCAAAAGTTCATGTGCTTTGAGCCTCTTACGACCAAAATCTGATATAAACAGCTGCGCAAAAAATTTCCCATCCTCCCTTTGATTATTGTAGGTTCCCTTCCTTCTTTTAAGGTATGCAGATTAGTCATGAATATTCCGGGTTGTTTAGTGAGGGTATGTTTAGTAGTTCCTTAAAGACCTGTAAGACCCTGATGTTTGCTCAGTAATAATCAGACAGTGATTTGTTGGTGGATGATTTGATATTTTGTGTGGCAGTCAAGGCGTAGGATTACTACAATCCCCTTATCGCACCCCCTACTGTGGATTTCTGTCCTGCAAATTATGGTATAAAGAAATAAATGTCTCAGATTTTAAAAGATTGAAGCATTTTATGACTTTACTGCATTCAGTCATGGCCTAATTACTAAGGCATTTTAGTTTCATTTAATCATCTATTCCACATTTGTACATTCCATAAACTCGATCAGGAAAAGAAGTAGAATCTAATTTCACTCCGTTTTCTTTGTCTCAAAATCTACTCTTTCTCTCTCATTGTGTTTCCTCTATTTCACTCCATTACCTTACTTTCATTGTCTCAGATTCCTTCCATTTTTCTGTCCATCATTTTAATATAATTGAATTAAATGGGGTTGAAATGCAGAAATGTGCATGAGTGGGCAGCATGTATGGGGAGACTGAAAGAAAGAGAAGGCAGAAGCATGTGCATTAGGTTTAATGGGTAAAAGCAAGACTTTTTATATCACAGTGGAAATGAGTGTATGTGTTTGAGTGTGTATTTTTTAGGTGTGAGTGTGTCTACCTGTCTGAGTAATTGGCTAATTAGTTTTAATGAAAAGCTCATCTTATAATTGAGCAAATGGCTCTTTCGTAATGTGCTTATTAAATCAAACAGTCTTCCCAGTACAAGAACATGCTGCAGTACACTAATGATATGAACCAACATTAGAGGTGATGAAGTTGTGTTGGCATAGAATGGCTTGACATTTCTTTGTTTGTGAGTGTGTGGGTGTAGATAGTCCGAGGTTGTCTTTTTTTAAACCAGTGTATTTTGACTACTTAAAGCATATCTGAGCAGTAGAGGAAGTACTTGTTGTTGTATTCTTAATTATACAACCATCCTCAGGTCCTCGATTTGATTATCCAAGCAGAGTTTCAAGAGTGTTGGTATACAGACTGCCAGTCTGTGCAGTGGTGGGGGTTTTCAGTGTCTCAGCAGTAGGTAACGTCTTTATGTGTGATTCAATAATTCACTGAACTGATTCGTTCATGAAGGGCTGCATCTGAAATCGCACTCTCTGAATAGGTACTTCTGAAGAAGTAATTACTTTCAGACAGTTAAAAAACTATGTTCTATACCAGTGGTCTCAAACTCAGTTCCTGGAGCGCCACAGGCCTGCAAAGTTCAGCTCCAACCCTTATTAAACACACCTGATCAATCAGGATCTTCAGAATTACTAGAAACCATGCCACATTCGACTTCTACAGACAGGCCGACACAGCAGAACAGTGGCCCTCCAGCAGCTGAGTTTGAGACCTGAGACCTCTGTTCTATACAGTATGAATGTGTGTGGTATAAATGAAATCCAGAAGTACTACATTCCTCATGTTGTCATTGTCATGTGACCCACCAGCAAATGTAAAGGCCTTCACACCAGAAGTGAAATAAATATGACTCAGGCTGAAGAAATGTAAATTCACATCTGTACAGTAGAGGGTGCAGCTCAAACACACCTTTCAGATGTGCTGCCATTATGGACTGCAGAAGAAGGATGCAGGAGAAGAAAGTTCAACACTCTTACATCAGCAATAAAAAAACAAAAAGGTAATCTTGCTTATTAGTATAATTGAAATGCATTTCACAGTTTTTAAGCATTTTGAGGAATGAAAAACGACTTACTTGGTGGTGCCGAAACCAGGGAGGATGGAGGAACGCGCTGTCAAAGAGCCCTCGCTACTGTGGGTAATCATTGAGCAGGGCTGAGCAGAGTCTGTCGCCATGGACGCTCGAGGCGGTGCGCTGGACGAACTCACTCCCGGCCACCTGGGTTCTGGAGGGTCAGCTTCCATCCATGAGGGAGCGGAGCAGTCGCCACCGGTCGCCGTGATGGGGAGGAGCAGGGAACGGGGGACTCTTGCCGGCTGCCTGAACCTAGAGGAGCTGTCGCCGCCCACTAGGCAGCGGAGGAGTGTCGAGCCGTCCACCGAGGGCTATCCAGGGCCACTGCCAGGCACCGCGGAGGAGTTCCCCCAGCTAGTGGAGGACCAGATGGCAGTGCGCTTTGGGAACCGGAAAAACATTTTTTTTCCCTCTCTCCCCTCTGTCGCTCCCCATGCTTCTATCTCCTATTCTCTCGCCTCGTCTGTCCTTACCCCCAGGTGCCATAGCCGCAGTGACTGGCCCCCCCGGAGGACAATTCGCTGCACCATGATTCTCGAGGGTACCCCCCAGCCTGCTAGGGGCGATGGGGGTATGTGGCAAGCTGGACGAGGGCCGTGAGAGAACGGCACGAGTTTATGCTTCTCAGATCTCACGGAGGAGCTACGTAAGCATAAAAGGAGGAGCGACGACAGTGAAGGATGAGAGAGGACCAGGCCTGGATTTTACGTTGTATTTTGTTTATGTTTTATTATAAATCGTTCGTAAGGGGCTGCCGCCTTTACTTTCGTTTTGTGTTTGTTTATTATTAAAGTTTGTTTGAACGTTTGCAGTTCCCACCTCCTTCTTCCCATAACAACTTACTTCGTTACACAAAGTAACGAATTACTTTTGTGAAAAAGTAACTCAGATATTTTGTTTTAAATTTAAAAGTAATGTGTTACTTTACTAGTTATTTGGAATAAGTAATCTGATTACATAACTTGCATTACTTGAAATACGTTACCCCCAATTATGCCTAGTTGTTGTGTCTCTTTGCTGCCATTCACAAATTCTTTTTCATGGCCTAATGCGATAATAAAGTCTCCATTAGATGTGCACTTCAGAATCTTGCCAGAAAAGATCTTTTCACTTACTGTTTTATGAAAACCTTGAATACGGACATAATATTTTTTGCCTATATAGTAGGGAATGCATATTCAGACGCAGCCACTGTCTTTATGAATGAGTCATTAAATCCATCCCTCAACTGATTCATTCAAAACATTGATTTATTCAGGAATGAAATACTGCTACTGTGTGTTGCTTGGAGATGCAATAGTTGCAATAGATGTTTTTAGTTTGGTTTTCTTTGGCAAAAATAGACCTACATGTTCATTTCTTATCTAAAATACAACTCCCGACTAATTTTCAGCTGTAGAAGTCCATCAAATAAAGACCCCAATGGACCCCAAAAGACTCCATAATGGTGTACATTTTTCCTTTAGTTATGTCTTTTTTTTTAACAATAATTCTGAATAATAGCGTAATATATATGTTTTCCCTTATAATTGTTTGCATGAACTCACAAGACATCGAATGTCCTCTTGACATTCTCAGTGATTCCTTTTCTTGTCAAGGATGGGGGATGGAAAACATCCATGGTACATGTAACACCATACCATCCCCCTCACCGAGCACCAGCACAGAGCTAGAAAGTCATCATCTGACATGTCTGTCTACTCAGGGGCAACTAACCAGATTAGCCATTTGGAGATGTGGATCAGAGATAGTGAACTGATATCTGTAGAGATGTTATCACATCACCTGTGTCCTGCTGGTCCAGTTGCCTGAGGTATGGGAGTGAGTAATACTGTAATAACACAGGTGGAGAAGACCACAGGGTGAATGGCAGGACCACTTAATGACCTGCAGTTTTGCTGCTGATGACTCAACACGCTCCTTCAGCCAGTCAATGAACAGTGCTGGAGTAATGAGGCAGAGGAAGGTGAGGACTTATTGGAGGTGAGAGGTAAGGTCTGGGGGAGGGTTAGAGGTGGCCAATGTACTGGAATACACACACATACTGATGAAATGGAGAAATATTTGGCTCTGAAAATGCGTGCCCACATCGGTGCATGAAAAACTCTTATGATTGGTGCATCTGGTTATGGACACATTCATTTGTGTTCTGATAATTTTCTGATTTGCTCTTTTCTTTCCACAACTGTTGGTATTCCAGGATTATTATACCGGTATGCATTGGTTTGCATGCTTCTATCCGTGTTCGTACTATACAGTAAGTCAGTTTGACCTGGTGCATGCTGGGTTGGCTGGTGCCTGCCAAAGCCATCTTGGACAGCTTTTGGTCACGAAGCACTGTCTGTTTTATAGACTTACAGAATATTCTGGGTTTAGTACAAGTTAAGCTTAACAGCATTTATGGAATAATGTTTATAATCACAAAAAAATGTTTTGATTCATCCCTCATTCTCTTAAAAAATGAGGTGAGGCACTTAAATGGGGCCAATTTTGGGAGGATTTAAAAGCAGAAATGTGAAGCTTATCATTAAAAAACACCTTAAATGCATTATTCTGTTATGTGTATTATCTGAGCTGTAAAATAGTTTTTTGTCATTTTATGGATATTTCAGGGTTTTAGGCATTACAGTGTCATGGCAATGAAATTGTAGAATTAGATATAACTTTACACAATTAGAGGTTTTTAAGTGTATAATGTTAACATGCATACAGTAGTACACATTTTTTGCTTATTGAAAGTGCCTCGATGTAATAATTTTTTTATTTGATAATTTTTGCTTTTGCAGAGCTCCCTCTATTCTAGAAGACCAACATTCATATATTCCTATATCTTTATTATCACTTATATTTTTGAACTCTGTGAATTGTTATCCTTAACGACTCATTTGCTACACACTGACCTCAGTAACACATTATCTGGTAGTTTAATGATACACATGCACACATCTAATTAATGAGTGTTTGTATGCTGTGACTATCCAGACAAACATTTAGTCCAATTGTGATTTGTCCACTGTTTGCCCTGTTTGAACTGTTTGTCCATAGCTGTGCCTGTTTATGTTTTCCTGCAAGGTCATCTCACAGTCCGGGACTGATGGGGACTAGCAGACACATAATTAAAGAGCTTGCTAAATGCTTTCCATTTAACTGATCACAAAGCAATTCATTCAGTCTGATTTTATGCCATAAATTCTTGCACACATCCATTGATTGTGACAAATATTTTTATTTATTTTAAAAGTGAACTCCTTTCACACACACACACACACACACACACACACACACACACACACACACACACACACACACACACACACACACACACACCATAGACATAACGATTTTTATACTGTACAAATAGTATATTCTACCCTTAAACCTACCCATCACATATGATTTATAAGCTGTTTTCCTCATGGGGACCAAAAAATGTCCCCACAAGGCCAAAGATTTTGGACATTTTGTATAATATGTATGGTATACCTGGTGCTACCTGAACCACATACACACATTCTGTACACACACATAATTCCTCCACTTCCCCCCATTAAGATATTACATTGTGGATGTGACCCTTTAGATATCTCCCAATCTGAGGTCTCTGTTGGGGTCTCTATGTAAACTGCGACACTTCTTTCTTCATGCTCAGGGGACAGCGAGACCTCACTTCAAGGGTTCAGGCCCCACACTGTGTGTTACTCGCTCAGCTCAGGGGAAGAATAATAATGTCCTCCACCAGATAAGTTCCATGACAATCCCTTTAAGGTCTTTTCAACATGCCATAGCTGATTGGTCTTTCTATAAATGACCTTTCAATAAAAGACCTTAGAAGCTGAACAGAGATCAGTTGTTGTATATAATCTGTGATGATGAAGGCATGGGAAGATGATATGGGAACAGTTATTAAAAGCACGCAGCACATTTTGGCCTCCAGGAATTCACCTATGCCTACTTCTGTTCTTTTGTTTGGTCCATAAAAGAGTTTTTGGAGTTCAGTAAGGTTGAGTGAAACTCATGTTCAGCTATAGCCTATATGAGAGTTTAATAACATAATACAGGCAGAGTAGTGAATTATAGATTATTTACGCAATAGCAAGAAAACTGGAATGAATAGTATAGCCATTGTTAATGGCAAGTTAATTTTGATTTTTTAACTTTTATTAACATTCACATTTCTATAATTGTATAGAACAGAACTGGTAATAACTACTTGGCATATTTGTGCTGTTTTATCACCCAAAACTGATGTCACTATGGAGGATAATGTCATTAATGACCCGCCTGGCCGCCTTTTAAATTCAAAAGATATTACAAATACTAACAGGACGGAAAGTGAACAAAGAAAAGACATTTGAAATGATTACCAATTAAAGTAATGTTACCAAATTTTTCCTTTAATTAAAGAAAAAATAAAAATAAAAATCATGCACACTTATCCTGTAAAACAGGATGCTCACCTGTCCAGAGGGGGGCGTCGTGAGGAGTGTCAACAGGCCTATAGCCAAAAAAATACTGCGTATTATGACACTTGCACATAATGCCGAAACAATCGTTCAAACAAACGGCAATCATCGAGTATGATTTGTTTTTCAGTAAAGAACCTGTATGTTGCTCAACTTATTGCCTCAACAAACCTTTATCTTCAACTTGTTCCTCCTTCACCTTTGACCGCTCGCCGCCTCTTAGCTTCGCTGGCCTTTGTCCTGCTGCCCCATGAAATCCAGAGAGTGCTGAAGCCCTCAGATGTCGTTGTTCTTGCGCGGATTACAGAGAGGCAGATGGACAGCGGGTCGTGGCCTGCGCAAATCCGCCCTCCCCCGTGCTTTTGTCGGGAATAAGAGTAGATTTATCAAAGCACTCCCTCTATGCCCTTCTCATGCACGTTCACGTTCCCGTCGCAACTTGCATTAATCATAGACAGCCTAATAGAAATATGACAGCTCCTCATGCCATTTAGGCCTATCTCTAATTGAGAGTGGTAATTTTTTTTATGGTTTGTTTTCATTTTCAATTATTTTAATAGAATGAATATAAACGGAAAGAATTAATGATCTAATTATAAGAATTAGGCTACTGACTGAGCTAGAGATTTTGACGAGGCTCAGAGTTATATCTTATATAGAATCGGTTCCATTTTGTAGTCCGATTCCTGCACGAATTTTATTTTAAGTGAATCAATGGGCTATTTTATAAAGAACGTATGCATGAAATAGGCTAAGCCTATATCACTTTTTTTCTACTTTTTTTCTTTTCAATAGGCTATATAAGAACATTGAATTGCATTTTTATGCTGCCGATTAAATCGCCAACACATTTTTTAAATAATTGTATTAAATTAATTTCTGTTTGAAATTTGATGATTTCATCATTTTATACGCTAACATACTTCTGAGGGCATCAGCCTACATTCAATATTCGTTTCTCAAGTATTTCTACAAATTCCTTGCGATTCCTTTGAACTCGAGACGCTTTACCTGTTGTGACGTAGGCAATGGGGCGGGGCACTGAAAGGACTTGACTGAAGCCTGTGTTGCCTATTAGAGATTACTGAGACGGCTGGAAAGCGAATTCACGCTTATAGTTTTGTTTCTCTGGCGGATACATTTAGCTCTATGCTGTATATGTTTTTGGAATCCCACATTGGATATTCAGATATCATTTACCCGGACGGGAATATCCGGTGATCATACGGGACAATTGAATTTGTGTTCAAGCCAGTGCTGGAGGATTTAGACGCCAGGCTTCACGCGCTTCTTCTGCTTCAAGCTTCAGACAGCGAATGTATTTAACATCGGATTAAACTTAGGGAAAGTTGAACATTTTCTCGGAAGCAAGCGGATTTTGTTTCTACTCATATTATGCGATGCGCTGAATTGTGCTGGTGATTATTTCGAGACTCAAAGAAAAAGAACATCGTGGACGTTTTGAATTTCTGTTCTGTTGCGGACAGCAAGAATATGCTGACTTAAAATTAGTTTAGTTAAAATAGCATCCATATTTTACATATTAATTGGTTAATCCTTTTAAACTGCGTAGCCAAATCTGCAATCTTTCTCGTTATAATGACCTGGAGCTGAGACTCGAAATAGAGGACTGTCTCCGAACTAGTAGAAGAGCGGTTCCTGTTGTTGGAACATGAAGTCAGTTACTGGTCTGTTTGCTTTAACTGTGTTGCTGTGTTACACGATCTCATCCTGGAGCGCCACTATCAACAGCCATGGAGGTGAGTTCAGTTGATGCAGGAAATAATAGCTATTAGAATGACATCACATCTCTCTTTGAAATGTTTGAAACGCAAAGAAGTACTCACATAAAAAGCTGGTTTAAAACTCAAATATTTAAAGTGTTATTTGACACTTTTGGTGTGTGTTAGCTTTTGCATTTTCCAAGGCAACGAAAAGTCGTGTGAATGTAATAGGCGGGAGGCAGGTGACAACCTGTGCGCGCGCGCACACATGGAAGCTATGGAAAAAAATAACCATAGACATAAAACACATCAGCGGTATATTTTAATTTGTGGCAGTTGTCGATTCAGCATTATTTGTGTGTGTGTGTGTGTGTGTGTGCGCGCGCACGCGCGTGTTTATGTCTAATCGTAAGCTTTATGCATCTTCAGTGGCTCTATGCTTCACTAGTCCTAATGATTCACGTAGCCTATTGATTGATAGATAAATAAAATGTAAATAGGCTAGAAAATGTCATAAAGCCCAGTTTCAAGGGAGAAATACAGTGTGTGAGACAAATCATTCCTGGGCACAGTCATGTTCCCTCCAACACTGTTTTTTTCTGAATTTGTGATAGTGAATGATGTTTTCACTCGCTTGTTTAACTTTATCTTGCCGATACTCTCTCACTCAGCAGATGCAGTCAGACCTGCTCATTTAAATGTAGGCCACTATGAAACAGCAGTTGACAGTTTTGGGCAGACTGCATAATGCATAGGTACTAGACAGTGATTTGGGCTTTCCATAAGCATGCTGGTGCTGAAATTATGTGAAATGCCACTCTGAGGAACGGAAGATTTAGCTACTTGAAAACACTAAAGCACCCAACTCATCATCCCTCCTCACCTGAGCACTCTTTGAACAGAAAGTCCACTCACCGACACACTACAAATGACACTAAACTACACTGTGGAAGTCTGCTTTAGAGAACTTTTTTTCATCAAGCATATTCTGTCCATAGTTACCGTTATTTCTGACAGTTTAATGTAATTTTAGTATCTTATGCAAAAAGGGTTTCTTACACTTGCAATTGGGCTGTTGTATTGAATATCCAAACATCACAACATTTTGGGAATGCCACACAGGCAAGCCGAGTGATGTTATACTAAATATCAGAAACTTCATTTGACCCATTAAAGGGTTAGTTCACCCAAAAATGAAAACTATCCCACAAATTACTTACCCTCAAGCCATCTTAGGTGTATGTGACTTACTTCTTTCAGCCAAACACAATCAGAGTTATATTAAAAAATCTCCTGGGTCTTCCAAGCTTTATAATAGGAGTGAATAGTAACTGAGATTTTGAAGCCCAAAAAGGACATCCATCTATCATAAAAATAACGGCCGTACGCGAGTCAAGTTCCGGCCGAAGAGTGAACTCTGACCCGACGCATTACATATTGACGAACACAGAAGTGCAGAGGATAAGCAAAAAACAATGGTCACGAATTAGAAGTCTAAAACAATAATTTTTAAAGAGATATGTCGGACGAGCTTGAGTTTGTTGCCCAGCCCTATTTGTTTGAATAGCGAGAGGCGTCTATTCTCACCTAAGCTTACGCTATAAGTCCTACATCATACGCCGGAACTCAACTCTCTCGTGAATGCGTGGATGGACGTTACTGAAAGCTAGTGAATACAGTTTCTAAAGTTATAATTATGGATATTTTTCTTACAAAAACGCATCACTTCACTTTAGAAGGCCTTTATAAACCCCCGGAACCGTATTGATTACTTTTATAATGGATGGATTTGCCTTTTTGGGCAAAATCTCAGTTCCCATTATAGGCTAATGCTGGGAAGAGCCAGGATTTTAATATAACTCTGATTGTGTTTGTCTGAAAGAAGAAAGTCATATACACCTAAGATGGCTTTAGGGTGAGTAAATGATTTTTGGGTGAACTAACCCTTTAAATTAGAGAACTGTTGTATGAAATATATCATACGGTGAGCTGCAGATAGAACATTTTTTATCTTTTTAGTCTCTTATGTCTTTGTAGCTACTGTGGACAGAGTGATATGGGTAGCCATGATCATAATACTTATCTTAACTCCTGTGATAATCAAAATGTGTTATACTCCAGTGCAGTCCATGTGCATGACCTCTTTGCCTGAGTAAATCCTTGGCTCATATGGGTACCCTCGAATAGTGGTGTTTCTAATTCTACTCACATGACAATGATTAGGAACTCAAACACAATGGTCACCGTTTCACACGTTAAACGTGATGTTGTGAAGCCTGACTGATCAAAATCTCCTGTTTTGGAAACATGCTTTATATACAATGGTGAGCAATTTGTAGAATTCAGGATTTCTATTTAAACGTTCAGGGCTGGTTGTTTGGTGACATGGAATTAGCAGATTCATGCTGGCTTCTTGTCGTTTGTAGAAAAGGATTCTCAAAACAAACCTCAGAGCAGTAGTTTGAAACATGAAATGGAATGCATTAGGAAACATGGAGGAACAGCAGTAATAAATAAAGGAATATATAAGTAGACAGGTTTAATAAGGTGAATCTTGTGCGTTGGTTTCAGATATTTCTCTTCCACCTACACATGGTCATGACTTTTGCATTCTTCTCACAGCTCACTCCTACAGCGTTATGGGCTTCTGTGCATCAGCAGAAAACCTCACAGACGTTTTGTGCTGCATTCCTAACAGAGCGGCAATGGGGTTTTTTGTGTTAAATGTCATAGCTAACGTAAGCACGCTGATGAGAGCTGTATTCAAATTGTTGGATAACAATTTGACTCTGTGTGAACAGTTTGTGTCCTGCATTTTGCAAATTCTTGAACCTTTTGCATAGTCCCCCATAAATATACCAAATGTTTTCTTTAACACAAGGTGCACAATTTATCTGTCTGAGAAGGGGCTCTCTTGGGAATCCCTCTAACTTAATTTCTTGTCTTTAGAAACACTTTAAAGTGCAGTGTTGATTAGATTATCTCTTTTCAAGGGTATATTTATGCAAACTTAATAGAAACAGCACAGCAGGCTAACAGTACACAAGGTCTAATAAAGGTCCTTCCTGGCGTTGGAGGGTAAGACCAGTGTGGCAGACAGCTTGGGTCAAATGTCAAAGGTCGTGCTGCATTTGTGAATAGATTGTCTAGTCTGTTTAAGGATATGAGCTTTGCATAAGCTTTCTTGTTTTTCTCTTACAAGCTTCCTCTCAGTCTCATTTATTTGATCCATGTTACAAAATGACTATGAACTGATTAATGATCAGACAGATTACCTAACGACCAAGCCAAGAGAACACAAATCCACAGCCTTGTCCTTGTCCCAAACGATTCTCAGACTGGGACGCTAAATCCGTCTCTGAGAGAGCCAATTCGGCATGTCAGTCTGTTTGCCGTCTGTCTGCTTGACTCTGTAATACAGACCTGGTGTAGATTGTAATGATGAAGAAATGGAATGAACAGTGAAGCCATATTTGATGCATGCCTGTGTGCATATAACTAAACAAAAATTATGGAGTGTTTTTTTTTTTACTCTTTCAGTAAAACCTGAATAAAGTATTTATTCAGAATTTCATTATTTTTTCGATATTCATCTTTATCTTACTCTAAATTCATATTTAATAGTGTTATAGCTTTCATAGTCTTTAGTTAAAGGTGCATAGTTTGGTGCAAATTTAAAAAAGTTTTACACATACACAAGAAATAAATTGTGTTTTTGTAAAGAGTATGTATGGTGAGGGTCACCCCCCTCAATGTGTTTCATCATGTGGAGAAAATCTTCACGCTCATTAGCTGCTTCCTGTGTAGATACAATAGTAGTGTATTGTAGGTTGGTGATTTGAAAACAAAAAAAATTGACAATTAGAGATTAGACACACTTATTAGGCCCTATTTTAACAATCTAAGTGCATGGTCTAAAGCGCACAGCGCAAGTGCACTTAGGGTGTGTCCGAATCCACTTTTGCTAGTTTAACGACGGGAAAAATGGTCGGCGCCCAGCGCATGGTCTAAAAGGGTTGTCCCTTTTCTCTTAATGAGTAATGGGTGTGTTTCAACCAATCAGAGTCTCATCTCCCATTCCCTTTAAAAGCCAGCTCGCACCATGGCGGATTCGCTATTTACATGGCAGAATTTGCAAGCGGAAAAACTGAACGCTTCTCTAGTGAGGAAATGGATTTGCTCATACGTGAGGTTAAGACCATTACCATTGTCTTGCTTTACTAGTGACAACGGGAGAATCAGTACCTCTATGCCATGAAGAAGCAGAAAAGTTCTGAAGCCAGAAGACAGAAAGACTGACAAAGACAAAAAATAAACCTCTCTCTCAGTTTAATTTACATAAAAGACGATCACGCAGATACATGTCATAGATGGCAGTGCAGTGCCTAACACCGTTGTGGTATCAGTACTTAAGTACACAAACAACAGCAATCCATTGAACTACTGAATGCACCTTTAAACTAATATGAATAGGACTGTAAAAGCTCTCGAATGCTCATTTTTGCTTTTAAATAGGCCTACATTGTTTGCTCATTATTGTCATATTTTGCTCTCTGCTCCAGTGCCTTTTATTAAATGCGCTGACGTACATATCCTACACAAAGGCTCACACCCAATAAGACACACGGCACGCCATCATATAGTTCTTCCAATCCATTAGTGCTCAAGCTTAACAATCAGATCAACTTTCTGCTTCAAAAGTGTTTTGTGTTGCAGGAGGCTCCAAGTAGATCTTAAGACTTGATATATCAGAAATACAAAGACAGATGTCTCTACCAGCCACTCACACACCCTCTGATCTCTGGCACACATACCCAGTCATTTGTCCCCAACTGAGGATGAGTGGACAGTAATGCAGTGTTCTGACTCATCATCAGTATGTGCTCAGTGCTCACGGACTCCTATAAGCTTACCGGGATTTCACTAAGTAGGGCATGGTACTGGATCAAAATCCTTGTTGGTCCTGGAACAACTATCAACCAAGCAAAAGAACACAGTTAACAATGTTGAGGTCATTGGTGTGCTTTGTATTATGATGCAGCAGTCGACATTATTGCTTAATTTTTATATTTTATTTTATTGCTTATAATAAAATAGTCAAATTGCTTTAGAGGAATAACTGATTTGATTTTATCCACCCCAAGGCTGTGCAATAATGCAGCTACTGGATGTTTATATTAGCAGACCTTTGAGCTTCTTTGTGCCACACCTGGAGATGTAATGACCTGTTTCTGTAGTGAAGTGTGACATATACACACACTACTGTATGTGTGTGCTCCCTTTGGGGGAGGTGTGATGGTCCCTACTGTGGAAACCTTCGCTAGAAGAGCTGAGTTAAGACTGCTGCACCCTCAATAAAACTCACACTGCAGGGTGGTAGGAAACAGCTCTCTGTGTCTCATTAAATGTTTCATGTGCTTATTTTAATGAGTGTCTATCTGTTTTCCTCAGCCTGGATCCGTCTGGTACAAATATGCAGTTCGGTTGCGGTCTTTGCATTAAACTCTTAGGGTGGGTTCCCACTTGGCAGGTTTGGTTAGATTTAAACGAACTCTGGTGAGATTGCTCTGTTAGTGCAGTGCGTTTGGATAAGTGTGAACGCTGCCATCCGAACCCTGGTGCACACCAAACAAGCGGACAGATACTCGAAAAAGCACAGAATGCTCAAGCATGCCTGTTTTTTCTGACCATAGAAGTGATGTTGCCTATTACAGTATATGGTACAGGCATCGGTAACATCTCATTGCAGAAGATCTTCATTTGCGTGTAACGGAGGAATTCCTGCCACTGTTTTGACTCCTTTATACATTTTATAAACTCTTTGCAAGTTCTCAGCTGACAAAAATACCATCATATGTACATACAACTAGCACACTTAGCCCAGCACACAGCATTGTTTTGGATGTTCAGTAAGTTTCAAGTTGCCATTGCAAAGTATATGCCATAAAAGCAGTTTTTTTGTTTGTTTTGTATATTTAGGTTCGGTGTTAAAAATGAGTGTGAATGCTAAGCGAATCAGGACTTAATGAATAAATTGGTCTGGACCAAAAGAATCAAACTACAAGTGTGAACACACCCTTACACTGTGTCTACACCAGACGCGAGCAATGCGACGTGACAAAAGCACTAGAACCCATTATAATCTTTGATGCTGTCTACACTGGATGCGGCACGACACAACGCGACAAATTCCCGACAGTAAACTGATGCTCCGTTCTGTTTCTGATGTACTTCAAGCACTCACGCTACTTCTGACACCAAGAACAAATGGATTTCCATTTGCAATGGATTTGCTTTTCCCCTGAGGATTCTTTGATAAATAGAAAGTTCAAAAGAACAGCATGTATTTGAAAAATAAATCTTTTGTAACTTTACAAATGTCTCTTCTGTCACTTTTAATACATTTAATGCATCCTTGCTTCTTTAAAACAAATTCTTACTGATCCCTTAGAATGATAGTCTTGTATATTTGTCAGTGGAACACATTTAATGACCTGCTTTCATTGGCCAGTTACTGACTCAGCTCATGAATATGTGATAAGCTGTCATGATGGATGAAGAAGGTGCTGTGGGTCAGCGGGAGGGGACAGTCGAGAGCTGCTGAGCTCTGCACTGATTGGAAAGTATTGATCTGAGGGAAAGATGGGACATGAACACAGTTCAAGGAATATGTGTGCATTGATCTGCTCTTAGATATTATTGAGTTAGTTCTGAATGTCTGCCCTTTCTTTTGGTTGTGTGATGCACTCTCTGGCACACTGATACTTTTTCACCACCTTTTTTTCTTTAGTCGAGCACTCACTACTCCCACTAAAACCCATTAGACTTTACTTTCTTTGTGCCTCCTGTTTCTACTATGGACAAAAAACAAAGGTACATGCAGCGTGTTGAGGAGAAGTGTGGTATTACTAGGGCTGAGTAAAACATTTTTTTCTTATGATTAATCACAATGTTCATTTGAACAATTTGATATAAATTCTTAAAATCCTGGGATCAATCTTTTTAACTTTATGCCAGTGCTTTTTAACTTTATGCCATGCTACTGCTGAATCTATATCCTTGATTATGATTGACTGAGCTACATTGGAGCTGTAATAAAATACTCTATAAACACACACATGTGACTTCATTACATCTGTATTACTCTGTCTATGTGTTGCTTTGCAATCATTCTCTTAAACATTGGTAAAGAGCCACATTGCTTGGCGGAAGAATTTTATCATCAATACATTATTACATTTTTGTTGCTCTTATTTTATGAAACCTTGACAGCTAAATGTAGTAACCGTTTTATAAAAGTAATAAGCTCTGTCAAGCCATGGTTTACCATGACTTATTATTGCTTTATCGTACTATATTGAACTAATTTATATCAGTAACCTTTTAGGACTCTATACATAGGCTAGGACGTTGAGATCGTCGGATCAAATGTTGCTGGCTTTCCCTCGTTCAATGAAGAAGTCAAAGGGTGAACGAGCTTTTACAGTACTTGCTCCTAAATTGTGGAATAGTATTCGTCTCTGTATTCGGCAGGCTCCAACGCTATAGAGGTTTATAGGTCTCAGTTGAAAACATAACTTTTTAAAAAAGGCTTACGTTGAAGGATCACTCTGGTAACCATACAGCGACACTTTGGAAGCAGTGTTGGCAGTGTTATTTTTCGGGTCTGCTCCAACCATGACTGTGCCAGCGAGGAAACCCAGCAAACCTATTCAAACCCTTAATGGCAGGATGCAGCCTTGAGAGAACAAAGGAAGACTGGAGTTCTCTCTACACGCATACACACACACACACACATACACACACAAACATGTATACGACCCTCCCCTGTTTCAATCAGAAAAAGCCTGACTAATGGAAATCACTGATTGTTCTGTGGAGGTGAAGGTAGAAGATGTAAAACCCATGCCCTTCTCTCTTTCATCCCTTTCTTTATTGCTGGCCTCTAATTGGCCACTGGAGGTGGTAATTAAAACAGGATGGCTTGTGAAACACTGAGGAAGGTTAATTTGTCAAATGGAGGTTTTCCCCGACTGGTCTCGTTGCAGGTTGCCTGTTTACGCCGATCTAGGACCAGCCCTTCCAACCCTGAGCCTGAGATCTGATCAGAGCGCAAAGAAAAGCACTAAAGACTCCCCGTCGTGGTCATATGGGGAGAAGTGGATGCTGGGAAGTCCAGACGCAGCCCGAGCTTCTGTGTGGTGGCTGCAATATAAGGGAAATGAGAAAAAGATGCGGAATGATTTTTTGCATATGTTTCGGGTGGCTGTGCAACAGATGCCACCCTCTTTCTCTCTTTCTCATCAAGCTAAAAGGTTGAATTATCTCTTTCGAGCGAGCAAGAATAAATCTCAGACAAAGAAATTATTTTGATGCATGTCTCTCTGGAGAGATTCTTTCACAAATTGAAATGATTTGGAATAAAGCCAAGCAGGGCAAGGAAAGAGTGTTACAGGAAGCTGCGTGTGTATGTTTCCTGCTCTCTCTCTCTCTCTCTCTCTCTCTCTCTCTCTCTCTCTCTCTCTCTCTCTCTCTCTCTCTCTCTCTCTCTCTCTCTCTCTCTCTCTCTCTACCCTCTGGTGCATGTGTTCCTCTGGTTTTGGTAAAAGCAGCAGCCTAGTAGAAAATCATTATTGCCTTGTTCCATTATGATAATTCAAGTGTTATGTTTTTGTAACGTAAAAGGGGTTCTGAGTCGGCATGATTGCGAGACGCATAGAAAGAGGATGAAACTCTAAAAGCTCACACAGCCTTTGATCTCATGCTTCGACTTAACTGAGTGAAAATATTAACCTGGCTGAAAGCTTTGTGATATGATGAGAGTGACTGGAGTTAAAGAACACAGAGAGAAAACAGAATGGAGGGGTGAGGCAGATGAGTGTAACGGAGAAGAATGAGAGTGTCACCATAAGCTAAGTTCGGTGTTGTGTATTATCCACTAATAGGATTGCATCAGAGGGGTCTGTCTCAGTGTGATACACAATCTTTGACCAAACATTCTTTCATGTGTCAAGAACATATTTCACCCCAAATTCAAGAGAAAGAATATGAAATTATATTAAGTAAGCAAGCCTATTTTTAGGACCATTAAGATTTTTTCTTTTTTTCTTGTGACACTATTTTCATGATAATTCTCATTACTGTAATACAAAACAATCTTATTCATTAATCAGAATTTTTGTAACATGAAAAAAAAAAAAATATTTTTTAAGTATTATTACTTAATTTAATGTATGCAATATATATATATATACATATATATGTGTGTATATATATATATATATATATATATATATAAATACTTTTATTCAGCAAATGGATCAAAAGTGACAGTAAATACTTTTTACACTGATACAAAAAAAATCTATTATAAATAAATGCTGTTCTCTTACTGTTCATCTGGTAATGGCTGCTAAAAGTTATATTTATATGCTGAAAATTAAATATATAATTTATTTTAAATTGTTATTTTAAATGTATAATTGTAATATTTTTTCACAATATTATTTGTGCTGTGTTTTTTATTGAATAAATTCTGCCTTTGTGAACATTAAACACTTTTTCAAAAACATTTCTAACTCTTACAGAGCCCAAACTTTTAGTGTAGTAATGATGCATTGCAGAGTATAATATCACAGTGTGAACTATTTTAATTATATTTTCTTTATTTTGTTTCTGCAAAATTGTATTTTAAATTTTCCTTTAATTTGGCGGGAAAATGTGATGTAGACTTGTCTTCAAGAATTGCACACAGACAGACCGTTATCTGAGAGATTAAGAGTGTGATTTTGATTTCAGTCACTCTCAGTTTTGATGGAAGGGGAAACTAGCAATGCATCACAGAGAAAATTCAGTTGGTTTGCATGGGTGTGCCTTCGATTCTGCATTAATGTTCACAGTCAAATATCCCAGTCAACATGTAGGTCACTAAATAATGCATTGTTTTCCTGGCTACAGTTTAAAGCTCTTACTGATTCATTGGATTTTCGCCTCATTTCTTCTTTTATCATCACACAGACCTATTTTATTTAATGGAGCTTTCAATGACTCATCCCATAAACCACCTGTTACACATTTTCAACAGCCTGTTTTTGTCTGTCCTGGTTTGACACTGGTTCAGTGTTTCAGTCAGACGGTCTGTGCTGGCTGGTTAGTCATTTTGTTAGCTTTAGATTTGCATAACAGAAGCTTGAAGGTTCTGTAATTTGTAAATTCAAGAAAAACGTCACTATAGACATCTAAATTTAAATGCACCAAACACTCAAAAGCATTTGTCCAAGGGAGATAAGTTATACAACTCACTCTCTCTATCGCAGTCTCTTTTATCGGGTCTTTCGAAGAAAGGAAGTGCATTCAGGATGTTCTTTTACAGCAGGAAATTGTTTTAGATCTCACCTTCTGCCAAAGAGAAAAGGCATGTTGGATATAACTTTTTGTACGCATTGACATGAATAGTATCAGGCTTCATAAAAATATAATATCCATAGGACATCCAAGACAAAAGATCAGATATAAGCAGCTTTGCAAACACTCTTAGTCTGAGAGTGTAGGTGTGTTTTTATATAATCATACATTGTTCCAGTTAGACCTTTCTGTAAAAAGCACCCGTTGGTTTAGTTGACCTGTTTCTCTAGTCGACCTCCCCATGTAAGTTGAAGCATAATTCAACCAAATGGAGAATTATGGCTGCATCTAAAATCGCATACTGTCTGAGTAGGTACTACATTTGATGAGGAACTTACTTTATGACTGTTATAAAGTATGCTCTATAAAGTATGAATGTGTATAGTATGAATGAAATCCGGATGTACTGTATCCATCACGCTGCCATTGCGATAGTAAAGTGTCCATCAGATGGGCATTTCGAAACCTTGGCAAAAGTAGTAGGTGATCTGAAAAGACCTGTTTTTTCATTGTAGATATAGTAAGGTAACTTACCGTTAGCTAATTGATGTGTAGCATTGTTACAGTCTTTGAACATGACTCTGTAAACATGACACTTTCAGGAATTGTAGTTGAAAACCATGTTTGCCTAATATTAATAAAGTGAGTGACCCCCTTCAACGTTTGTGTCCTCATCACATTGCAAGGACATTAACTGACACAAAGTAACATTCGTTCAATAAACATTAAACCACATGCTAATGGACTGAAACCAGAACACACCATATCCACACAGAGACAGAGGTCGATAGCATCAGTTTATAAATATATAGCAGATCAATTTACAGATGTATACTGGGTGTCCATAAGCATGTGCGGTCTAGACTTTGTAAAGTTGAGCAGTGGTGTATAAACTGTGATGATGTCACTCTAAAGATGTACAGTAACGTAGAGAGTCTAAAATAAACCAGGTAAAAATTTGACTGTATTGTCTGCAAACATTTTAAACAGTGCAGTTTTATTTTAGCCACTAAAGCATATTAGAGTTTTGACCATATATAGTGCTGTTCGAAATGACTGAATGCAGACAATTGTGTTTGTTTTACATGTAGAGTTTCAAAGGCTGTGTTGATAGTGGACACAGGCAGCTGTGTTTTGCATCATTCTCTCTCTCTCTCTCTCTCTCTCTCTCTCTCTCTCTCTCTCTCTCTCTCTCTCTCTCTCTCTCTCTCTCTCTTTCTCTCTCTCTCTCTCTCATTAGTCTTGAGGGCTCTCAGTACGAGCTCATGTCCAGAGGTACCAGGCAACCATGCCTGACAACAGTCAGCTGAGATTTGTTTCTGTGCTTGTTTGTTTGTTTATGTGTTATAAATATAGACTCTGAAATGTAGCACAGCTTGTTTGCTTGATTTTTTTGTTTGCTTGTTTACATATGACCCACATGTTTGAGAAAGAGCAAAGGAGCAAGAATTTAGTTTTTTTTTTTTTTTCATATTGTAAAAAAAATTAATTAATACCACACAACTTTAAAATAGGGGACACTAGGGCTAGTTGTCACATAATAACTTTGAGAAGGTTTTTGTATGTTACATTGGTCAAAACCCACATAAATTATAATTGTTTTGGTCAATTTTACCCTCCAAACTAAAATCTCAATATCATCATATTTTGATGTATAGATCTTTGCTCAGCATCTATACAGCTGTTGAGTAAACATGTGAACACAATACAATTAGGAATGAATTTAAGGGGCAATTTTTTAAGGGGTAATTCACCGCTGCCAAGACTGACTTTTAATAAATTTGCTACATGACTAGAGAAAACCGAGAAAAAGGGCTGTGGCGTTCGATTTAGCCAAAAACTTCGATACCCAAAATGGACTTTGGCGTTGCCCAATTTTGCCGCTACCCCTCTGTTGATCCAACTGTCCAAGGGTGGGGATACAAAAATGCTGAAAAAAGACTTTGTTTATTATACCACTGACATTGTAACAATACAAAACTGGTTTAAAATTGGCGAACTTATCCTTAAACTGAAAGGAAATGAAAGGGGATTTTTTTAAAGCTGCAGTCCGTAACTTTTGTCGCTCTAGCAGTTAATAAACAGAAATGCATGCGTCTTGCTGAAGAACATTGTAGCCGGTGCTACTTCTCTCTGTTTATGTCTAGTCACGCAGGTACTGGGCTACTTCGCAGTGGTGTGACCCGTACCGGTCTAAAATAGTCTGAATATAAACACTTATTATAGGTGTACCTTTATGATTCAGAATAAGACAAAAACACGGTTTGGAAAAATGGATTCATGATGTACTCGCTTATAAATATAAATTGTGTACATGTTGAACACAAAAAAGCTATGGACTGCAGCTTTAAGTGTCAAATTTTAAACAAATTGTTTAAAATGTTATCATTTTAAACAATATAATATTTAGATATTTCATAATTATATAATATATTAATAATAATTATAATTATACAATATATAATATTTATTTAGTGTATAATATTTATGAACTTAGTAATACTGCATAGTATTCTTTTTTAAAATGATGTTTCTGTACGTATCTCGGTTTTGAAATGTTCGCAAAGTATTTTAGAGTAAGGTTTGAAAAATTGCGGTCCCTTTCTAATCCGCTCCATTACATTCGTTATGTGACTCTTTGGATTTCCAGGCATCTTTTTGTGCATCATAATTGTTTTTCTGCTGTCACAAAAGTTTAATATTTGTTCAGTGAACTGCATCTTTTGTCCTGAGTAATAACCTGGAAATTACCTGGAAATGTTTACTTTTATTTTAAATACCTATTTGAACTTTAAGGTCTGTGTTTATGCAAAAATTCAGTTTCAGAAATGAACCCGCTCTGAGAAATATTTACTGAAGTGAAAAGTGGGACAACTATCCCTGGTCTCCCTTACACAAGTTTTCCATGTACACATATGATGACACATGAATGTGCATGAAATTGGTTTCATTTTCAGTGTCAATGTAGAAAAACCAGATGAAAACCAGCATTTTTCTGGTCTACCTGTATGTGTGACGTGCATAAATATTTCTTAGTGTTTAAAGGGTGTGTATATGGACAAAATCATTTAATAACCCTGAAGAGTTTATTCATTACATCCTACCTTGATGACACACACAAAAACTACAGCAATGGCATTTGAAGGAGAAATGCAAGACATGGAGAGAGTGAATGAGGCCTGATAGAAGAAGAGAGGGACGGTAAAAGAGAGAGAGGTCAGATGTTGGTCCGTGGTTAATGCGTTTATCTCAACTATGTCTGTGCTGTCAGATGTGTACCATTGTTATGTCCAAGGACACTAAGTGGGAAAGTCAGTGCACTGCTGATAAATTTATTCGCTGTGTGTGTGTTTGTTTGTGTGTGTGTGTGTGTGTGTGTGTGTGTTGCACTGAAAGAGCATCTATTCATGCTCCACAGCGACAGAGAGACACACACTGATGTGAAGTTTTCTCCCCTCAAGAGGTCTTTCAGAGAGAGAATAAGAGCAAAAAGAAAGACCTGCAGGAGGAAAACAGGATCTAAACAGGATCGCTGGCATTCCTTCATTTAGATGATCATTAATAATTAATGGATGAGTAAATGAACACACATTCCGCTCAAGAGCAAATATTTTTGAACAGGGCCTTTAAATGTGATTACAGCAGTTAAACTGGAGAAAAAGCTTGTGTTCCTTGGATTAGAGTGTGTGATAGAGATTAATGCGACCTCCAAACAATGCCACAGTGTGAGTGTGTTTGTGCACCATTGTTAGTAGTGGAAGTGAGCTTTTGGCTCCACAATATCAGTGTGTGATAAAGAGCAAACAGGAACGCGGCTAAAGTGTAAAACTGACTGCTGCTGAGTATATAAACATTCACACACACACACATATAGATGCCACTTAGAGCATTTCTAGGTCACTCTGCAGTTTGGCCTTGGTTCCTAAATGAGCCCACCATTGTTTTTGGTTTATTGAGTTGTCTTGAATAGTGATAGACCTAAGTATAGGCCCGGCCAATTAATTATCTATTAAACAAAGTCGTGGTGAGTCTTTCAACAACATAAAAAAATCTTACTGACCCCAAACTTCTGAACAGTAGTGTACTTGAGCTAAGTCTTGTCAGGGCATAATATAGATATTCTCTTATAAATACTGTGTAAAATACGTGTTTATTTGATTTTAACAGTTATATGACTCATTTGTAATTCTTAAAATGTGCTATGTTGGCATTACATCTGCCATCAGTCACCCGGTGCTCTTGATATCAGCCATTAAAACCCTAGTCGGTCTTGAGTTTTAAGCTAACAAATAAACACATGAAGTGAAATAAACGAAGCACTGTAAACTTGAATAATGCTTCCCTCCTACAAACAAAATAGCGATTACCTCACTGTCATTAATCTTGTCATAAAGAGACTATGGGTGTGAACTGCTCTGCACACACACACACACACACACACACACACACACACACACACACACACACACACGCATACACACACACACGCATACACACACACACACACACACACACACACACGCATACACACACACACACACACACACACACACACACACACACACACACACACACACACACACACACACACACACACACACACACACACACACACACAAAACACTGAGACATACACTTCTTTATTTTTTAGTTATCTCAGTTTTCCCATCACAATAGGACCTGAACTCTAATTTTGTGGATTCTTATATTACTGAAATGTATATTAAAGGTTTGTGTACATAAATATCTTCCGCTGGTGAAATATAATATCATATTTGCCAAACAGATGTATTGTGTATTATAAGCTGCTCATCCCTCATTGGTTCTGTTAGAATCCTGGATCTTGCCAGTTTCTACAACAGAAGTTTAATCTCTGTTTTACCCGTTCACGTGTGTGTGTGTGTGTGTGTGTGTGTGTGTGTGTGTGTGTGTGTGTGTGTGTGTGTGGAGGGCAGAGGGGCCGAGACCACCAACACCCCTCATCATGTAATTACAGTAGGGATCAGGTGATTAAGGTTTGGGTCATTGGGTTATCATGCTTTTGGAGGGTAAAGAAGATTAGCAACCAGACTGAAGGATTACTGTTCATCTTGAAGAGGGCAGGCCAAAAATGAGAAAGGGGAGTCTAATACGCCCATGGAGTAAACAGAAGGCGGATGAGAGAGAGAGAGACAGTTATTAAGTACATCAAAACTTTGATAACTATAGTTTTGCACTCACTAATTGTTTCCTCATTTTTGTTTCCTCATTCCTCGCTTTACCCTTAAAGAAATGCATAGTACTTATGCATAGGAATGTGTTTAAAATGAAACAAACTACCGTTCAGGTTTGGTGTCAGTGAGATGTTATTAGGGGAAATACATTACTTTTACATGCATTTGATAAAAAGTGACAAAGACTTTTACACTGTTACAAAAAATGATTTATTTCAAATATTCTATTTCAAATAAATGCTGTTTTGGACTTTCATCATTTATCAGAGAATCCTGAAAAACTGTTTTCAACATTGATAATAATAAGGAAAGTTTCTCGAGCACCAATTCTGCATATTTACAGTATATTTCTGAAGGACCATGTGACACTGAAGACTGGATTCAGCTTTGTCATCACAGGAAATTTATCAATATATTAATACAATTTTAAATATATTAAAATAGACAATAATATTTCACAATATTATATATAAAATAAACATAAAAAGTCGTATTAGTGATGGAAAAAGCCATTTGGCTCCTGTTCATACTGGCTGACATGCTGAGATCATATAACCAAATGAAAACTACTCGTTCTCTTATTTCAGAAATCCCCGTTATTGGAGACTTTCGCTGGTAGAATGAATTAATCATGCTGACATATACCTGCAAATAGGGTATTTCTACAGAAAACCTGACGTGGCTTCCTTTCTAGTCTGTGTATATATAGTTACATAGATGTATAATAACCAAGATAAAATTCATATCAGCAATTGAAACAAAACAAGTAATTTCCTGTAATAAATTTACATCTAGAAATAACTGCTGAAGACGGTGTCTTTTTTTTAAGCTTCTGATCCTCACTTTCAAAGCTTTATTGAAAGAAAAAGACAAAGTGAGATGCTGAAAGAAAGAGGCTGAATGTGAATGATTGTACTTTCCGTTGGTACACAAAAGCATAGGGACATTAGCACTGGGCTGGCAGTAATCCTGGCTGCCCTTGGGTACTACGACCAGCCCAGTATGAATACAAAAAAAGGGTGAATTCAGCCTCCACCTGGCCTTTATGACTGGACCATATCAGGCATAAATACCCACAGACCCCTTGCTTTTCCTGTAAATGGACTGCTCCGATCAGGCAGTACTGTGACCAAAGGGAAAGTCATTGAGAGGAGGGAGTAGGGGGCTCCTGTCATACTTTTTCATATTTTGAAATATCGCTGAATAACTCTGTGCTGTTAAAGCACAAATGACTCCTCTTGGATAGATACAGGTGTGTACTGTCATGTGATTCATCTTCTGACTGACTTGTGTTAGCTGGGTGTGCTGGCAAAACATTGTTTATCTTAATCAGCAGGTGGCACAAAATTGTGTGCGTGTGTGGCTCAGACAAATGTCATGGAATTACTGATCATTCCTTGATTATACCCTACATTCCCAGCATTTATAGTGTCTCTTGTGTCCTTTCGCTCTTCTCATGCCTGGTCCACATGGAGGGGTGCTTATTCAAGGTCAACCTGTGTTGCTTTGTTATATAACACACATATACTCATAGACAGACGGTATTATTTATGCATCTGCCTTTAGCACACAATGTCTTCATCGCCCTAGTACGAAATGCACGGAGAATCCACAACTTACACGCTGCAAAGAAAACTTTACATTTGGTCTTTCAGCTTTGATGTGTAAGGCTTAGAGAATGCCGTCGGCTTCTGCTCGTGGGGGTGTTTCTTGTTTTCATTATAAAGAATGAAAAGCCTGCAGACAAGTTACTGAACCTGACTGACCAGTTTTACGGCAAAACATGACACCAGAAAAAGAAGATCAAATGAATGTGCATAAATGTGCATTTGTATTTTACTAGGCGAGAGTACCTGCGCATATGAAAAATGTTTGATATATCAGTAATACATATCAAAATGTATTCCTTCAAGACGTGAAATCTTACGCAGTGACCATACAAGTTTTTGAACATTTACTTAACCCCTAATAGTGTAACCCCAAAAATGAAAAATGTCATCATTTACTTACTCTCATGTTTTTTTCCAAACCCATAATAATGAAACCTGAGCGATTTCTATCCCTCCATTGACAGTCTATTCCAACAAAATGATCAAGCTTCAAAAAGTAAGTAAAGACATTCTAAAAGTAATATGATTTGAAGGGTATATGCTGCCTTCACGTATATGATATGGTATATATATATATATATATTATATGATAACTATCGGAATTATCGTAAATATGAGTTTCCTAGTTAAAAAATTGGACGTGAATGCCCTCTCAAGTCGTATTTACCACTAGGAAGCTCAGGGATTATTTTGATAGCCAAGATCTTGAGTTGGGCAGTCCATAAACTTTAAACATGGCGGAGGTGACAACGATTACTGCTGTGACTACTATGCTTTATTAGTTTTTCCCACAACGGCTTCATCGCCTTGTCTTGTCATTGAAGTTTCTGCAGATTTCTGCAGATCTAGTGTCGCTTATTGACACCGCCAAGTTTCAACTGTGGCAGTTTCTCAGCAGTGTTGTTGTATTTGGGAAACCCTGTTATTGTGCTGACAGGCAGCCAGGAAGGAAGAAGGCCCACCCCTGGCTTCCCACCCACCACCTTGTGAGCCGATGCCATTGACGAAAATGCTTTCTAACCTTTTACTCTACTTTGCCACTGCACACCAGTACACTGAGGAAGGAGAGATCTTTTACACCTAGCCGCTGATGTTTATGCTAACACTTATGGAGATATGCTGTAGATAAGATCTTAAAAGAGAAGTGTATCATTTCTGCATAAATATAGTGTCAGTCCAGTTATGTGTCACAGTCACTGGCAACAAAAGCTTAGATTTCATGAATTTAGTTCACAACTCAGAAAAGGATCAGATCGTGACAAACAGTAAGGCTGTATATTGAGATGTGCTACCAAAGCTATTCTTAGGTTATGGTTAGGGTTTAGGTTAGGGTTAGGGGTTAGTATATGCTTCAGCGTTGTGTAGGCGATCAGCACTTGAGATTGAAATGAGCAATGAAATCTTTAGAATTGGTGGCGGGTTTGCGCTCAACTTGAAAATCAGGCGAATGCATTACTTATAGTACATACTACATTAATATACAATATTATGCTGGACAGAACAAAAAATATATACTTGCCTTTTAAGAAAAGCATTATTCCACTTTAGACCTTAGTCAGGTTAAACACCATATTGAATTAAACACTGATGAAAACAAGGCTGTGAGGGATAGACTTAAACAATGGCACACTGTATAAAGGTCCTAGATCACTTTGTTTCATGAAGTTTCTGTCTACTGAAAGTTTTTTCAGAAAGACGTTTCATCAGGTATGTTGTTAAACAACGGTACAATCCATTAAACGCACTGTACTTCTATCCCTCAGCCTCATTGTCATTCCTGTCAAAAATGTGAAATGGCGCTACCCTGACCAAGGTATATTTCTGTAAAGGTTGCATACACCATTGTTTGGCAAATTTTTGCAGCCGAAATCCAATAGGATTCCATGATATCAGGAATTTAGCATGAGGCAAAATATTTTCCAGCACAGATTTCGCTACGGGTTCATGTTGGAGACGTGAATTTGCTGCGTTGACCAACAGAAAGCTGTTTGGTTTGAAAGTGACTTGTGTGTAAGCTGTGCTTCATACATCACTACAGTTCTGGCAATAGACAATGGACATTTTTTGCCCACAAAATGTCTCTAAATTGATGTTCTGTAGCTCATGTGAGAATTGTTGTGTGTATTGGGCTTTTAGCTGATGGAATATGTAGTGCTTTCATTAGTAAGTGCGGTTTGGAAGCACGTCTTTTTTCTTTTTGCATTTTGCTGTGGGCAAATGGAAGGTGTAATGACTGGACAAACATGGGAAGGATGCAGGCGGCATAGGGCAGGTCAGAGGGGGTGTGAGTTCAATCAGTGCTACACATCTGCTGAGAGTGGTTTGTGTTGAGCTTTGTCAGCGTTTCTTGCTCTCTGTGTCTCTGTTTGAATGTAAGTGTGTGGTAAGATAATGGCTTGTCACATAAGATTGATAACAGGATGGGCTGAAAAACATCACTGCATGCATGTCAGAGTATAGACATGTGTGTGTTGTGTGTATTGTAATGAATTGTGAGAGAAATGCCTTGTATTTGTGGGGGAGGGGGAGGGCTACTGCAGTCCATGCCGTCATGTCATCGCCTGCAGGCCAGCTCACATCTCCTACTCTGTAAGTTTAGACCTACTGGCTTTATTGGCTCTTTGCCTACTGAGAATATTATAATGTTCACTGTTGGTTATGGGCACTGTAATTATAGATCTCAAAAATAAATATCCACCACACTACTTAGGAGCTTGGCAAAAAGAGAGACACACACACTGTAGTGTATACTGTGTGCATGGCCTTACATGCTTCTGGAATCATGCAGTTGTTTTGCCCATTTTTGGAGATAATGTTGACCATGTTTACACACAGTTTTAGATTAAGGTCTATGTTCTGGTTAAGCCTTTATTTGTGTAAAGGTGCTTGCTGTACAGCAACTGGAATATTCCTATATGGGAATATTCCTAATATATGTACCGTAATATATGGTATCAGCATGTACTGAATAAACTAAGAAATGCACGTTCTGTATTGGAGATGCTCTCTTTTGCCATTTATTTTAATTGATTTTTAGTTATTCTTCACAATTATTTACAATTCTCATTCATGTCCTCGATAATAGCACACAAGAGTGCAATTAAATCCAATATGTAGGACATGTAAGAGTTTTTTTTTTTTTATCCTGTCTGTATATTAATTTGTTTTACTTATGTTTTCTTTTGATTAGAAATCAATATTCTGAACTAGCTCTTTACGTGACACAGAATTCTAATTGGCACAGGCATATCCTAGTCTTTTTCAAATTTCTAGAAACAATGATATTATATTATTGGCTTATCCATGTTATGGCAATGGGGGTCATGTGTTTACATGAAACATAAATAACTAGAATATGATAATATTCTATTAATCAGAATTTTCATGAGCATAACATGGTCAGTGTTTCTGTCTCTCATTCTAACTCTCACTTTTAAGTTCTCTCTCAGTTTGTCTATTTTTTCCTGCAAATCCCTTGTTCTAGATGGATACTCTACAATAGTGAGTCATGTGATCAAGGGTTTTAAGTGGAAGGAAAGCTTTATTGATCGATGGGAAGGATTCCAGAAAACACCCGTCCTCACACACACACACACACACACACACACACGCGCACACACACACACACACACACACACACACACACACGCACACACACTTATGCAGCTGTTAAGCCTCTGAAGTTTCTCTGTTTACGATGTGCGCTTAAAGGGGGGGTACAATGGTGTTTCATGTATTCAGAGTTGTTTACAGTGTTAAAGAGATAGATTCTCATGCTAAACATGGGCAAAGTTTTAAAAAAATATTTTGGACGAATAACGGAGAATTTCTATGCTGAAAATCTTACTTCCGGGTTGGTACAAGTTTCGGCTGGTTTTTTTTAGATCGTGGATCTAATGACGTAGATGAGAGTGGAACTCCTTATATGAGCATTTCTCTCGGAAAAGCGCGGCCGCGAGCACGTCGACTAGAGGAGAGCGAGACCGCGCACATCAACGCGCTTCAACAGGAAATCATCGGCAGCGCTGCATAGGATTTGTTCAAGAATGTCTCCAAAAAAGTGTGTATTTGGATGTGAGGGAAAGCTTACCGTGTTCAGCTTTCCAAAGAACCCAGTGTTACAGGAACAGTGGATGCAGTTTGTTTTTCCGGGGCAGCAACGGAGTGTAGGAAGTGCGGTTGTGTGTGCTGGTCGTTTCAGTGACGAATGTTTTATTAACAAGGCTCAGGTCGACGCTGGATTTGCAAATCGTTTGCTATTAAAACGTGGAGTGGTCCCAGTGATAAAAGACCCCATTCATGTAAGTACAACTGGATCAGATTTCTGTCTTTTGCTGGAAATCAAGAACTACCGCTTGACTCTATAGCTCCGCCTCCAGGACCTCGGCTTTTTCCGGAGAGAATCGGAAAGCTGTATTTTTCTTTTCTAAATATAATAAAACTAAACACTTTTTTGAGATATTAAGGATGCACTACTACTCTATAGGTACTCAAGATTAACATGAGATTAGGTGAAACTGTGCATGTTATGTACCCTTTAAGTGAGGGGAGTTTAGGCTTGGTTCATCACCAAAAGCATAGTGTGCAGTTTTTAACCTCAAGATATCATGCAATTTGACAAGAAACAAAAAAAAAACTTTCCAGTAGGCCTATACAGTCCAGTGTACATAATAAGTTTTTCCATTGCTGCTGCTATGTGGTTAATATATTTTATCATTGTTTACTAAATGTATTTCACAGTCTTGTTTGCTATCTCCAGCTTTGATGTTTTGGTCTGCGTCATCATGGCTGCAAGGGCAGGATGTTTTTAAGCACACCTCTTGTTCTAGTGGAGCATGATAATTTCGCTCTAGCTGATAAAGTGTCTGCTTAGGCAGTGTAATAACGCTAAGCCTTTCCACTGGCCTAAAGTTCCTGCCTAGTGCCTAGAAAAACTCTTGGGCTCGAGCCGCTTGTGTCCACAAGAAAAGACTCTTTAAAATCTGCTCCTCTTCACATTCACATTCACTGTGCCGTGATCTCTCATGTGTTGACCATTATGTTAAATTTTTAAGTGTTCCTCGCAACCTTTTCAGATCTCAGAATAACTCAACTGCTCAGTTGGAATCATGAAGAAATTCATCTGTCCTTTTCATTAAGACCATCTACATCACTTACATCATCAACCTCCTGTGAACCTGAGAATTCATCCATTTAGAAATAAACCATCTCTCTATTTCAATTATTTATCTTTCCCTCTTTTTTGCACTCTCGTCCCTCAGCCTTTAAAAAGTGTATAAACTCGTCATTGCATAACTGCCGTAGTTTTGTGCTGTGGCTTTTCTGGCTTTTATTTTTTGGATGGACCAAAAATAATAATGATCCTGAACTAATAAATGATTTAATGTAAGTATACACCAATATTAAAAGCTGCTAATTATTCTGTTGTTAAATAGTTGATATTAATAATAAATAGCAGATCTAAAAAGTCTATACTATAATGTTGTGTAAAGAAGAAAACAAGAAAAAACACTAAATATGAAATATATTTAAATGCTCCAAGTCAATTAAGGCATTGCATTATTATACAGTATTAAAAATATATATTCATTATGAGATTTGCTAAAGAATACATTTAACAATGTTATTAAATTGTTGTTTTTAAAGGGATAGTTCACCAAAAAAAAAAAAAAACATTATTCCAAACCTAAAGTATGATTTTCTTTTGTCTGTGAAACTTAAAATTAGATATTTTGAAGAATGTTGGTAATCAAATTATTCCTTTAAAGATAAACTTTAAATCAACGTTATATGATGGCAAAGGTAATATAAATCTGAGAACATGGTAAATGAGCATCTACAATTTATGCTTTGATATGATAAATAAAAAAATATAACTGATACCTGATAATGCCGATCATCCCGACCCTACTTTAATGTGATTTCCAACACTTCCTCAGCAAACACAAAAACTCAGAACAGTTTCTGACATATGATGTCATTGTAAAGTATCTG
The DNA here is from genome assembly GCF_949319135.1 of Squalius cephalus. NCBI lineage: Eukaryota > Metazoa > Chordata > Actinopteri > Cypriniformes > Leuciscidae > Squalius > Squalius cephalus. Next base: position 39,026,226 of record NC_137124.1, read on the forward strand.
TGTTTTTTTGCCTTCTGCAGTGACTTTATATAGTTCTTTTATCCCAAACTGTGAATTAGTTCATAAAAACTGGCATTAAAGACAGAAAACACTATAATCCCCTTCATCAGGTTTCCCCTTCATTTAAGAAATTGAACATGCACTCTTGGCTAGTCACAGTCTATAAAAACTGTGCTCTATGTTGTTTTGACCCAATGAAGGGAAAATGAATTAGAATCAAAGCAGCTCTTATTTCATTACGGCCATGCAGTGAAATCATCTTATAACGGCTCTGCATATTAAAGGCCATTAACAAGACGTGTGGAGTCTATTTATGCTGAATTACCCATTTCAAGAGCCTCATCAAAGGCCGGGATTAATGTTATTTTGAGCCTGAGTTGAATATTGTTTTTGAAGACTTTTAATAACCTCCCTAGCTCATTCTCTTTAATAAGCATCTTTTAAAAAGCCAATCTCTCTCGTCTCGTCTCGTCTCGTCTCGTCTCGTCTCGTCTCGTCTCGTCTCGTCTCTTCTCTTCTCTTCTCTTCTCTTCTCTTCTCTTCTCTTCTCTTCTCTTCTCTTCTCTTCTCTTCTCTTCTCTTCTCTTCTCTTCTCTTCTCTTCTCTTCTCGAGGTCTGTAGGTGTGTAAGACTCTTTGAACTGTGACAGCGGTACCTTCAGTCAAATCTCTCTCTCATCTGGGGTAGGGGGGCGGTTCGTAACAGGATGGGTTTGCCACACAGCGCCATGGCCCTGGATTCTCCCTCCCACAGCACGGCCTTAGATGGTTGCTGCTCTGAAGAAGCAGATCTGACACATACGTTTCGTGCTTGTGAATGTATTGATGAGAACAGAGGGAATGAATGAGCGGGACTGTTTGAAAGAGAAGAGCGAATGGGCTTTGAGGTTTTTTTAATGAAAATTTTCTCAGACTAAACCCATGAGCTTTCACAGGTAAATCTTCTGAGTGTAATTAGCATGCATTTTGTTTGTGAGTGTATGAACTGTCAGTGCCTGAGGTCTGGTATGTGTAAAGGTAATTCGCACAATAACAGGAAGGAGAAAAGCTCCCTCTCAAACAGGCCTGTGAGGAATGTACATTTTGGCGCAAATCCTCCTCTTACTTGCTCTTTCATTTTCATCCTTTATTTTAGTGCCAACACATACATATTTACCTTTGCGCTTCTATTCACAAATATCTTCATCTATTATGCCTGACAATGCATTGGCAAACAATAAGAAAAAGCAACAACAACAAAAAAAAAAAAAATGTACAAGAAAGCATTCACGCTCACATTCACATGTGTACAGAGTTCACTCTTTCCCAGAACTGTGAATACCACGTCAAGTCCTGGAAACGTTTATGGCCTTGTCTGAGTTTTAAAAACCTCCATCATAGTTTCTCTCTCTGCCTTTCATTTGCATGAATTAGTCATTGCACATGGACTTTTGCATATTGTTTTTTGTGTTTGTATGTTTGACAACATACAGTAAATATATATATATATATTTACAGTATATATATATATATATATATATATATATATATATATGATTTGAAGAATCAAACGGTGCCAAAACTTTATAGCTCTATGAGAAATAGCACAAATAATATTTGCCTTCATAACATTCAGTCATAACATAACATTCAGTCTATCGCAGAGTGTAGTTTGAGTTCACGGTGTAGTACAAAATAATAAAAATAATAGCATACCTCTCCTTATAAAGTCACATGATTTGAAGAATCAAATGGTGCCAAAAATGTATAGCTCTACGAGAAATAGCACAAGTAATATTTGCCTTAAATACAGACCTAATTTCGATTAAACAATCACACTTAAACCAAAGCAGAACAAACTTTCCATAAATGTTTGACCCATATTTAAATAGGGTGTTGGTCAAACTGAAATATGCTTATGAGATCTGCAGTTTGTTTATTCTGACCACTATATATATATAAACAAACTGCAGATCTCATAAGTGCTATTTCTCGTAGAGCTATACATTTTTGGCACCATTTGATTCTTCAAATCATGTGACTTTATAAGGAGAGGTATGCTATTATTTTTACTATTTTGTACTACACCGTGAACTCACACTACACTCTGCGATAGAGTGAATTTTAGAAGGGTAAGGTCACCTCAAATGGAACAACAATTGGAATAAAGGATGTTTCATCAGTCCACTGATGTCCGTGCAGACTTGTGCATGGGGAAACAGCACATGGTCAAAGTATTTGAGTGCTCGAGTGCTCGAAAGAAAAAAGGTCCACAAGGTTGTGCGCATGTGCCAAACGAGTCCATCCATGCTCTCTATTGTCACGGATTCTCTGTTTTTGGTCGAGGACTCTTATTTCAAATATTTTCAGTTCCTTTGTTTCCCGTGTTATAGTTACTGATTTGGTTTCCCTCGGTATACTGATTATGTTCACCTGTCTCTTGATTGGTTCCTTATTTATCCTATAGCCCTCAGTTTCAGTCGTGTTTTGTTCTTGTTGCATTTTCGTGTGTTTTTCCATTTTGCCGGCATTTATCGATGTGCTCCTGAGTGTTTTGTTCCTTTATTAAATTTAAACTGCTGAACTTAGATCCTCATCTCCTCTCTTTGTTTGACCACAATGTGAGAACTATCAAATGCACTTTGAATAGCTTGCACACTCAACTGTGCACTAGGTAGGGCAGAATTCTGAAAATGAAGTGCACCCGCACCTTTAGAACACCTTAGAACTGCATAGCAACACCCTGGCAACCCCTCATAACACTGTAGTATATTGGTGGTGAGTTTTGCACAGGCAAGCACAACATATTTTCTTACTTTCGTATTAAGGGGAGACACGGCAGGCAAAAACATCGTTTTTTTTTTTCCACTGGTCAATTTTGAGATTTTGGACTATTTGTCTTCAATAACATGTCTTCTTTCAGACTTGTGGTGAAAAAAAGTCAGAAATACACATTTAGGTCTTTATTTTACTACACTCTGTCTATTTGCGTCTGTAGATTTCTCCTAAATTCAACAAAAGTTGGCGTTCTTAATCATCCCGCTGCTCCGCGATCTCTGTCTGCACACTGTCATCACATACACTGTTGGAAAGCTCTCTCTCTCTCCTGTACAATGCTGTTGGATCCAAATATGGTCATTTCCTTTTTATCAGCAACCAATCGTGAAAGTACAATGGGGCATTTAACTCTAAAAGCGAAATCTCATTGGCTGATGTCCATTTCTGACAACGTGATTCGTTCAGATGCATCACGTGACATGCTCTGACATTTCCAGAGTGTTCTTGACTGTTTTTCACTGGGGTTCTGTTCAGTTGAAGGCCATAAATGCTATGCTATATAAGTTTTGATGTGTTTTAGGTGGTTTGTATTGTTGATTGCTAATGATTTGATAAGATATTTTGTCTGTAAATAGTTGTTTCCACTAAAAAAGTATGAATTTTTACAATACAAATCTTTAAAGGCCATTTTCTCAAAATGGGTTTTTTTCTCATACTCTGAGCCAGAAATCCCCACTTCAGCAGCACTTACATAAACCAAACTTTCCAGTTATATTCCTATCTATATTCTTAAGGTTTTTACAGAGGGGTTTGTTCATATATCGTTCAGATTCTGATTTATACAACAATTTACCTAAAAACGGGACGAAACTGGATTTTTTTGGCTGTTGACAGTCTTTTCTGATTAATGGAATGATAAAAAGAGATATCCAAAATCCCCTCAGTAAAAACCTTTGACTCTAATATGTCAACAAAATGAAACAAGAATTTTGAATCTGGCTTTATCCAATGTTCAGATTTCTCTTCTGGAAATATATGTAAATTAGCGCATTTTAATGAGATAATACCTCATTTGCATATTTAAACAAATATTCTAAAAACTTGTAATACAAACGATATTTGTCTTAATGTCAGTAATCAACTGGGGTAGTTTCATGCTGATATCTATTAGTTTTTTTTTTTTTTTCTATTCACCTGGGGGGTCTCCCCTTAAAAAACAATTTCTTCTGCAGTTTGTGTTGGTTTTTGTGTTTTGCGTAATCTCTATAAATAACTGATCCCTGGTCTTTTTTTCTTTGCAGAAACTTTTGTTACTTTTGGGGTCAAATGCTTTAAAAATAAGAAATAGGTTCAGTTACTGGATGTTCTGCATGGGTAAACACACATGGAAATTTGCAGTGCCAAAGATCATTAAGTTGAAATAGGCATGGCTGTGATAAATGGTCGCAGTGTAAGAGAACCGCTGGGCAGGAAAAGCATTTGAGCCTGTGTTATACTTTGATGGATTAGAAGGCCCTGCCGCCGTAAAGATACCATTTCACACATTTTAACTGAGGGAATTAATCTGTTCACAAAAACTGAGATGAGTCAGCGGTGGTGTATTTGACTGTTTGTGGGGTTTTTTTTATTTTTTTTTAAATATCACTGTCTCCCACTCTCTTTCCCTCCCCAGCTGTGACCATTATATTCCATGCTCTAAATCTCTTTGATGAGACCGGAAAAGCAGGAATTATTCATTGAAGATGCTTTTATGACATGTAGGCGTCCAACATATCCATAGCTTCAAAGTCTATCACTGAGTGTAATGGATAGTACATCATGAAAGAGGGTTTTGTTGATTGTCAATGAACATGTCCAGGAGCTATTGATCTAAGAAGGCAAACATGAATGTTGTGGGCTGCTTTTTAATGTCGATGCATGCATTACTTGTACTGCAAATGTATGAATATAGACCCACTAGAATGATGTGTGTTTATATGTGTTTCTAGCTCATAAAGGACAAACTGGGTGTATTTTATAAGGTAGATGTTGTAATCTTAACTTATTCATGACCATGCAACTATGGTCAAAATCCTAGTGCCTAGTTCTGTTCTAAAATCTACTATGTAGACTACGTTCTCAATCCATTCCCACATGGACCAATTGGCGTCACTTTTTAATGCACATGGTACCTGGAAAGTCAGTGTTGGAGAGGGATGGATAATGTGAGTGTGTAGTCATAAAGAGACGGATGAAAGAACAGATTGGGCCCTGAGTAATAAGACTCTAGGCCAGTATCTGATGACATGGTCGATCTTATGTCTGTGACGCTATAGTTTGCGTGCTCAGCACCTGTGTTCCCTCACACAAAGACTTTTGTGTTTTAGCCTCGCTGAGAAAAAACAGCCCTGATATTTTGAATCATGTGATATGAACCCTCCTTTCATGAGGCGGCTTATAAACAACATGTGACCATTGAGCATCAGCTGATCAAACTAACGCAGACCTCAAATAGTTCACAGATCAGAGGTGAAGTTACAGTGTTACTGTCTAGATAGCATCCAGATGGAATAGTTCACCCTTTCTGTCATTATTTACTCACCCTCATGCTGTTCCAAGCCCGTATGGTGTTATTTTTTATTCATAGAACACAGAAAGGAGAAATTTTAAACTCCTACTTTCTATTTAATGATAGTTTATAGTGACGATGGCTGTTAAGTTTCAAAAAAGACAAAATATCGGTCTGTTTTTCACACAAAACGACTTGAAATTGTGCGCTAGTCATGAGAACAACTTTTATGATGCCTGTTTGTACAAGGACGTGACCGTTAGAGCAGGGTTTTCTTTCTCTTTCAGGTAGCAGTTCAACAGCATCTTATTATGAGCTTTCATGCTTTGACTGTCTTTCTGTTTGTGGATGAGTGTACAAGAAAAACCTTAAGACCTCATTTATCTGAAGTGTTTTTCTCAGGGTTCTCTCTCAAGGCCTCTGAACTTTGGTTTTTCCTTTCCACCACCTCTCAAATGTCCTTTATCTTTCAAGTCAAGTCACCTTTATTTATATAGCACTTTATACAATACAGATTGTTTCAGCTTTACAGTGATATACAGGAAAATAATTCAATGATGCAAACAGAATTCAATTCTGCTGTAAAGCAGCTCTAAAAAGAGAATGGTAAACAGTCATTATTTAAGTGAAATCAGTTTAGTGTTGATTCATTTCGGTTCAATAACTGTGTAAAGTTCATCATTTATCTAATGAAAACATGTCATCCAATAGTGTCAATCCAGTGCAGTCAAGTCAACAATACTGCTGAATGTTAGGTATTCCCAACTAAACTTAAGGCAAAATGTGAAAGAACCCAAACTCCATCGGCGACAGAAAGGAGAGAAACAAGGCAGGTGGACAGTTTCTTTCTCTCTCTCAGTTCTTCTTCCATTTCTATTTCTATACTCTTTGAATAACATCCTGATTTCAGAATTGTTCACTGTGTGAGAATAGTTTTCACCTTCTGTGCTGTTTTGTAGACTTTAATACACATTTACAGCAATTTAATGTAAACTTTTCTGTCTTCCTGACATCCTCAGATGTGATTTGAACATGACAATATAAAATGCTTACATGCTATCGCTGCTATTCTACACTGGATCTTCAATGGTAACAGCACGGAAGGGTTAATGTTCCAAGTTAAACACAAATCGCCATGTGCTCCGTGAGGAACTTTCATTTGTGTTTTAGTTGTAATTTTACTGACATTCCCGATCACTGTGACCCAGGTCGTGTTTTTAGTCTCCTGTGGACTGAATCTGCTCAACCGGAAAGAAAACAATGTTCTACACCTGCAGATGGCTTATTTGCATTTCATCATAAACCGCCTCATGCTGCGTTAAAGAATGGCTCTCCATTGCGTTCATTTTTTCCACAGTCTTGTTTATTTAGTTTGTCTTTCTCTGGCAACTGCTCCAGCAGTAGTGATACACAAAATATAAGATTTACCAAAATCATGATTATTCAAAATTTATGAAAAAATATAGGAACAACTGAAACCACATGTAGGGGAGAGTGAGGTAATATGAGCCAGTGGGTAAGTTGACCCACCCCATTTATCTTGGCAACTGTACACTTTTATTGTCATGTGACCATATATTTTGGAACCATCCATAATTTTTGCCAGACTGAAAAGGAGCAAACCATGGGAGGAGTGGAAGGACTGTAACATTCATTGTAACATTTTTAGCATAACAGATGTAATGGCTGTTACATCAAAGCAAATTGGTCCAGGTCTAAATTATTTATGATCCATACTGGCGATTTAGCAATGTATAAAACCATGCGAATCATTTATTAGGCGGAGATTAGGTGGAGATTTTTCGTGAGAAGTTCTCCTGTCCATACAAATACAAAATAATCCATGTTCATCAAACTTTCTGTTCATCAAAGAAACCTGAAAAAAAATGCATCATGGTTTACACAAAATATTTAACAGCTGTTTTCAACAATGATCATTAATAAGAAAAGTTACTTAAGCACCAAATTAGCATATTAGCATGATTTCTGAAGGATCATGTGAAATTCCAATTCCAAAATAGAAATTCCAATTCCTAAATTCCAATAACATTTCACAATATTACTGTTTTTACTATATACCATACAGTATATATACTATATATTAGAGCTGCCCTCGACTAAAGATTTTTCTAATCGCACATGTATCGCAACAGACTGTCAGCAACTTGACTCATTCCTCCCTAAATCATTCCAGTTTTGTGTGAAATATGCATCAGTCAATTAACAGACTCTGGGAAGTTCATGGACATACAGTACATCTGATGCTGAGACTTTTTATTTTCCAAAAGTCACTGGTTCCAACTCTCTGTTTCTCATCCACACTTGACTTCTCTCCACCAAGCTGTTTCCCTGAAGTACTGGCTTGATTTCGACCTCCTGTGGAGCAAGAAGACAAAAGTTTTTCCTCACAATTTCTGCATTTTGTTTGCAGCCCACAGCAAAGTCCTGCACAGCTTCCCTAATGTCCCTGAGCTTTTTGTCTCTTGAGTGTGAAACTCTAATGAGGTACAGGGATGAGATTCCCAGGAGAGGCTTCCCGCTGGCATTGGATGGGACAGGGATAATAGAGCCAGTCAGATTTGTGTGAACCCAGACGAGGAAGACGTGGCAGAAAAGGGGAATGAGGAGGTCAGGGGAATCCATTGGTAAAACAGCACAGAATAGACTAGCTTGTGCGTTCGAATAAGAGAAGAAAATAGGTAATAGACTCACAGGATGCTCGCAAAAATTAAAAAAAGGAACAGAAGAAGAGAGAAGTGCTCATGAGAGGTTCAAATTTAGAGGTGAACAGTGATCACAGCAGTTCAGTTCCTTATTCTATGTTTAGTAATATAAAGACAAAGTAACGTGTTAAAGCTAATGTGTATAACTGTAAGAAAGCCATTCATTTCCTGACTTCTGAAGAGTGCAAACACTGCAGCTCTGTGACACTCCATTTGAGGTTGACATGTCAACTTCTGGCTTGACCAATAGTCTGATGTTCTTTGTTGAAAGTTATTATTCAGCGTTTGTGCATATATGTGTTTGTGTATATATCCTATAGGACACACACTGAACTTCATATGCCAGACAATGAAACTGATGAAACAATTCTATTCAAATACATTTTCTTCCTTGTCATGGACTAGCCATTACATCCAGGGTGTTGTTTAAAGTTCAAGACGCTGGGATAGACACTAGCATCCCCACGACCCTAGATTGGACAAGTGAGAATGGAGAATGGATGAATGGATGAATGGAGTGAAGTTCATGTATGTACTCTAGTGAAAAAAACCTTTACCAAAATGTATTTAAAATACATTTATTTCATACTTAGTATACTACAAATCCATTAACATATTTACTGACATATCACTTGAGACTTACTGATATAAATATCATAATTAGACTTTATTACACAATGCACATTTCCTAATATTAAGCTTTAAATGTGTTTTATTATCACTATTAGTAAGGATAGTATGATCTCTGTATAATATAAGTCTTTAAATGCAAGATATTTTTAAGTGTACCTACAGTATACTTGGAATAATTCCACTTTAGCACAATCAAATATACTCAAGTATATCTTTAGTTGGACCTCAGCACCATTTCCAGATAACTTAAGTGCATTAAGCACAAAATTAGTTGTTCCAATTTAGCAGACTTTAAGTATACTAATTTAGTATACTAAAAGTACAATTGCATGGTATTTATTTTAAGTACATAATATGTACATGTATTTGTAGTATACTTGGCATAAAATAAATGTAATTGAAATACATTTTAGTAGATTTATTTTTCACTAGGGTACACTCTTGAAAAAAAAGTAGTACAAAAGCTGTAACTGGGCCAGTATAATTTAAAAGGGTTCTAATATATACCGTTTAGGTACTAATATGTACACTTTTGGTACAAAGGTGTACCTTTTGAAAGGGTACCGGGCAAGTGACAGCTTTTGTACCTTGTTTTCTGAGATTTTATTTATTCATATATACATAAAGCGGTCAAAACAAGTATTTTTTGTATTTTTGCATCTCATGACTATCGGCCCCGCCCTGTTTGCCACAGTATTGTATGTTTTTTTTTTTTTTATATCGACATTTGTCCCGTTATCAACCATCCAGATAGAACATCCTACAAATCCCCTAGCAACCAGAACACCCTAGCAATGTGACAGGGAGTTTTACTTGGACAAGCACCACTTACATTTCAGAAAATGGGAAAATCAGTTTTTGCAATTCTGTTTGGTGCCTCTAACAGCACATACATTACACATAGTAGCTTTAAAGAAGCACAGATACACAGACACAATCTTAATCATGACCTTGACTGAACTAGACCTCACCTCACATTTTTAAGCAAAGACAAATATAGCAGATACGGTAGATTAAACCTTCCTTGGCCTGAGGTCTCAATGCTCAGCAGACATGAAATAGGCTGGCGTTCTGAAGTGAATGTGTCTGGATGTGAGGGTGAATGGGGACACAGCATAACTTAGTTAATAAACAGGTTAGTTTAGCTGGTTGTCGTTTTATGACGTGGGACAAATTAAAATGTGCTTTGTTGAACACACACATGCACATATATGTCTGTCAGTTTGCTCTTGTTGAAATGTAGCTCCATACAACTCACTGAACAGAAGAACCGTGAAATCCTTGGAAAATTGAACTTAATGGACAGGCTGTTTCTCTTCCCATGGGTCAAACACACACACACACACACACACACACACACACACACACACACACACACACACACACACACACACACACACACACACACACACACACACTATAATGGACAGAGGGGGTCTGTTCCACTCTCTGTAATTTTTTATGAAATGAAGAACAATGAGTAACTTTTCTAGCTTTTGGGAAGTGATGTGTGTGTGTATTGATGAATCTGCAACCTATAGAAATGTGTCTCTTATTTTATCTCATGGCAAAATTGCATCTAAGTGCTCTTTCTCTTCCCGTCAAACACATCAACACCCGACTCTTGTTTTAAAATGGTTACCACAAATAGATTCAGACATGTGCAGTAGTTTTGTCCATCAGGCCTGTTGTTGCCAGTCTGAGAGACTCTGACTGGCTGCTTTGTGGCTGTCCTGAACCCAGATCTTCTGGAGGACACAGCATGTGCTTCAAAGATGTTTTGTACCACACACACAGAGACGGACCAGAAGAAATGAGCCACAGATGTGACTTAAAGATTTTATTTTAATCATAAAGCTTCTTATGTGTCTGCCTATGTATGTGTGTGGTGGTGGTGGTGGTGGTGGTGGGGGTGGGGGGTGGGGGGGGGGGTGATCATGTGACACTGAAGACTGGTGTAATAGCTGGAGAAAATTCATATTTTAGGGAATAAATTACATTTTAAAATGTTAACATAGTTTTGTAATAACTATGTACTCTTTTTGTCAAAGAAATGTAGCCTTGGTGAGCTTAACAGACTTGTTTCAAAAACATTTATAAACTCTTACTAACCCTAACTGTTGAATGGCAGTGTACATTAGTAAGAAAGTGTTTTGTTCTGCTTAGAGAAAAACAGAGACAGTAAGTTGATGTGAATGTGTGTGCATGTCTGTTATATCTGACTGGCTCATTCCTCTGGGTTATCAGTGAAGCATGACGTTGTTATGTTCCATCTCAAGGTCTCCAGACATATTCCTGCTTATATTAACTTGCCACAGGTGAGAAATTTGGATTTCATATTCATTGTGGAAAAAAATATTTATATAACAGCCTCATAAATCACAGTGATATTACTGAAAACTCAGTCATCCAAGAACTGCCTTTAGATACGCTAATGATCATCAGTAGCTCTCCTGCGTGTGTTGAGTCTCCAGTATTCACCATATGAATGTGGAATCCATCTCTATTTGTACCCATGACATTTAGAGCAGATTGTCCACAGCCGTTCACAATTTCAGGTCATAGTTATATGGATATCAAACAGAGAAAAGTTCTATTGCTCAGAGGTTCTTTCAAATTTAACATAGAATGTATAGATTTCAGTAGCCTGGCAAGCCAGACCTACATCAAGATGTTAGGTCTGGCAACTCTCCATAGACAGGGCTCAATCCGAGGGGCGGGATAAATGGTTGTCTCTCAAAATCCCTCTGCACGCAATAGGATAGCGCTACAACCAATCAGAGCAACAAGCGGAGCTAGAGTCATAGAGAGAATGAATAGAGAATCTCTCTATGGCTCTGATCGGTATATTAAACTTTTTCCGTATCCAGTCGGCAAAACTCCGAACACATCTTCCTTTTTTAAAAATGACTGAAGTGCCGTTCTTGCTCTTTTCTCAAAGAAAAACTTAACTGCAAGTCCTCCAGTGTCGCGGCCAAAGCCGATTCAAAAGACCGCTGTTCCCCAGCAGCAGCAGCCATTCTTTGTTTTCAAGGTTCCCTAACCGTCGCAACTCTGTCGTCATTTTGTTAAGCCCGCCCCACCGACTCTATACACGACGTGATTGGCCTGACCCAATTTAGGTTTTTGCAGCAAAAAGGTCTATGGAGAGTTGCTAGACTACCCTGGCTGCAAAATACATTTTGCTGCCGCTAGGGTGCGTCTAGATTTCTAGGCTAAGATTTCAGTGCTTCATGTATCAACTTTTTTGTGTTTAGGCTTGTTTACATCAAGAATAATAACTACCTATATAACAATAACTATATTAGCATCAACATCAATGGATGAAAGCATTCTTTTTTCTGTTTAATAAGCTCATGTCCTCTGCCGATTTAAATTTACAAGCTTTTCAAAATCAGGTGGATTCTAATTGTTAATTTTTTTATCGTTCATCAGCTCTGAAAATGTTGTAGTTAAAGTTATTGTCCTTGGTGTGAATGGCCCCTTTCTCTTAAAAAAAAAACTAGACACAAATGAGACAACTGATGACAAAAAGTATAGAGCTTTAACATGAATGTCAAGATCTTAGATAATTTGATTTTGGGAGAATTTGTTGAGAAATGTTAATATTTTCTAGGTATGTAATCAAAGTCTTGGCAAATCTGAGCAAAGTTTGAGACAGTGTTGGGATCTCTTCTAAAACTGTAGAAGAGAATATGTGAGATTTACATCTCTTTTGCAGGATACTTAAGTGAGAGTCTATATTTGTTCTCCACTTAATGTCACTGTAATTTAGGAGAAACAACTGAGATATGTTAGAGATCCTACTGTGATTTTTCACACATTGAAATGAGTTTTTGGTATGCAATTTGGGTCACACTTTAGTTTACATTCCAATTCTCACTATTAACCAAATAATAACTATGACATTTGCCACAATAAACTCATAATAACTGCTTATTAATAGTTAGTAAAGTAGTTGTTAAGTTTAGGTATTGGGTATAATTAAGGGATGTAGAATATGGCCATGCAGAATAAGGATATTAATATTAATATGTGCTTTATAAGTACTAATAAACAGCCAATATCCTAGTAATATGCATGCTAATAAGCAACTAGTTAATAGTGAGACTTGGATCTAAACTATAGTGTTACCGAAATTTGTTGTGATAAAGACAGAGATTTTATGACAAGTGATAAGTTTAAATAATTGGACTAATGTCAATTTTCTCTCTCTTTTTTCATGTATCTTGGATTTATGAACTAGGTAAGTTAACGTGGTTTTGTGTATAAGTGTGTGTGTGTGTGTGTGTGTGTGTGTGTGTGTGTGTGTGTGTGTGTGTGTGTGTGTGTGTGTGTGTGTGTGTGTGTGTGTGTGTGAGTGAGAGAGAGAGAGAGAGAGAGAGAGAGAGAGAGAGAGAGAGAGAGAGAGAGAGAGAGAGAGAGAGAGGGATGAGAATGCAATAACTTGTATTCACAGACTAAAAGCAGCACTCATTAATAATTGATAAATAAATATATATTAGAAAAAGTGAAGACAGGAGAGAAGGAAAGTAAACATAAACTGGTAGAGCGAAATAGATTTAGAGCTCTTCTTGTTAACAGGCTCTGTGGGTTTATTCAGTAGTTCTGGGAGAGATGATTGTCAAGAGTGTTTCATTAGTTTAATCCACCGTTGCACTCCGGGGATGGATACGCCAAAGCGATAATGTCTTCTCTCTCCCTTTGAGTTCTTTCTATCTCTCTCTCTCCTCACCATTATTTTTCTCTTTTTGAGAATTTCACTTTTGTGAGCCATAGTTCCATGAGCCAACATGTCCATTTAGTGAAGTTAGCAAACCTACGCATACTCTATCTAATTCAATAAAGAGAGGTCAGAGGTCATCTGATCAATGATTAATGTGATTAGACAAGGATGGAGGAGAGGAAAAGAGTTTTATATAATCTCACTCTTGTGCCAAGTAGAGCACAAGTATCCGGAAATGAGAATTCAGTTTTAGCCAAGTGGCTTTCAGTATGTCATCCAAAGAGTGAAAGCAGAGGGAGGCAGATAGAGATAAAGAGAGAGAGAGAGACAGAGCAGAGGATTTTGGGGAAGGGAGAAGAGAGTTTGGATTCTGATCATGAAGCGGAGTCATCACTAAACCATCTGCTATCTGTGTGCGTGCACATTTGTGAAATACTCTCCTCATTGATTTCAAGATGGTGGGCAAAACACACGCAGGTTAATATTTAATACGGATGGCAGAAATGATTAGAAACCCCACAGGCGCTTTGTGTTTCCTGCTCTTTATGATATGTGTTCAACCCTTCAATGAAATTGACAAAACTAAGTTGAGACAAAGATTCTACATCAAACTTCACTTATAGGTGCACTTTCTGAAAAAAGAGGTTTAGTGTTTTTTTGTTGATAAACTAAATGTTTAGTGGTCGTTGATGCTCTTTGGATCATCTTCAGTCATAGTGGAGAACATTGTCATCAGGTTTCACACACATGTGTGGAGTTCATGCAGCCTGAGTGCTTAAGTCATTAAAGTAAATGTGGAACAAATTGAATTTTTAACTTTTCACTCGAATTGTTATGCTAATATATAAGTTAATACATTATAAGATACATTATACATATATATTTCTAATATATTACATTATAAAAATGTATTAGATTAGAAAAAAATACTTAATAGAAGCATTTTCATGAGTGGTTTCAGATGTTTGTATGTTTGCACTTAGCAGCATTATTTCTATCACCTTTGTCTTTTCATATCCAGTTCTTATGTGGTAAATCGCACAATGCTAATCCTCAATCGAATATATCCAGCGCTCTGGGCACTGGGGGAAGAGGATGACTTATGAGAGCTGCAGGATGAAAGCTTGTCTTTTGAGACTTTCATGAGAGATTATGCGCCACAAATGGCCCATAGTGAATTTAAACGACGAGGCTCAGAAAACCAATTTTTGAAATGTTCACTTCTCTGTGGGGGAGATGCATGTGATATTATGACTGTCCCAATGGCTTTCTTTACTGCATTCCAATTTGCATACTATCCATACTACATAGGATGCCAGATTTCGTAACATGTTGAACATCTAAGGGCCTGTTTACACATGGTCATTTCTCATTTCATGTGTTTTTACTGATCGGATAGCTATCTGATTTGTTAAAACGGCTATCTGCAAAGTACACGTCAGCGAAAGCAACAGATATGAGCTGCTTTTATTTATTATCAGCTAAATACAAGATCAAAAACCGCAATAGGAGAGAGAGAGCGGCATCAGCACTGGTAAGATCATTTAGTCTCACTACTTGAAGATGATTGTGTTTTGAGCATCTGCGACTTACATTCTGTTTCATTTGCGGCAGTTTGCTCGTTGACTTGCTGAAGAGATACACATAAATTCATCTGCGGTGATGCGTGTTGCGGTAGCGCTGTCTTATCTGGCTATAACATGTTATATAGCCTATAACGCTCTCACACGTTTATTTTTTAACATTTTGGGAGGAGTAAAATTTACATATGTGGTTTTTAACAACCAGATGGATTTGCATTTATGTCCAGTTTAATCTGGAATGCGTCTCCTGAAGTGGTTTGAGCGATCAGAATTAAATCTGTCTCGAAAGAACATTTACACCTGGTCTTTTCATGGTCGGATCCGATCTGAGAAAACGCATAAAGTGACCAGGTGTAAACAGGTGTAAACCTGATTACATCAGATGCTCAAATCACACAAAAAATGGGTCTGTTGTATAAAGATGCTATTTATGAAATGGTAGTGTACATATATGACTATGACCAAATACTGACAAACAGGTTTTTTGCATACTTATTTGACATACAACATACTTGATTGAGTTTATTTCTGTTTCTTATGACATTGAAAAAATGTAAAAGTCAAATTGTGCTCAAATTGCTCAAAAAATATATAATAATAGTAGTAATGTGACTTGACAGAACTCCTTCAGTCGCCTACTGTTTAAAACACATCCCAGGATGCACCTCATGACGTTGGTTTAGAGAATTAAAAGATTGTGCAGATCTTTTATCTTGACAAAGGGTGGCAACTTTGATGATTTTCAAATATAAGTTTTAGTCAATACATACTTTTCTTTATTACATACAATGTTCCTGTGGAATAATGGAAGTATAGGAATTATGAGGAATTGTGTATTTACTCTTTTTATAAAAAATTGGAAGTTAGTAGCAATAAAGAATGATTAGCTGTATCCAAAGGTTTTGAGAAGTAGTGTAAGTAAGAGTACACATTTACCATCGCCAGTTCTGTATAGGCCTACTTTTAGCAAGAATTATAATTATGCACATTGAGATTCAGCTTCTCTTATTTTCTCTCTCTTCCCCTGACGTTTCTGTTTTTCTAAATGGAATTGAAAGCACTGTTTAAGAAACTGTCAGTGAGAATTAAGCTAAACGTTTAGTACTGTATCTGCTACAGTAGCTGTATACATTGATGATTGGAGAAACATTGTAACATTGGAAAGCTGAATCCATGGCAACAACCCTTTGAACTATGAACTCACCCCTTTGAGAAAGACGTGTAGATTGACATGCATGGATCGCTCCATCTGCTGTGTTATCATATCACGTTTTCTCTTTGGAAATCATCTGTCGTTCCACTCCACCATCTGTATTTAGCAGATAAATGGAAACAGATTGGCAGGTAAAAAGATACACAGACAGACGGGCAGACACATGCATTCAAGACTGACTGAAGATTGTGTTTGGTGCTTCCAGCATTTAGTGAGATTAAAAGCCTCCGCACAGTCTTAAGAACCAAGAATGGCTTTAAAACTGACCCGATGACCTAATGACACTCTGTGCTAATGGATCAATGTCCTAATCAGGTCATAGAAGAGCCAAGCACTTAGCTTGTTTGTGCTGGATATGTGTCCAGAATTATATAGTGGTGAGGGGATTGTGAAAATGGTTGATGAAGATTCATGCATTACAGATTCTTATAATTTGCATTAGATTAATAATGTGATAGTACCACAAGTCCATTAGTCATTATCACAGTCAAGAGCTCAAGCATCAGTTCAGCTGCTTTAAATAATAATTTTTTTTTATGTTTTCATTGGCTCACTGACCTAGAGCTGAATGGAAGTAGATGTGCATATTTTGAGCACTTCTTGCGTTGTTTCAGCCTCTTCACAATGACTCGCTTAATTTAGTCCTCATTTGTAAGTCGCTTTGGACAAAGGCGTCTGCTAAATGACTAAATGTAAATGTAAATTAATCGTATTTTAGCTTTGATTAATATTTTTGGAGATGTACCAGTAGCATTATACTACCATTTGGTTTTTGACATATATAATCGTTGACGAATCATTGGAGAAACATTAGAAACATTGTTTTTTGGACATATGATCATAATACCATTGTTCTGTGGACATGTACCATAATAATACCACATGTACCATGAAAATACCATATTTTTGGAAATGTATACTGATAAATCTATGTTTTCGGACATAGTGCCATTGTTGTTTGGCATGTATCACAACAATACAATGTCAAAGTTACCATGGTAATACTTTCCTTTTTGGACATGGTACCATCGTAATATCATGCTTCTTTGGACATGTTTTTTTTTTAACATTCACAATACCATTGTTGATCTCAAAATGTCAAACAAAAAATGTGACATTTTTTAGTATTCATAATACCATTGTTGCCTGGACATGTAATATAATAATACCACTTTTTTTGTATCAATGCTTAGCATGATACCATGGTTTTTGGACATGTACCATGGCAATATTATGTTTTTAGACACATGATTATAATTACATTGTTGTTTGGCATACACCATGATAATACTTTTTTTAGCATGTACCATAATAATGCCATTCTATTCTTTGAACTACCTTGGAGTACCATGGTATGTGATGAAAATGACAGTCATATTCAATGATGTAAGCATCTGATCACTGTACCATTGTACTCCCACAATACTTTTTCGTAAGGATTAGGCTACACATTTTGACTTCTAAATGAGTACAACCAAGGGGATGGTAGTTGATTTACGTGCACTCAATAAAAATATCAGCTGAAGTGTTAAAACTGAATAGCGGGTAGTTTTTGCACAAAAGATGCACAATGCTTGGTGAATTCACTCCAGATGCTTCTAATCTTTGAAAAAAAAAACCTGATAATCTGCAAAGATAACTCAGTACTTAAAGAATGATCAAGACTGTGCTAGTTTTTGCTGTTCCAGTGCTTTAAGTTGAGCTTTGGTTCCACTCTTCTCTGTAATCCTCTTGAGCAGGAGCGAATTTAGGGCAAGTGCGATTAGTGACGGCCCCACGCTCTTATCATATTCTCTAAACAGACCACTATGGAGAGAAATAAGACAAAACAGAAATATAAAAAGCAAGGATTATCAACTAGGGGAACATTCACCGCACAAGGTGCTAAAACAGGTTTCAGGGAGTAAAGATTTCGGTCTGCATTATTAAATGTATAAAAAGCTTAAAGGGATGGTTCGGAGTAAAATCAACCTAGGGTCCTTTGCACCATGACCTCGAGACAAACACCCCCCCAGAAGCCTTTTTTCCCTTGGTTGAACATTATTAAATTTAGAGCTTATTTAGAGATATCAGCCGGATGGCTTAGTGCAGGCGCTAATGGATCCTATGATGTATCTCGTAAATTACCCCACTAATAATGCCCCCAATAATAATGGGGTTTGGCTCGAGGTCATGGTGCAAAGGACCCTAGGTTGATTTTACTCCGAACCATCCCTTTAAAATAAACTAAAAAAATATTAGGACAAATAGTCAAAAGATTAGATAAAGTAAGGAAGATAAAATAAATAAGTTTCAGGAAAGCTACTCGGCAAGTTTGTTTTTCACCAGCACTGTTTTATTGTAAAAGTGAATCATTGTTTAATATGGCATTTTTTTGTCAATTTGGAGTGCTGTCAATACAGAGAACAACGACAAAAATCGGTGTTGCCTACACCGTGTTATCCTCTTTTTAAAATTTGCACCCTGTTGACTTCAATGGGGCAATATTTAAACCTGCTTTTAGCCTCTTAACATCCTTGATGTGTCATTACAAGTGCACAGGTCATGTGAGTGATTCCTTCAGAGTGAACACGAGTGAATCTGACTGCAGTAGATGTGAAAGAAATGGATAAAAATGATGTTATTTAAGCCAGCGCAAATACCTGTATTTACAACCTGTTTTCGGTTGAAGTCCAAAGTAGTCAATTGTCTAGTTCACGCGCGTGATCATAGGTAACTAAACCTATGCGCGTGAACTCGACAATCGACTACTTTGGACTTCAACCGAAAACAGGATGTAAATACAGGATTTAAAAAGAGGATAACACGGTGTAGGCAACACCGATTTTTGTCGTTGTTCTCTGTATTGACAGCACTCCAAATTTACAAAAAAATGAGCTCAATGTTAAAATTGACCGGAGTTCTCCTTTAAGAATATTAATGATAATCAAATTAAATATGCACTATAATGTGTTTTCTAAGGAACAGGTTTCTGGTTTGGTTTTGATGAAGGGGTCCTATCTGATTTGTTTATGGGAGTACATTAGACAAAAAGGTCTGGAAACACTGAATACCCAACTCCTTCCTCAAAAATACTGGGTTTGTCTTGTTGTCTGTCTGCTGACTGCAGCTGTCCTCAGTCCTAGTCCCGTTTCTTCCCATGTCTAAAGTCTTGTAATCTCAGTTCTCTGGAGGAGCTGCTAACTGTCTCTGTTGAAGACTCTTTCAAAGAGCTTCACTCAAAGCCAAAGCGCTGAGCTTTTGAAGACTCCAGCACTAAGCCAAAGAAAGCATATAGAGTCGATCTTAGCTTTAGCATAGATCAGTGTTTAGTGGCTGCTGTTGGTGGAATGTGAAAATACTTTTATGCTGCTGCTGAAAATCCATTGAATTTTGATAATCAATAACAGTTATTACATACCCAGTGTGTTACAAATTAATTTTATTATCCAAAATACTATTCTTGCCCTTACATTTGTGATTAAGAAATTGTGAAACTTAGCAAAATAATCAAACCAAACCAAATTGCGAGCAAATTTCAAATGTCAGGACATATTGTGTAATTTGGCTACGAATCATATTAAAATCAAATTGAAACTTTAAAGCAAATATGACTTAATTATTTAGCAAGGATCCTTAGTTTACCTTGTGGATGGTGAACAAGCAAGTTCTTTGAATGTGCATTTGCTATTGTTTCTGTCCACGTGTGATGTTCTCAACACTTGCAAATGATGGTTTCTTAGAAACCGGAACATAAAAAGCTTTAGTGTGATATTTCTGTGTACATGCATTACGAAACGAGAAATGTTGAGAACATCTATGTGAAAATGTGTCAGACCGTATCAGTTTACAGTGGACAATACTGGAATAAGTGTTTGTGAGACAGCAATGTTATAGGCAATAACATCTTGTGTATAAGACATCAGATGGTTTAGACGAGAATTGGTTCATTTGTCTGGCACTGGCTGCACCGAAATGCTATTGCAAAAATAATGATCCCAAACACTCTGTCCATCTGCTATTGGCTGGACAAATGGGCAGTCCTGTCCAGTGATAAACAAACAGAACAATGCTGAATCTGTCATAGTCCTTACACCCTTCAGGAAGTCGATATACAAAAGGCTTATTTACAGTTTTTTTTATAGTTTCTGTAGCCTACATTAAGCATGGATAAATAATGTAAATAAAATCATACATATTATAATCACTGTTGTACTTTAATATAGCATACTAATGTCTTTGCAATTAGTGTGCTAGATGTTACTTTAAATGAAATAAAGCTAATTGACAACAAGACTACATAAAAATACATGATTAATGCAATGTGACAAATAACTAGTCCAATGGAAGCATTTGAAGAATGGAAGGATCACTAGAAGACAATGCAACCTTTTAGGCCCAGGACATGCATGCCTGATTTGTGCCTGCTTTTCTCTGCGACTGTCACGCACACACTCTCTGTTGTGAACAGGATGTTGATCAGTGACTGACCTCTACCATCAATCACCAAACACACAATGCAATTCTGTGTAACAATGCGAGCAGTTAGCTAATGTCAAACACACACACACACACACACACACACACACACACACACACACACACACACACATGGAAAAGTTGGGTTTCCATGTTTTATGGGGACATTCCATAGACGTAATGGTTTTTATTCGGTACAAACTGTATATTGTATCCCCCTACACTAACCCTAGCCATAAACCTACCCATCACAGAAAACATTCTGCTATTTTAGATTTTCAAAAAAGATAATTCTGTATTATTTATAAGCTTGTTACCTCATGGGGACCAAAAAAATGTCCCTACAAGGTCAAACTTTACTGGTATTATACTTGTATTACTCTACAAAGGACAATACTCTTTGTCTAAGTCAAATGTATCTGTTTGTTGCGTAAATCTGTGAGTATGTGTGTGTTTATATGATATCAGCTAGATCAACTTAAAGATCAACTAAATTTAACAATGGTTTAACCTAAAAATTATATGTGTGCACAAACGTTACGTAAATTATTTACTAAACCTTACACTTGTATTTTAATTTATATTGAACTATCCAAAACCATTCCAAACAAACAAAACGGAACAATGTTTTTGACATAGCTATTCTTTTGGAATGGAAAATGGTTCATATAGACCCTAAATGATCTATTTTTGATTTAAAAAAAGGTTAGAATTAGGAATTAGGTTAGGGTTAGTCTACACACTAATTACAATTAACATAACAATAGAATACAACACAATGTGACCTTCTATTGTCAAACTGCGCAGCAGACACAGCAGCAGCCATACTGTATGTGCAGCTGGTGAACGTCTATCCGCCAGCTGTGTTCTGTTGTTCTGAGTACGCGTGTGTATGTGGGTGGGTTGAAAGAGCAGGTTTGACAGAGATATGAACCATTCCGTATAGTGACTGATGAGAACTAGAGAAAGGAAGGATGAAAGATGTTAAGATAATTACTGTATGAACAGCACACACTGTAATGCTATGTCCTCCATAGATTACAGATCAGTGTAATGCTGATTGTTCAAAATATGAACTTTAATTGAAACAAAACAGAGATTTTAAACAATGGAAAAAGGCCTGGGAGAGACTGTATATCAGATATTCACAGTATTCAGGGATTTTCCTGACGATATAAAATTGCACAATATTGCAACTTTTTATTTGGCAGTTCCATTTTCTAAATAGTGTCATTAGATTAAGTCTCTGTCTGTGTTAAGACAGAGATGTGAAGTGGAAGTTGTTTGAGTTGTTTAAACTTACAGTGCTGTAAATGCTGATTCATTTTCACTGATTCAAATTTGAGATGATTCATTTGCATAATCATATTGTATTGTATATGTTGTTATATTGGTTCATATAAAGGAACACACACACACACACACACACACACACACACACACACACACACACACACACACACACACACACAATATTAATATTAATATTGTCAAGCCCTAGTTGGAAGTACTGAATACTTAAGGTTATTGTTCTCCTTGATGCAGCTGTTCAAGGTGTTTTTTTTTTTTTTTTTCTGTATAGCTTCTGACTCTCAGGTGACTAGAGTATTTGCAGTTTACTTCCTCTCTTTCTCTATTTGTTAATGTGTGGCCTGAGAAATTCACTCTAAACACTCTAAATAGCATGACTGCAGTCGAATCAAGTTAATCCTGATTTTTTTTTACAGTCTCCCCTCTGGGCCACCTGTCATTACAGATTATGTCAAATAGACCCTTGTGTTTGGTCAAGTCAGACCTCATTTGGAGGTCTTTCTCTTGAGTGTTTTGCCTAGCTCAGTTAGCATAACTTAGCATTAGCAATGCCAGGATCATGGGTTAAATAGTCTGATAAAATATCTCCTGAATACACTGTAAGTGGCTTTGAATAAAAGAATCAGAGAGGGAGAAACCAATCTTGTAAAGAGGACCAAGAGTTAAACTACCGTTCAAAAGTTTGTTTATCTTTTCAGTGATTTTTTTTTATGAATTAAAAGTTTTGGTAACACTTTAGTTTAGGGTCCAATTCTCACTATTATCTAGTTGCTTCTTAGCATGCATATTACTAGGATATTGGCTGTTTATTAGTACTTATAAAGCACATATTAATAACTTATTCTGCATGACCATATTCTACATCCCTTAATTATACCCAATACCTAAACTTAACAACTACCTTACTAACTATTAATAAGCAGTAATTAGGAGTTTATTATCGTAGTTAATAGCTAGTTAATAGTGAGAATTAGACCCTAAACTAAATTGTGATTATAGTTTTATTCAGCAGTGATGCATTAAATTGATCATAAATGATTTATAATGTTTCAAATTTGTATTATTTAAAATATGCATTATAAAAAATATTTTAAAAGATACATTAATAACATTACAAAACATTTATATTTCAAATAAATGCTGCTCTTTTGAATATTTTATTCATTAAAAATATTCTTGAAAATTACAGTATCATGGTTTACACAAAAATATTAAGCAGCACAGCTGTTTTCAACATTGATAAATATATTAATACATTTCTTGAGCAGCATGTGACACTAAAGACTAATGATGCTGAAAGTTGTACTTTGCCATCACATAAATAAATTACATTTGAAAACAAATTAGAATAGAAAAGTTATTTAAATTTTAATTTAATTTCACAATAGTACTGTTTTTACTGTATTTTTAATTAAATTAAAAAGCCTTGGCGAGCATAATAGTCTTCTTTCAAAAACATTAAAAAAATCTTACCAATCCCAAACTTTTAAATCAAATTGTATTGTATATCAGAAAATATTAATAAAGACTAGATGAAATGCTACTTTGTAAGTCACAATTCAGTGTGTCTCGGTTATAACAACATTCAAAACCGTCTGTAAATGGTTGCAGTGAACTACACAATCAATTTACATTGTATAGTTGTTGACAGGTGAGAAGTAACAATAATGTGATCTGACATGAAATGAGAGAGACAGATAGTGAGATAAAGCTAGTGTATATCTACACAACCCACTACCAGACTGTTGTCATATAACCTGTCCACAACAATCACACTCAAAGTCTCTATAGTAGAGAAGCAAGTTCATAGATACACACATTTAATCACATAAACCTAACACTTTGTGGTGATGTGCTATGAAAAAAAAAACTCTGGACGTACTGTTAAACCTGAGCTGTATGAATAATCTGCCTTTTAACCCCAGGAAAATAATGATATGTGTTTGTGAGTTACTTGAGTGAATGAATATAAAGTATTTCCTGTGACCCATAGTGTCAGTTGAATCATTGTTGTCTAAGGAAATCCATGATCAATGATGTAACCAAATACAAGGCCCTTTGTAATGACGCATGAGAGATGATATCTTATAGCTAGCTCATATTCAAAGCAAAACTGTGTTTATGTGCTCCATTACCTGAGATAACTTGACATGTTTTCAGTAAGAGACAGAAGAAGTGTTTCTTATGTTTGATTGATGTGCATATGTTCTATTTCAAACCATCCATCCATATTAAATATCTGTTTCCATTTTTGATTTAGACTGGTGTGTGGTGCAATATTGCTTTCTTCACCATCTCAATATTTTAAAGGATGAGCTAATTGTAACGCATTGGCTGTGTACAAAGCGCACAACGAAGGAGTATCAGACAAAAACAGACTTTATTAAATTCACAATATAGAAACTTAGGAGATTGAAGAAGATTTAGCAAACACAGCCACTTTCCGTAAACGAGACAAAATAAAACAGGAGGTTTATATACACAGGTTAAAAGAGTGAACTAAACAGGAACAGCTGAACCGAATGATAACTAATGTGTAGTCAGAGAAACTAACAAGAACTCATGCAGACACGGCAGAAACTAAACTAAACAGAACATGAGATCAGAATTATATAGCGAGCCATTACCCACGGTGACATCATTTAGAGCCAAGTCTGGTGTGCTGTCCCCACCTTTGCAATAAGTCACACCAGTTTTTATGGTGTACAAAAAAATGCATAAGAAAAAATGTATTGCATTCATTTAGCAAAAAGTATCCCTCCCTTTTCTCTCAATCCATCTCTTTTCCTCTCCCTGACTCTGAATTTTATTTATCAATTCATCCAGTCAGCTGCATCTACAGTCTCCACAGTAACCATGAAGCGATCACGAGGAATAAATCATAAATAATGGCTTCAGCGTTTTATTCTCTCTGTTACTCCTGACACAGCAGATAAGCTTCAGAAAATTCCCATAGTAGGAAACCACAGTAGGAATCGTCATTTTGGATGAGTCAAGGTTGAAGGGCTGCTGGGAAATTACACCAGGTGAATGACTTAGTGTTAGTAATATGTGTTTGTATGAGCAATGCAGGGGTTTTCCTGGTTAGTTTCATTCATATGCGTATGTGGAATTTTTGAATAATCATTTACATTGATTAGAAAGCCTACATTGATTATTTATTCATTTTACCTTGGTGAATAAGCAGACGATAACAACTTCTTTCCAAACCGATTTGAAAGTAGCCTACTTGTAGATTTGTTTTTTGGAGTTTTGAAAAAAAAAAAAAATAGGTAGAGGCACTTTTTCCTGCCTGGGTTGGGGTATTTAGATGTGTCTGTAAGATTAACACTGTAAGCTATAAGCTGTAAGTGTTTTAATATTTTTATTTAAATTTCATGTAAATTTAATGTTAAAAAAGAGAACTTTAAACACCACAAACTGCAGAGCTAATTTGTTTAGCTTCTCTCTCTTTCCTTGCAGTGTTTCTCTCTATGATTGACAGATTCAGTTTTAGAGTACATTATTCAGCAGTAGTGAACCCCCCTCCTCCTAAAATGGCAATTCCCAAAATCCCTCAGCAGCCAGAGCCAATCAGAGAGCATTTATGCAGCCCACTCAACACACTGTGTGGCCGTGCAGCATGGCAGGGAAAGGGAATGATGGAAATCAGTAAGATTTTAGGAGTTTGGGCATGAGAAGACAGGAAAAGAGAATTTGTTTTATTTTTTATTTTATTTTTTACAGAGCGTTATGAGGAGAGACTAAACACACCAAATCACTCCTGTACTCTTCTCCCCCCTTTATTACCCCTTCTCTCTCGTTCGTCATTCATGATTAATGTACTGAGACTGAATGAATGATTAATGACTGGAGGTTGGCTTTTGCTGCTGTATCAGCCTATGACAGTGCAGCACTGGAGCCTAAGTGACAAGATCCATTGCTCTGTATTTTACCATTTCAACTTCCCTGTGGACTGCAAGAGAATTTTGAACATTTGTTCTTGCATCAATTCCTGCTGAGCATTTCTAATTATGTCTTACCTGTCTGTCTCAGTCAACCTCTCTCAAACACATACTCCCTTACAGATGAGTGGTCAGACATACAGTTGATTGGCATTTGGTTTGGGGGAATAGGGGGCAGATGGTCTATAGCTCTAGGAACCAACACCACATCGGTATGCGCAGCAGGGGGGAAACATTTCTGGAAGGACCTGGAGGGAGAGGATAGACTGTGACACAATGACATTTAGCAGGACCTTGCCTGAGGCAAGTGTCTTTGTTTGTTTCCATCTACTGCCTCCATCATTCGCTTTCCACTTCTCTGTGTCATTCATTGAGAATGACAGCTAGAAATTATGGAAGAGGGTGGAGTTTGTTTTTGGCAGGTTGTGAGGCACAGATTGAAAGAGAGTTGGATGGAAAAAGAGACAATGAGAAGAATATTGAAATAAAAGCAGGTCTTTTTATTTATCTACTTTGCAGTAGTATTATGTTATTACATGTATTATATATTATTATTATTATTATTATTATTATTATTATTATTATTATAACAATGAGTGATGAATATGTTTATTGTGATCATTGTAATAACAATAAATATAACATTTAAATTATTTTATTGTTAAATTATAATAAAATTAATACTGCTGCTGCTACAACTATTATTATTATTGATAGCAATCATAATACAATAATGATAATTATTATAATAATTACTGCTGTTATTATTATTTTCATTATCACAATAAACATATTCTTAATTCATTTGATGTGCAGTCATGTGTACGTATATTTAAACATGTTTTTTCCAATCAGATTTTATAGCCATAACCATTTTAAACACATAATTTTTTGGTGCCACCGTCTTGAATTGGTTTGTTTTATTCCATTTAGATTTACTGTTCTTGTTCTATATACATTATTTTAGCAATAAGTTGACTAAAGTTACAGTCACTGGCAACTTTGGCAGAGTAATAATTGGCATCTATGGGTGCTGCATGGGGTTATGCATACACAGCAACTAGGTGAACATATGTTTCAGATCATTGTTACTATACTATGTATTTTAGCACATAATATCATTTTAGCACTATGTTGTATAGTGTAATTACAGTTTTTCTCAATCGATTTGACACATTTTTCCAAATGAATGAAGCTGTTCTCAAAACAATTAACACTGAAAAATAAACACACTCTTATTTTGGCGAAACAGTTCAATTTTACTAAGCACAGCATTTTACTCTAGTAATGCACAGATGCATTTAGCAAAATTAGATACTGACATCAAAACTACAAGTGTGTTCTCTGTAATAATAATAAAAAAACTCATTCAACTGTAGATACATACGTATTTGATTTAAAATACATGTTTATCATTAAGTTCATTAAAGAGTTACCGTATATAAAAATGAGTTTTCTACAAAAAATAAAAATAAATAATGTAATAATGTACTACATTCCCTAAATCAATGAACTTTATTGATCATGTCTCTCAAATACATCTGGCCAGAGAATTTCATCTACATCACAACATATATTCCACGAGCCATGCATCGTGGGGAAAAAAAGCGGCGTGAATGTTGAATCCATCCTTGACAAGCTTCTGCCTCAACATCTCCACAGGCCTCTTCCATTGCTTGAAGAAGACTTACTTGGTTTTAAGGGCTGCGATTATACACTTACCATCTCCAAGAGGAGAAGAACTCCTCAATTGGATTCAGGAAAGGAGAATATGGTGGAAGGAACACCATTCCTTCACACTCTCGCACCAGTGCTTAATGGTGAAATTGGATACTGTCCCATATAACTACAAAATTTCACTCCATTTTCTCCTGTACGACCTGTGGAAAGAGGATTTCACTGAGGGAGTTTAAACATTCAGTGTTGTATGGGCCCAAGACAGCACCAATGGTTGAAATTGTGGCACACATGGTGATGTTGCCTCCTCGTTGTCCACAATGGCACGATGGCCAATAACATTCCTTTCTCGTTTCCTTTTTTTGTTGAGATTAAAGCCAGCTTCATCAGCATACAGGTACTTATAATTAGTTGCACTACTATCCAACTCCAAAATCCTCTAGAGTAAAAAAAACAAACAAACAGAGGGTACAAAATGTAATAGTATATGGACATATAATGTCCAGGAAATACATATCTTTGTATTTACAGTAGAAGTGCCGTAATTGTGTGGCTTTCACGTACCTGAACAAACTGGAATCACAACTCCTTCACTCTATCGGAGTTTCTCTCAAAGGGCACTTTTTATACTTGCTTCATCCAGATAGCATTTCTTCTTGAACACGACCAGTTCTGGCAAGACTGCATAAGTGAATGTTATGAAATAGTTTATTGTCCTCTATTATTCTTTGCTGAATTTCTTTGAGGCGGATGGTGTTGTTCTGGACCACCATGTCAACAATGGCATTTTCTTGTTCATTTGAAAATAGTCTTGTCCGTCCACCTGAAGGTTCTTGAAGTTCAATTCTGAACATTTTTAAACAAGTAGGAAGATTTACAGTAGAGAATAAGAACTGGAAATATACAAAACTCTAGACTAGACTCATAAAACCAGAATGGTATATTTGAAGCCACTGTGGATCAGTTTATGTTTAGCTGAACTCTCTGGCCAGCTTCTCTCAAGGAGAGACCATGATTTATAACGTGGTCAATCAGGGTGGCTGTACCCTCTACATCTCCTCCCTCCTCTATGCTGTCCCCTTCCTCTTTGTTCATGTCTTCTTACATTTTCTTCTCTTCCTAGTGTACCAATGTCCTCCAATCTACCCAATTCTTCTTGTCATCAAATCATCTCCTCCCCCTTCTCCTCTTCCTACATCCTTAGCTCCTTCTCCTCTTCCTACATCCTCAACTCTTCTTGCTCCTTCTCCTCTTCCTACACCCTCAACTCTTCTTGCTCCTTCTCCTCTTGCAACATACTCAACTCTTCATGCTCCTTCTCCTCTTGCTACATCCTCAACTCTTCTTGCTCCATCTCTTAACACATCCTCAATTCTTCTTGCTCCTTCTCCTTTTGTTACATCCTCAACTCTTCTCTCTCCTTCTCCTCTTGCTACATCCTCAACTCTTCTTGCTCCTTCTCTTAACACATCCTCAACTCTTCTTGATCCTTCTTCTCTTAACACATCCTCAACTCTTCTTGCTCCATCTCTTAACACATCCTCAATTCTTCTTGCTCCTTCTCCTTTTGTTACATCCTCAACTCTTCTCTCTCCTTCTCCTCTTGCTACATCCTCAACTCTTCGTGCTCTTTCTCCTCTTGCTACATCCTCAACTCTTCTTGCTCCTTCTCTTAACACATCCTCAACTCTTCTTGATCCTTCTTCTCTTAACACATCCTCAACTCTTCTTGCTCCTTCTCCTTTTGCTACATCCTCAACTCTTCATGCTCTTTCTCCTCTTGCAACATCCTTGACTCTTCTTGCTCCTTCTCCTCTTGCTACATCGGCAACTCTTCTTGCTCCCTCTCTTAACACATCCTCAACTCTTCCAGCTCCTTCTCCTTTTGCTACATCCTCAACTCTTCTTGCTCCTTCTCCTCTTGCAACATCCTCAGCTCTTCTTGCTTCTTCTCCTCTTGCTACATCCTCAACTATTCTTGCTCCTTCTCCTCTTACAACATCCTCAACTCTTCTTGCTCCTTCTCCTCTTGCTACATCCTCAACTTTTCTTTCTCCTCCTTCTCTTGCTACATCCTCATCTTTTCTCACTCCTTCTCCTCTTAATACATCCTCAACTCTTCTTGCTCCTTCTCCTCTTGCTACATCCTCATCTCTTCTCGCTCCTTCTCCTCTTAATACATCCTCAACTCTTCATGCTCCTTCTCTTAACACATCCTCAACTCTTCTTGCTCCTTCACGTCTTCTTACTTCCTCAACTTTTCTCTCTCCTTCTTCTCTTGCTACATCCTCAACTCTTCTTACTCCTTCTCCTCTTGCTACATCCTCAACTCTTATTGCTCTTTCTCTTAACACATCCTCAACTCTTCATGCTCTTTCATGTCTTCTTACATCCTCAACTTTTATCTCTCCTTCTCCTCTTGCTACATCCTCAACTCTTCTTGCTCCTTCTGCTTTTGCTACATCATCAACTCTTCTAGCTCCTTCTCCTCTTGCTACATCCGCAACTCTTCTTGCTCCTTCTCCTCTTCTTACACCCTATCCTTCTTTCTCTTCATCTCTTTCTACCTCTTCCACTTCTCCCTTTCATTACGCCTCTTCCTCTACCCACTTCACCACTTCTAACTCTTACACCTCTTCCTTTTCCCCTTTTCATTCTTGCTCTTGTTCTTATTCTTTGCTTTTTTTTCTTTTCACCTTTTATAATTGTTGTAATTGAGAAAAATGTGTAAACAATTAGGACTTCTGCATTTCCTATGTTGTTTGTATTATCTCAGCAGATAACTCGGCAGTTATCAATTTGGGGCTAATTGAGAAACTTTCAAATGCAACTGAAAATTTAAAATATGAAAGTTTGTGTTTGGAAAAATGGTACATACATTTTGATATTTGTGTAAACCCAATGCATAGAGTTGCAGTTGTCTTTTCCTAATACAGTAACGTTTTGGGAAAACATTTGAGAATTTTGTGCACAGAAATTTTTTGAGAAAATGATGGATGTGATTTGTAATTTGTATAAAATGAGTGAAACACATAATCTGTTTAGGACAATTACAAAGTGTTTAGATCACTGTGTTAACTGTTTTGAGAGCAGTGACATAAGTTTGGAGAAATGTGTCAAATGGATTTAGAAAAACTGTAAGCTAGATCCAATCAGCCCAATCATGCCAATAGAACCAATCGTGCCCTGAACAATCCATTATGTGCACATTGTGTTTGAAGTAAACTGTAGAAAAAATGTCCATATATCTTTGTTTTGTTTGCATTTCAACAGGTTCACGTGAGCAATTCGTCCTTGAAAAGGACAACAGTTTTTCTCTGGCCGTCAACCAAACACAACAATCATACACCTGTCAAACTATGTGTATGTTAACTGACTTTGAAATTGAACAGCAGGTTTGGTGACTGACTACAAAGAAAAATGCTGAGGCATTCATCGCATAACACAAGACCTTTTGCATTTGTGTCTGCAGAGGTTCTTATAAAGGGATACAAGTAAATGTTTTACAGTAACATTTCATACAAAAATGGTTGCTTGTTATGGTCAGTCTCATATGTGCATGTAAGGTGTTAGGTAAAGTGGTGCAGTTAAACAAAGCACATGCTGGTGTGCTATAGAGTATTAGTGAGGTTTTATATCAGGACACATTTGGCTTGACAGCTGTCAGATATTAGCTTCAGAAGGAGGTGATTATCTTGCTGTATTAAAGGCTAGGAAGACTTAAGAAGATAAATGTGTGTACTTGTACGATATAAGGAAAAGGATATCCTGTTAGAAGCCTAATGTTTAGAGAATTTGACAATAATCAGAAATGCCAGAAATGCCAGTAATCAACCAACTAGTAATGCTAAAGCAAACACTCAGAAAACCTGAACAACCATATCACAGCATGTATATTATGTAACGGCAGCATCTTCGGGCACATGATAAAAACATTATTATTGTTTGCTTATTGATCTTATTGTTTGGCCAATGAAAAAGAGTTTACAACACCTCTACGTAAAAATAATCGGTCTCGATGATGGCCTATACGTGGGTAATATTCCATTCATTCAAATTAAAAAAAATTATCACAACAACGTTTGGTCTTGGTTTGAATAGGTTTTAATACATAGGAATTGTTTTTAGTTTGGGATAGAATTTTGGCCAAACATTTCAGGCCAGAACTACAAAGAATATGCATGCAAATAAAAGAAGAAGAAGAAATGGAGGATGATTGACTGAGATGAGAGTGGTAGAAGAGCGATTACAGGTGATTAATCTAATCACATGTCCTCAGATCTAGAGAGTGGTAGAAGAGCGATTACAGGTGATTAATCTAATCACATGTCCTCAGATCTAGAGCCAATCGCTGCAGTCAGTACAAACAAGCACAAATATAAAGGCAAACACATACAAAAGCCTTTCTGTTTCACATCAAATCTGTGTTTAATGTCGTCTCATGAGTTCGGACATTAAACAGATGGGACACAGGATACTAACAGTCTGAACTGCTCAAGAAATGAGCATTCATTTAATACATAACATTTCTGTTGGTTTCATGGCAAGAACAAACTCGTACAGATCAGACATTTTTGTTTCTTAGTGTCCCTTACTGTGATTCGTCCCTCTGACACTCATATCACACTACAAGATTAGTGTGATCTGTCCTCTTTCCTCGACTGTTCTCTGCTGTCCTCTTTCTTTCGCTATGTCTATATATATTTCTCTAATCTCTTAAATACACATTTGGTTATGATTAGGGTAATGGAGCAAATGAGTGTTTCACATTTTAAATAAAGAAGAAGAGAATAAATGTTTTGCAGTGCATATGCTGTATTAAATTTGCCCAGGGCATCAGATATGGCACATCTTAGCCTCAACCCACATGCTAATATACATATCTGAACAGAATTACTCATCCTCGCCGATGCTAAACAGACATTCATATAGTATGTGTATATGTAAAGTCTTGGGTGTTCTTGAAAAGAAAGAAAATATCCTCACAGACTTTTCTTGACTTTTCTTCAGGTGTCTTCGCTATTTGAGGTGAAATCATATTTAGCTTTAAACTTGATCATACCAATAGGTTTGTGGATGGGCTAGTGGATGTGATATAAAATATCAAATATCATTATCCTAGAATGAATCTGTGTGTGTGTGTGCATGAATGCAAGGAAGAAAGTGTCTATTTTTATTTTTAATATGTGTGACTTATATTAATTAATTTACTGGAACTTTCTGTGATAATTCTTTTGATATTTAATCCATGCTTCTCTTTTTTTCCCCAGCAGACATTTCTAAGCTGGGTTCCCTTGAATTGAGAAGCATATATAACTACAGCACCTTCCTGTTGGACCGTGCGTCTGGGATGCTCTACCTTGGTGCGCGTGATGCAATCATTGCCGTGGATACTGCTAACCTATCAAAGAGGAAGTTGGTGAGCTCTCTTTTCTCTTGCAGTGAATGTCACAGCTTGACAATAATGCAAAAGCCAACAGAAAAATTATGTTATGTGTGTTTTTATCGAGGAAACCAAAGTGATGCCAACTTCCAGGTTGACCTATAAAAAGTACACAATTCTGGCAGAACTGTTAATTTACATATAAATACATTTTCTATAAATACGGTCAATTTACATATACCAATATTAACATATGTCCGGAGGGGATATTTGCACAATATATTGACTCACTAAACTTTGTTCATGTGTCATGCTTAACATCTTTCCAATCCTCCTTAAGTACTCCTTAAGAAGTAGCTTCATTGGGAGACCTGTATGACTTAGCACAATTCAGGTTTATAATTTCCTAAAAGTTTTCAATGGCTTTAAGGTCAGGGCACCGAGGAGACTACTAAAAGACTTCAAAATGCTGAGCATGAACACTTTCATTGTGCGCAACTTTGTTGCATGTGCGGTGTGTTTGGGATCATTATTGTGGTGATAAATACACATTTGCTCTCCAAACAGATCCTCCATTCTTCACTACACTGTGTTCAGCAGGATTCCCAAGTATTGGTCCATTATGTTTCCTCTGCTGTGCTTAATAGAGACACGCATGCATTTGGTATCAGAACACTCCAGTCATCTCCTACGAACATACCAGACACCATCCAATGCTAGGTTGTTACATTTTGACTTGTCGGACTGCAGAATGCAGCTCCAATCTTCCATACTCTTGTCCTTATATTCTTTGGCAAATGCAAGGTGATTATATATACACTCTTAAAAATGCTGGGTTGTTTCAACCCATGTTTGGGTCAAATATGGACAAACCCAACCATTGGGTTTAAAAATTCATAAATTCATGTCCATATTTGACCCAAACATGGGTTGAAACAACCCAGCAGTTTTTAGAGTGTGTATGGACACGAATTTATATTTATATATATATGCATTCTGCAGTATATATTTACTGTTGATAGCTCATGATAGCGAATGTATAACATGAAGCGTAATGTTAACAAATTTAACCTTATTGTCAAGTGTTACCATTTATGCTAATTGTACAGGATAAGAGAGACGGCTGTGTTTGTTTAATTCTAATAAAAATACATTTAATTGAAGTGGAGTAATAAGTTAAATCATTACATAAAATGCTTTGTGCCAAATAACAATATCCAACTGGCCACCAACATACTCGCATATAATCATCATAACAGACAGCCCAACAGGATTCAATACGCCGCTTTTCATCAAGCTAAATTAGATGATCTCATCCCTGGTTGCTAGTGCAGCTCTCTAACCAAATTAACCCTCCGCGACGGCACTCCCATTTCCCCCAGCAGTCACCTCTCTCTGTCTCCTGTCATCAGAGTCAAAATTCATCACACACTGTAATGTAGCTTCACGTCCGTTTACCCTCGAGCACACAGAATGTGTCAGAGCCCAGGACATGCTTGCACCATACCTCCATCTGCACTGTTCACTGTCTGGAAGCAAAATTACTCACTTAAGTGTCATGTAATATTAGATAGGCCTATAAGATTAAGGAGAGCTACTGTGGTGAGATCATAGCACTGAAATCATGATAACTCTTTTCCTGTGCTAAAAAGTAATGATCTTGTCCCTAGGCAAAGAGTTTTTAGATTTTTGTGGTTTGAATTTCTCTTTAAAATATTCTTCAGCTTATTGAGAACAAACATAAATTGATTTTAAACTAATTTCTATGTAAAGGGCAATGTACAGACAGTCAGTCAGTAAAATAAAATCAAATAATTCACTGAATAAACCCAGACAAGGTGGTCAGGTCCTGTATCATAAAGGGGTGTAATTTTCCAAATAAATAAATAAATAATTAAATGAACTTATATTGATTTGGTCTGAAACTATTAGATTATGTGAGTAGAAAGACCACTGAGTGCTGTGAGAGATGTTAAAATAGCATTGTGTAGAAGCTCAATATACAAAATTCCTACATGGCTCTCTGGAATACAGCATTCTCATATATTTTTGTATAATGATGATATTTCTCATAATAACCTGTGCATTTGATTGTTGTCTCTGACAACAAGTGTCTGCACTGTGCTAGTTTTGTGTATCTCACATCACTTCATTATCTCTTTAAACTATATATAATTTCAATATTTAATATTTTCAGTATTTATTTTTTCATATTTGTTATTATGCAAAGAGCAGGACAACATACAGTCCAATACGGACAGTCTGACAAACTCTATAAGTGAGAATTGTCTAACTGTAGGTGTGTTCACATTTATCTTTGTTCAGCAAGTTTTTACAGGTGAAATCCAGTGATATTGATAGGAATCCACACGATTTGGAATCGGTGGTTGGTCACATTAATTCGCCATGCTGACCAACAGATTGAAAATGACTTCTATATATTATGTGAGCTGTTCTTCATACATCTCTACATTTGACAATGAGAATGGAGCTTTTTGGCCATGAAAAGTCTATTGTGACTTCACTTCAACTTTTTTTATTTGAATGCCCCGTGTTGTTCAACACAAAATTTGAATAAAATTTTTTTTTATATGATGTCAGTTTACATCTTGGAAAATATGTCATAGCAGGTTTACTCATATTATTTTCATTTTTGTGAGAACTGTACCTTTTGTGTAAATTACCACCAATGCTATACATTTTGGATTCTGACTGAATGTGTTACAGTATGTGTGATGGCTAGACAATAACATTTACAGGTACTGAATTCACATTCTCTTGAGTTATAAGCTTCTGCATTTCACAGGCCGAACATGGTTTGCATATTCATGGCTGACATAGTTTCTTTTTAACCAGGAAAGAATCTGAAGTACTGATCTCTCTCTCTCTCTCTCTCTCTCTCTCTCTCTCTCTCTCTCTCTCTCTCTCTCTCTCTCTCTCTCTCTCTCTCTCTCTCTCTCTCCCTCTCTCTCCCTCTCTCTATCTATGTAGATTGAATGGAGTGTTCCAGAAGACAGGAGGAAATCTTGTGTTGCTAAGGGGAAAACCGAGGTAAACCCATATGATGTTGCCTATTGTGTGTGTGTGTGTGTGTGTGTGTGTGTGTGTGTGTGTGTGTGTGTGTGTGTGTGTGTGTGTGTGTGTGTGTGTGTGTGTGTGTGTGTGTGTGTGTGTGTGTGTGTGTGTGTGTTTTAGGTGGGTGTACGTAAAGAGCTCAATAGCAAGCAAACAAAAAATATGAATCTTCTGAAAGGGTTGGAAAAGCTCCTAATTCCAAAATCCATCATTTGCCTGCTTAGTTTTTTTTTTTTTTTTTTTTTATTCTTAAGGGTGCCCTCAACACTTTTGCTTTGTTTTAACCAACCGAAATGGCAGTCATCAAACTTCCCCTGACACCATTACACAAAGGCAAATATTCTCAGTTACGGCTGCCACTGTATAAATGCACAAATTAACAGTCAGCAATGATTCATTTATTCTGTGAGTTAAAGTGTCCAAAAACAGGGGGGTTACCAAGAGAAAGCGAGTCTTATTTGAGTACTGAACATAAATTTAAATCCGTTTTCCTAAAGTAATATTAATTTCTTCATGATTAAAGCTTTTGAATAATAAAGAAAGCAATACTGAGCACACATTCAGGCTTCAGTAGGGTTCCTTGTGTGCATGTCATTCTCGGTCTTTCTGTCAGCTGAGACCGGCACATGGAGCAAGTGAGTGTGAGAGAGAGCTAATGAGCTCACTTATTTGTGGTTAGCATTCAGTGCTGTGATGTTGGGGGGAGGGGCCTGTGGTTGATTGACAAGTGGGCTGAGGCCCCAGTAGGGGGATGGTCAGAAAGGGTGTGATTAGGCAAACAAAAGGTACTGTATGTCATGATAGAATGGAGAAAGAGAGGAAATGGAATAGGAAGATCTGAAAGAGTGACCATAATGACCCTGCAGACCTGCGACTGGTCATTTGAATACACCTTTTTTTCTTGTAAACATTTATGTTTGATTACAACACATGGAAAACTCTGAATTGATACAGAATGGTCTCTCATTTATCTTCACTGATGTACTTAATGGTCTGTCTAGTCCTGAAATGGAAACTTTTCAAGTCAAGCCAACTGGTTTTCATTCAAATTTCAGCCTTGCGTATACAATCAGCATGCATTTGTGCAAGAAAACCTCGGGCCATCCTTAAAAATATTTTGGTTTGCCGTAACAGTTTCTAATTGTTATTTAATATATATATATTAAATAACAATTAGAAAACCTGTATAAACTGAACACCAAAGAATAATATTATAGCGGTAATATTATAGGCCTATTCATGTAACGGGTGCGCTGCCAATAACGCGCCTAAGCTGTCAGAACTGGGAAAAGTAATGATTATGTCAAATATATCAAGGAGACATTTCAATTGTTTATTAATAAACAAGTGTTTTCTGTGTCAAAGATGAAGTCGACGATGCTGACGCGATCTTCGCAGTAGTGAACGCGCCAGAGAGAAATGCACATTTCATTACATAAGCAGAGAGCAGTCTGTTTTCTTTCGTTTTGTTTAAAAGTGTACATTTCATGCTTTTTTATATATAGGCCTATATATATGTCTCAGGTCTGTGAGGCAAGTAGCTTATACGCTGAGTTTTGGTTCATTTAAGAGACCAGCTCCAGTTCACGCGCCGGCGACTCCGTGTCCTGATTATATTGCCTTATTTAGCCTACCTCTTATTTATTAAATACAGGAAATTGGTTGATGAAACATTGATCAAAATGAAGATACAATTAATACAAAACGAAATTCACTTTAAAGACAGACTTTCTACAAAAACAAACTTAATGAAGTGGTTAAAATCATGTCTGCCCACTCCATTTGTCTTCCGATATTTTCGGGATCATCTTATCTTATTCATGCTATTCACTTTTCATATAATCAACATGAAATTTAAAAAATATATATTATTTTATTTAAACATGAATATGAAACTAAATCGTTTTTTAATGACTGCGGGCTACAACACAGGCCTATTAGACAGTAGCCTACAGAGAAATTTACTGTCGGAGCATTGCCGGTGAGCATGTGGGGGAGAGATACAATTTTCGATCAATCATCGAATTTTATTTTGCTTGATATGCCCATTCTTAATATTTGGTGTTTTAAATGCCTGTTTGAGATCTCTGTGAAGTTTTAATTGCCGCTTTCAGAGCGGTCACGTCCGTAACATTGTTTCTTCCTCATAAATGCCAACACGAAAAATAAAATAAAATTAATAGGCTATTATGTTCTGTGGAGAGCCGATCCCTCTTCATCCGGTGGGTATATTAGCCTACTTTTGGTTTGCGCAGTGTAATTCATAGAATTAGCCTACTAAAACATATTTTTCGTGGATCTGAGTGTCGCGATTTCGCTTTCATTTCGCATAGGCCTACAGCCTACACAGCCCTTATAATCATAGATGACGCCACGGGTTTTTATTTAAAAGAAAGAGCGTAGCCTATGTAGGCCTATTTATTCACAATAAAATATAATTAATATCATTTTATTGCATTTGTATTAGTTGTTTGAAGAGTAAAAAAAAAAATCGGTCGGTCTTAACGCAAGTTTACAATCGGCAAGTCGGTCGGACTAAAAGGGAAAAAAAAATAAATAATTGGGTCGGACTTAAATTGACTGGGTCGGTCGGGTTACGGCAAACAAGAATATTTTTAAGGATGGCCTCATGTGTGCTTTATAAATGGTCCTACTGTGAAATGTCAATCATTACTGTGTAAATGTGCCCTTTAAAGGAGAGAAGATGGGGGAGGTCTCACTGTAGAAAACGTCTGGGGGTCTCAGATACAGCCCAGTGGGGTTCGGGTTACCAATCACTGTTATTGATACAGAAACTCTCTTGTTCTGCTCAACAAAGTCGACCGTGACACATTCACAACTATGTGCATCAGTGCTCTTACTTAGACACATGAATTTTTTGGAAATGGTCCAGAATATTGTTTGTAATCTTTGAAAAAGATAAATTTATAACACTACTTTAGAATAATAATAACTTTATGAGATTTTTTAACATTAATATGAGTTCCCCTAGCCACCCCTTGTTATTCTTATGGTCCCCCCGTGGCTAGAAATGGCGATAGGTGTAAACCAAGCCCTGGGTACCCTGCTCCGCCTTTGAGCAAATTAAAGCTCAGATGGGCCAATCTGGAATCTTCCCTAAATGTCGTCATACGGGGAAAGGTTACCTCCCCTTTCTCTGCTTTTCCCGCCCAGAGAATTTAGCCCGCCTATGAGAAAATGAGCTACGACCGTGCGAGCGCGATATTGTTTTTTCCTTGAGAGACATCATGGCTTGCAAACGAGCGAAGCATGGCAATTGCTCAGTGTTTGAATGTACAAATGAACAAAAAAGTATTTTTTTAGTTCCTTCATCCGAGCCTCTGAAGAACCAGTGGGTTCATTTTATTTTCTCTGTAGCTCGTTAGCTACATGATAATAACTATAACAGCATACATAAACAAACCAACTAAAGTACCGTATCCAGACACAATATTTTAAACTAACCATTCGGAGACGTCCTGCTGTAGCCGCTGAGTTGCAACTTCTTCAGGTGCTTCTCCATCCGGATCAGATTCTGGGTCAAACTGGAAAGCTTGAACGACTGCGTGTCTACGAGCCATTGCAATACATCCACTGTAAACATTAGCGCATGGTACCGTGGCCACAAGCTAGTCAAGGCCACACCCTCACCCTCCACCATGCCCCGCCTCTCTCCTCCTCATTAGCATTTAAAGCTACAGACACAGAAATGGCACGTCCTAAGGAAAGCTCACTGTGGGACTGCCTCGTAATTGCTGTAATTCTGCACCAAGGCTGAATTTCTATATATTATATATATTCTGCAGACATTAATTCAGTCACACAATTCTTTAAAAAACGTTCTATTATGATTATTTGGTGCTCAAGAAACCTTTTTCTTATTATTATCAATGTTGAAAACATTTGTGTTTTGATGAATAGAGAGTTCAAAAGAACGTAATTTATTTCAAATAGAAATCCTTTTAACCTTATAAATGTCTTTACTGTCAGTTTTGATCAAATTAATGCTTCCTTGATGAATAAAAGTGTCTCAAAAAAATGTACTGACCTCAAACTTTTGAACAGTAGTGTATGTCATATGATAAAATAACAGAAAATGAGAATGTTATGTCTCACAGTGTCATGTTTTACTCTGCTGCCCCTCACAGGATGACTGTAAGAACTACGTCCGTCTGCTGGAGTTTTTGGAAGACGGACGCATATATGCCTGTGGGACCTTCGCCTTTGATCCCCAGTGTGGTTTTATTGTAAGTGTGCATGTTTCCACAACTACACTGACTCAAGTATCCTCATACTATTTCATAGGACAGTTAAATAGAAATGTGTCAGTTGATGAAACGTCAACACGTGCAAAATATGGCGGGTATACATATGCTGTGTGTGTACGGAGTGTGGCAGATGACCTTCACTAAACCTTTTACCCTAGAATGATTGACAGCTTTCCACCTGCGGTATATGTGGTATATAAGCAACCTGTGTACTCCTCTCTCTCTATTACTCCTTTCTTCATCCCATTTTTGCTCATTTCTTTTAAATTTAAGGACAGACAATTATTACATTTGTCTGTGTTCGCTGCCTCATTTAGAACATCTCTTCATTCTCTCTGGAGAAACATGATGACGGTAGCATGATGATGGAGACAGGGAAGGGGAAATGCCCCTTTGAGCCCAGCCAGCATTACACCGCTGTCATGGCAGGTATGAAACACACGTTTACTTAGCTATCTAAATGAGGGCATAATACGGTAGACGTCTATTGTTTTGTACACTGTAAAGGTAATTATACGTCAACCCTAACCCTAAATTAAAACTTATAAATATTCTTATAAATATATTTTCCAATTGAGGATGTGATGATGCTTTCTCTCCCTTAAACTTAAACCTTGCAGAAACCTTTCTGCATATTTGGATCATCATCAATACATTATTTAGTGTATTTATAAAGCAGTTTTACTTCTTAAAGTAAAGAAATAAATACAGAAATAAAATGTATTTAAAAAAAAAAAATGTTTTACTCTTCACCTTCTGCTCTCTCTCTCTCTCTCTCTCTCTCTCTCTCTCTCTCAGGAGGGATCCTTTACACTGCCGCCACAAGTAACTTCCTTGGCACAATGTATGACATTTCCAGGGCAACGGGCATCGAGCAGGAACGCATCCGGACTGAGCAATCAATCAACTGGCTTAGTGGTAAGACACTCATCCATCTATCCATCCATCCATCCATCCATCATTCCAGACACAGGCATTTACACATTAAAGCCAACATTTAATTAGAATTTACACTCAGATTGTTTATACTGTAACTACAGTCTTCTTGACTTCTGCTTGTTTCTGAACTCAGATCCAGAGTTTGTCAGTTCTGCCTTCATCCAAGAGGATGAGAAGAACAATCCTGCTGGTGAAGATGACAAAATTTACTTCTTCTTCACTGAGGTGGCTAAAGAGTATGACCTCTACACCAAAGTCAAAGTGCCCAGAGTTGCCAGGGTCTGTAAGGTAGGAACTAGACCTAGTGTGTTTCTTGTCTCGAGTCTTTTTCTGGCTTTGCTTGCGATGTCTCAGAGGGATGTTGTACAGTAGTTCTGCTCTCAGTTGATATGTTACGTAATTGTACTGTTCCACTTGAGTTCATATTTCTTCAGTCATAAAGTTCCTCTATTCTTTGCCATCTGTCTGTGTTTCATCACCCATTTTATATCATACCTGATTTATTTTGGTATCTCGCTCTGTTTTCTAGTCTGATGTAGGTGGTATGAAGACTCTGCAGAGGCGGTGGACGACGTTTCTGAAGGCTCAGCTGGTGTGTGAAGATCGAGCAAGTGGACAGCGCTTTAATGTTCTGACTGATGTGTTTACTGTACAGCACCAGCCTGGAGACCCCAGCAGCACACACTTCTATGGCATATTCACCTCACAGTGGTACTTTCATCTGTTTCGCCTCTGACCTGTTTCTGAGCTGATCTCATCTCTTCAGAACCATTTCCTTTCTTTGCTTTTCATTTCTCTATTGATCTTGTGTGTGTTCTGTTGTGTAGGGAAAGAGAGGAGCTGTCAGCCGTGTGTGTGTACAGTCTGGAGGAGATCACTAAGGTGATGAACGGACCCTTTAAAGAGCTGAAGAAGAGCTGTGAGAACTGGATTAACCCGGAGCCCATTCCAACACCACGACCAGGACAGGTATACAACTGCACCCTTACTACCATACCATATGATATGATATGATATTATACGATACATGTGGTACTATATCATACTGTGCTATTTTATTCACAGTACATACATGTAACATATGCTAGTGTTAAGAGCTAGTAAGAGCTGTGCAAGTAAACTTCACTCCCCTGGCCTCAAGAGCCGTGCTAGCAAATGATGCTTGAGGCTGCGGTCTTTACTAGTCTATACTATATAGAATAGAATATAATATTGTACAATACATTAGTACTGTACTATGCTGTTTTATACAATACATACAGTAAATTGCGTTGTTTTATTATACGAAACATAGAGAACAATACTATTCTTTTCTTCCCACCTTATTTTTAATGTAAGAGTGAACTTGGTCATTTGTAAATTGAATGTTCGGCTTCTTGGTATTTCTTACCATATTCTTTTAATGTGTTGTAATTATAAACATACTGGTTTGTAGTGCAGATAGTTTTACCATTTACTACACTAGTTATTTACCTTTAGCGGCTAATGAATCAAAAGTCTCACACATTCAGAGTCTTTTACAATACATACAGTACAGTACCATGCTATGTAATATTGTGCAATATATACATATAATACAATACAATGCAAAACAATGCAATGCTATACTATAATACAAAAATGCATGTAATCTACACATTGTAAGGCTGGAATAAACTACTTGACTTTTGCTCAGATTTTTACCCTGATTTGCAGCCTATTGGAGTCCATGCTAGTTGCTGAAAGTCATAACCAGTCTGCAGATTTTGGGTAGCCGAAGTAGACAGATTTCTCAAAAATTCATGTAGTGTATAATGAACACTGCCTCAGACTTCATCTATGTTTGATATTTTAAGCCAATTTTAGAACAAATACTGTAGTATATGACACACCTAACTGACTCTAAAGCCACTGACCGTTCCCGTTGCAATCTGTAAAGGCCATATTTATGTGTGACCACATATACCTACCCAAGACGCATCCACATGCGTTTGGCTTGATTTGTTTTGTTTGAGCTAAGTCGCTACAACAACTGCTGCAGTCAGTTCCTGTACTGTACTTCCATGTTTTTTTTATCTGTCATGCGTCGCCTATTAAGGAGGCGCATGTTTCTGTGTGAGTTTGATGTGTTTGGAATGACTTGATAGTGTGATAGAATGTGATCCTCAGTCTTTTAGTGTATGATGCCATTTTTCTCTGTAACCAATTAGAAAGTCAGCAAGTGTATGATATCTAGTGTTTTAAAATCTGTACAGATTTTCCAGCCTTTATGTTTATGTATTTGGTAGACACTTTAATCCAAAGTAACTAGCAGTGTACAAGATATATATATTATCAGTATTTGTGTTCACAAGGAGAAATTAACCCCTTGACCTTCGAGTTGCTAGCATCATGTTTCACTCAGTATCATTACTGTCGGCTTTAAATCTGTAATAATCTATTTCCTCTCTTCTTTTATCACTCAGTGTTTGAATAGTGCTCTGAAGGAGCAGGGCTTTGAGTCCTCCCTGAAGCTGCCTGATAAAGTGCTGACGTTCACACGTGATCACCCGCTCATGGAGAACAGTGTGGTGGCGG
The DNA here is from genome assembly GCF_949319135.1 of Squalius cephalus. Classification (NCBI taxonomy): domain Eukaryota; kingdom Metazoa; phylum Chordata; class Actinopteri; order Cypriniformes; family Leuciscidae; genus Squalius; species Squalius cephalus. Next base: position 39,070,019 of record NC_137124.1, read on the forward strand.
CACCATTAATGATCAGAAATGGCATCACATACACTAAACTTGCCGTTACCTTAATAACGCCCTCCAGTGACACGAAGCAACAAACGGCCACTGTTTTGCACCTTGGAACAGGTAAGAGAGATTAAACAGTCGAGTTATTTATTGTCACTCGAGTGTGGATTGAAATGCTTGATTCAGTTTAATAATGTGTGGTTTAAATACATGTGTGTGTATTTATAGATCATGGAGAGCTACACAAAGTCGCTGTAGTTGGTCCAAATGCAACTCTTATTGAGGAAGTCCCCCTGTTTTCTGCACAGGAGCCAGTGAATAACATATTGCTATACAAAGTAATAACATGCAGGTTTTATATTGTTTTATTGTAGTTTTTTGTGCTATAAAACAATAGTGCATCTTTAACTTAAAGACGAGTGAATGCATAACTGACCCTCTGTTTCTCTGCTGTAGGATGAGGCTCTGGTGGGTTCTCCTCTCTCTCTGGTGAAGGTACCCATAGTGGGTTGTTCTCTGTACTCTACCTGCGAGGTGTGTGCACGTGCCCGAGGCCTTGGCTGTGTATGGAGGAATAAAGAGGGAGCTTGTGCTATGGCGAAGTATGCTACACACAAACACAAATTCACATAAAGACATATGAGGAGACACAGAAGCAGTTGGCTTTTCCTTTGCTCGTTGTCCTTCTTCCTTGTTCGTCACGTAGTTCCATTTATGTTTCAGGGCAGGAGAAGTGGTAGAATCAGAAGATTTGGTCAGGCAATGCAACAAAGGTGAAGGTAAGTTTGACTGTCTGTCACTGTGGCAACAAAGACAATAATTTCATCTCAGTGTGTATAAATGAACTAGAAATACTTTTTCAGTAAATACACTTGAGCAGGCTAAAAGCCAACTAAAAGCAGAAATGACTCTTAGAAAAATGTGCAAAATGTATTTTAAGAATAAAAACCAAATATACACAGTTTTTTGAGAATTTTTTTTTATTTAATCTATGTTCATCTCTCATTCTTAAAGAATAGTTTGAAATTATGTTGAATTATTATTATTATTATTATTGAATGAATTGAATGATTATGAAAAGTTTTCTACCAATTAAATTGAATTGGAATGAAATGAAAATATAATATTGGATTCTATATATATATATATATATATATATATATATACATATATATATATATATATATATATATATATACATATATATATATATATATATATATATATATATATACACACTGAATAATGGCTGCTTAAAACTCAGCTTTACCATGACAGAAATAAATTACATTTTTAAATATATTAAAATAGAAAACAGTTATTTTAAATTGTAATAATATTTCACTGACTCACAATTTTTGTAGTTTTAATTGTATTTTTGATCAGATAAATGCAGCCTTGGTGAAAATATATATAGAGAGATAGAGAGAAAGGGGGTCATTATATTGCGGGTCCTTGGCATTTACATTTTTTTTGCAATAAAAAATAATTGTGACCTAATCATCTGTGTCCCACTTTTTCTCTGTATCTTTAGGTCTTTGTTCTCCACCTGTAATTGAAATGCGTGTGGAAGAGGGTCTGCGCGTCCTGCTTTCGTGTGTGCAGGTGTCTCCTCGTCCTTGCCGCTGGGAGAATCCCCCTGGCAGTCACACCCGCCGCCACAACTATGACCTGGAGGTGCAGGTCACAGCGGAGAGCCTGGGCACATACACGTGCCTATGTGATGAAGTGGGCAGAGATCAGCCACCCTGTCGCAAAGCCGAGTACCAACTGACCCTTGAAAACCCCAGCATGGGGGGGAACGTGGCCATTGCGGGTAACCGACACTTCCTGGCCTCGCACATCATTTTTTTCGTCATAGGTTTTGTATTGGGTGTCATCCTGTTGTTTCTAATTTACAAACGGCAAGGTGGCATGAGAGGGAGCGGGCACTCATCGTCCACATCAGAAAAGGGGCGGGACTTGCTTCCTTCAACAGACACGCCGCAGTCTCCAAGCAGCGCCAGTCTGTTGTCGGAGGCTGTTCCGTTAACAGAGAAAAGGAACGGGACGCTGAACGGACACAGTATGCACCCAGGTGGGCACAACGGCAGGCATATTTACACCAACACAAGTGGACTGAAACTGCAGGAGTCAGCTGTGAACCTGGCAGAGGAGCTGGATGGTAGAGAAAGGGCGGGGCCAGATGGAGAGGAGGAGGGACTAGGGGAGGTGCTTAGTGAGTTGGAGGAGGAGTTTTCTAAAATGCCTTGCCTAAGAGGAGCACCACTGGCACAGTGCGAAGAAAGCTCGATCTGATGACTGGCACACATGTGATCTTTGAAACTAAACTCTGTGAAAGGCTCACAAACACAGATGGAGGGCTGGAGGAGAAGAGGAAAGCAGACAATCAAAGAAACTGATACACATTCCAAATATACGATTAACAATGCGCAGTTACACAAAGAAGCACATACACGACTGACTCCTCTACTACTCTATAACATCACCAACCAGTCCTTTCACTCCTGTGTACATAACATGCTGTGTAGATCTGTGTCTATCCTACTGTTTTTGCATGTGTTTGATAAGACGGATGGGCGGAACCATGAGCGGGCGTTTCTTATAGCACTTTTGTGTACCGTCCTCAAAGCCATGCGCACACACACGGACATACAGTACACGGTCTTTGTATCTGTGTGTGTAAGTCTGTAGTTGCTTGGTCTGTTTCCTCTTTAAGGATTCAAAAGTCCAAAAGATCCGCAGACCTGAGCAGTGCAAAGCCGTGAAGAATCTGCTCATCCTGGGCCGATTACTGAAGTAAAATGATTTGATTTGTCACCAAAAAGGGCTCTGTGACTGATGCTTCACAGCAGCAAATAATGACTGTATGATGGAGATACTGGAAACATGATTTTTTTGCCTTATAGATAAAGAGGTACTGTGGCCTATGGCATGGCTGGATTATAGGGTCTTTGCCAGGGAAAGGGGCACAAAGGAGCCCTCAGAACATTCAGTACGAGCTGATTCCTTGGGCCCCTTGGTGAAGGATATATGGAAATAATGACTAAAATGGACCGCCAAAGAGTGTGCCCTCATGGGACCATGATTCGGTCCTGACATAGTGCCCAAGTCTTAAAGGGTTAGTTCGCCCAATAATGAAAATTGGAAAAAAAATGAAGGAGTCAGACAGCTCTCAGATTTCATTAAAAATATCTTAATTTGTGTTCCGAAGATGAACGAAAGTCTCACGGGGTTGGAACAACATGAGGGTGAGTAATTACTGAAAGAATTTTCATTTTTGGGTGAACTAACCCTTTAATGGAGAGAGACAATGAGTAACAAAGGTATTTAGCAATCTTCTCTCAGTAGGAGAGAGCATGTCGAACCTGTGAACTGATAGCAGATGGTGAGAATTGGACTTTATTTGTCCACTGCAAAATAAACCAACCACATGTTTTGTGGTGTCAAACCACTGCCATCTGTATAGGGACCAGATGTAGCATGTTCTGTTCATAATAATCTGCACAGACGAAGGACCACAAGACAATGGTGATGATGTCGCTTTAAATCGTTTAGCATGAAATTGTCAAAACGGAAACGAAGTGTGAAGGAAATGATTGATTGTTTTGAGTTTCCCTTTAAGGACAGAGGATGTGCCGTTTAAAGGTATATTTATCCCCACTAAAGTGCATGAGACAAAGTAGCCATGAATACGGAGCTACAGATTTGTTATAATATGATCAGGGGCTACGGCGTTACCTAAAGCACTCCTAGTACAAAGAGTGTTCTACAAATGTAGCCATAATGATGCCTGTTGCAGGAGTATGTAAATATCTGTGAATATAAAAGAAAATGTGAGAAAGGTCTTTTAAACGTGTTTTTATTCTCTATTTTCACCACTAGAGGGGGTTCAGTCCCTCTGCCATCTTAAATGTTGGACCACCATATCCTGCCATATCCTGCCATTTTCCAGTAGAATAACTTGGATCTACCTTACATTCTCCATTTATTTATTTTGTAATTTTTGTAAAACAAATATTTGTAACATTATGTCAAGCAAAGTGAAGGTAACACTCTGGATTATGTACAATACATCTTGTCTTCTGAATAGATCTCTTTGTCAGCGCTTAAAATAATAAAAACAGGTACATTTAACCCCATAAATTTCTCTTTCACAAAATCCTGATCTTCTTTTGTGTTTAAGGTGATAGTTTATAACAAGCATTCACCCTCGTAATGACCCGTAATAAATATGCTGTAGTTAGACTTGTCCGCAATGGTTTTTATGTTAATTTTCATTTAAAAAAAAAAACAAAAAAAAAAAAACAGATCAGTTAGTGTTACATGCTCTTTGTTTGCTTATTCTGAATAAATAAATATGTTAATTGATGTACAGATATGTTGTATTCTAAGTTTCTATTTTTATAATTTATATATGATGAAGATAAATGTACATTTGTGTTTGAAACATTTATTGAAGGTGTTTGTGTGTGAATGGCTGTATGTGTGAATGCCTTGTGATGCTCTTTGGAATAAAATAAAATAAAAACTACCTCTCAAGATGGTGTTTTTTTTAAAAAAAAATTATTATCCTTTTCAAACAGTTAAATGCTATAGTAAAAAAAACAAAAACAAAAAAAAAACAATGATATTGTTTGGAGAATAGCCAGCTGTTTATTTCATTTAAACATCCCATCATATTTCATTTTAATTAAACAGATTATTTGCTAGCTCTGTAAAAAGTGTGCAACTTTAAAAGTGACAGCATTTAAGTCATATGAGTTTATGCAATGATTCAGTCATCTTTTATAAAAAAAAAAAGAAAGAAAATCACAATGAATTGCATTTAGAGCTTTTTCTTTATTTTCTTTCTACAAAATTCACATAATGAGGAATAGAGAGGAAAGAGTACATTTTAAAATGGCTATGGTCTCAAAGAGAATGGGTTGATGAATATGAAAAATAATAATAATAATGATTTTCCTGATGTACCTCATTTAAATGAACACAAAGTTTGATCACGAAAGCCATCAGACTGAACAACTGTGAATACGTATAGGCCTACTTATTATACTAACAAAAAATAAGTATATTTCAAGTTCAATTTTTAAGTACTGTATTCTTATATGAATAGTATAGGCCTACATGTAAGTGTACTGTTTCAATACTACTTGGGACTAAATTGGCCCACTTTTTAGTGTAACAGTAGTAAACTTAGAGTACACTACTAGTCTACAGCTAGGTTTTTCGTTTGTGCTGCAACTGGACTACAAGTAAATTTAGCTTATAGGCCTTTATAAGCAACTGATAATTTACTAGTCAAATACTTGTAGCACAATTTTTAGTTTAATTAAAGTATACTCTCAGTAAACTACAAGTTTAGTAGTTTTATACTGCATAGTAAAGGCTACTTTTTCTTTATACATTTTCTTTATGAATCAATATTTTTAAACATCAGATCTATAGGCTATTGGATGCCAAACCATATTATTATTATTATTACCTTTATTTAACCAGAAAAAAAAACTCATTGAGATTAAAAATCTCTTTTCCAAGAGCGTCCTGGCCAAGACAGGCAGCAGCACAATTAACAAGGTTACAGACATAAACACATGTAACATATAGGCTAACATCAACAATTTATGCCAGTAACAAATAGTTATAAAGTCATAAAAAAAAATCGGAGTTTCATATATATTATCACAAGCGATAAACAACAGCAAGGATCGTCCGAATAGTCAGTCATAACATCTGCAGCCAGTTTGTGTAGCCTTTTCCCAATTCGGTCTGGACTTGAGGGACAGATAATAATAATAAGTCCTCAGAACGAAGACAATATCTTCCTGTACTTTTCTTTTCGATGTAAGTTTGAAGGTATGGGGGAAGCAGACCAAGAATCGCTTAGTAGATAAAAATGTACCAATGATTAAGTCTACGGGTGGACAATGCAGACCAACCAACCCGATCATACAAAGAGCAGTGATGAGTAAACGCTTTAAAATTTGTGATAAACCTAAGAGCTCCATGGTAAACAGTGTCCAACAGTTTCAAACTTGTAATGGACGCATGCATGTATATAACATCGCCATAGTCCAGCACTGACAAGAAAGTGGCAGCAACGAGCCTCCTTTTGGCCTCAAAGGAAAAACATGACTTGTTTCTAAAATAAAAACACAATTTCAGCTTTAATTTTTTTTACCAACTGCTGAATGTGAGGTTTAAAAGAGAGTGCATCATCAATTAGAATACCAAGATACTTGTATTGAGATACAGACTCAATCTCGGAGCCCTGAGAAGTAGTGATAGGTAGAAGGTTCCGTGACTTTGATTTTGCACTGGAGAACAACATAAGTTTTGTTTTGTTGTCATTCAAAACAAGTTTTAAATCGAACAAGGTACGTACAGTATCAAAAGCGAGTTGTAGATGACAAAGAGCTTGGTTTGGAGTTGATGCAGAGCAGTATATCACAGTATCATCGGCATAGAAATGAAAATTTACATTGGAGACATTTTGATCAAGATTGTTGATGTATAATATAAATAGGAGTGGACCCAACACTGACCCCTGGGGCACACCCTTGGATATACTAAGAGGGCTGGAAGTGAGACCATCTGCCTGAGATCTAGGCTACCTGATAGATAGTTTTCAAACCAGCAAACTGTTTGTTCTGACAACCCGACACTGAGAAGTCTTTGTTTTAATATTTCGTGATCCATAGTATCAAAAGCCTTCGATAGGTCAAGAGAGCGGCACAATGTTGTTTTTTTATCTAAAGAGTCAATGAAATCATTTACTACTTTTAGGGCTGCTGTAGTTGTGCTGTGTTTTTTACGAAAACCTGATTGAAAATTAGACAAAATATTGTTGATAGTTAGAAACTCTTTCAATTGTTCTTTCACCAGAGTTTCCATAACCTTGGCCAGGACGGACAGTTTCGAGATGGGTCTGTAATTATTTAAATCTGTCGGGTCTCCCCCTTTTAACAGAGGAAGAACAAATGCGGATTTCCATATAAGTGGAATTTCGTTCGTGTCCAGAGAAAGATTAAAAAGAAAGGTCAAAGGCAGTGCAATAAAATCAGATGCTAACTGTAGAAAATAAGGCTCCAAGTTATCAGGACCAGACGATTTTCTAATGTCTAAAAGTGTGAGGGCTTTATGCACTTCTGAAACTAAAAATGGCTTAAAACTAAAAGTATTACTGACTCCAATATGACCATGAGAATTACCTTTAGGATGATTCTGATGTGAAATGTTGAGGGAATCGAATAAAGAACCAGAGGCAATAAAATGCTCATTAAAACAGCCAAGCATTTCAGCCTTTTATCGGATAGGCTAATTTACGTGAGTCCTTAAGAATAGGCCTACATGATGGCAGCTCGATGCCAGTTTTATTTCCAGCCAAGGATTTAATCGTCTTCCAGAATTTTAAGGGGTTATTTAAATTGTTTGAAGTTTCTATAAGAAAGTGGTCTGCTTTGGCCTTTCTGATAGCCACAGTGCACAAATTGCGCAGTCTCCTGAAGAGCAGCCAATCAGAATCCAGGCTTGTTTTCCTGGCTTTGCCCAGGCCTTATCACGCTCATGAAGAGAGTTGGCTAAATCTACAGTGAACCATGCGTTGTTAAGGCCTTTTACTCTATACTTTCTGAGGGGAGCATGCTTGTCAACAATTTCTTTAAAACCAGCATAAAAAAAATTTCAAGCATTTTCGACATCTGCAATAAGATACATTTTATCCCAGTCAAAATAAAACAGGTCATATAAAAACCCTTGTTCCGAAAAAATGTTTTGTGTCACGCTTAATAATGATGCGTGGCTTGGTTTTGGGGATTTTTGTGTTTCTGACCGTGGCAACAACACAGTGGTCACTAATGTCGTTTGCAAAAACAGAAGCTGCTGAGTATTTATGAGGAACGTGGTTAGGATAAGATCAATTAAAGATGATTTATCTGGACATTTCAGGTTAGGTCTAGTGGGACTATCAACGAGCTGAAAGAGATTTAGCGAGTCACAGTAAGCTTTAAAATCATCAGATACTGGATGTAACCAGTTCCAATTTAGATCAATGACTACAATTTCATTCTGATTCAGCCCTGATAAAAGCTGCATTAAAGAAGGCAGAGCATCCCTGACAGCGGGTGTCCTATAGCAACCAACTACCGTAATGTGGAGAGTCCTAGAGACCTCGAGATCAAGAGCTAAAAATTCTAATTGCTTAGGCTACTCACTGATTTAGAGAGAAGCATATTTACACGAAACTTATTTTTGATATATACCGCGACACCCCCACCCCTTCTGGGACGATCAGTCCTACATTGTAACCATCAATACTGATATCCTCATTCAGAACAGATTTGCTTAGCCAAGTTTCTGATAAAACAATTACATCAGCATCAGTTGAGTGTGCCCAAATACGAATCATATCTTTGCGATCAAACTACGAACATTCAAGTGAATAAAACCCAGGCCAGCCCTAGATTTAAAATCAGCAGGGGTATATAAGTTTATAAGACAGTAGGCCTATGTAAACTGCATGGTGCTAAACTTTTAATACACTCCAAACTCCAAAGAAATAAAATAAATAATAATTCTGAGACATGGCTTTTTAAGTAGCCATTGTGATTTTGGTCTTTTCTTCTTTTTTTTCTTCTTCTTCTTCTTCTTTTTGTTTGTTTGTTTGTTTGTTTGTTTTTTGCCCAGGAGTGCACTTAGGCTAAGTACAATTTCTGAGTAGCCTACATAAAAAGTAGACTAAAAGTAGGCCTATACTTTCTTGTTTTTAGTTTAAAATACGTAGTTTATAATAGCATAGGCTACTTGAATATGCTCCTTTTTTGTAAGGGTCATACATTTAAGTATGTGGATATTAGGCTAGTAGGCTGCTGTCAGCTGACTAACTGTTTTCAGATGTTCTTGAAAAACTCGATTTCGTAACGGGGCGGGACCAATTCACTCCAAAACAGAAGAGATAAGTGCGTAGACAAAGTAAAGTTATTGCAAGTTGCAAGTAAGTTATTTTCGCAAGAACATAGGCTGCCGCTTTAGCTAGGGGATCAGCAAAATGACAGGTACGTTTATTTTCATATTTCTGCGAATTATTTTTTCCGCTTCATTTTGTTAGGAATGCTCCTGGAATTCATCCAAAAAGGGTTTCCTCTCCCTTTATGAAATTCACAGATTTATAGATTTATTTATGCTGCTGAATTGAATCAAAACTAATATGAGTGTGGCGATTTTAGCTTTATCTTTCTATCTGTTTATAAATGAAAGTGTATTAATAACTTTAATCATGAAACTGTCGTCGACAGATGAACCGCAGATGGAGTCTGGAGAAGATCGGAACCCCGGAGAGATTTTGGACATCCGATTTCAGAAAAACCCCAATCAAAAACATAAATACCTGGAGGTTGAACCCAAAATACTAGGAGTGCGTGTACTTTACAACTTAACCGTTGACAAACCTTTTTTCATTGATGTGAAAAATGACTAACTGTACAGAATAGCCTAACTGTAGTAAACTTTTTTTTTGTGTGTGTCAGATTCTCATTTTAGAATGGTTAAGTGTAACAACAATTAAAGAATTGTGGTTATAGTGTTTTTTTTTTTTTACAGTACAAATGTCAGGCTATATATATATATATATATATATATATATATATAAAATACACCCATGACTAATTTTTGTAAATGTTTTTGTGGTTCATTACAGGTAACGCAGATTGTGTTGGCTGTGTTTTTAACATCTGTGACCTCCGTGTTACATTTAGATGAATTGTACAGTTGGACAGTGGACACTGAGGGGACAGTGAGTGGCATTATTACCTCCATGACAGTAAGTAGGCCTACACTTCACATTTAACGGAATAATTTCATTTCGTTTGTTTTTCCACTATAAAAACATTGGGCCATTCAATAAATTGAGAAATCGATGAATTAATGAATGCCTAAATGTGTGGATAAATAGGTGATAAAAATTAAGTAGGCCTAAAAATCAATAAAAAGCACCCACTGGTATTGCAGGAATATAGTATTGGATAATAGAGAAGACTGATAGTCTGGCTATCACCAGACCAAGCTCAATCTTTTAAGATTGAACATAAGCCGCTTTCCGACCGGAGGAACCTTTTCACAGTTCCTAGAACTATTGGCTAAAGTACCCGGATGTCGGCGTGTTCGCACCGCAGGATCTAGGAACGATTTTAGTTCTAGGAACTCCATTTGTAGGAACTAATTTGGGTCCTACTTCAGAGTAGGGTCTAAACCAGCACTATAGGAACTACCCGTGACGTTAGTGTACGCTGATTGACCGAACGCACGCGGAACACCAGCACCCGCCATTTTTAAAACAGCTATAATGTAAACACACAGATTATAGCCTATATATTTACTCCATAAACTTACTATACAAACATGGAAAACAGTGATAGATGGGTCTCTAAACCTTTATGCTGAAGAGAAAATCCAACGCAATTTTGAGGGGACCAAGCCAAACATGATTATGTTTATCTGCCCAGCTAGCAACACTGGACATCAACCACACGGCATAGGCTAATAACCTTTTTTTCATATACTGTCTACTTTCTATAACAGTTCTATCTGATAAGATATTAAACAGTACTGTTAGACAGATTGCTAACTAATAAACACAGAGAATGCGAGCATTGTTTGCTCTGGCGTTCTCAGCGCTGCCAAAATAAAGGTCCGTCGCGCCATCAAAATAAAAGTCACCGTGCTTGCGTCACTCCCTTACCCCTCCTACCAGTTCCTATGGCCACTTGGCCAGTGCGAACGCAAACAGCAAAACCGAGTTTGGGGGAAAGTAGTTCTTAGAACTGTTTAGAAGTGGACAGTTCCTAGAACTAAGTTCCTGTAACTACTTGATTGGAAAGCGGCTATTGTCTAAGGCAGGTGTCACCAACCCTGCTCCTGGAGGGCTACAGTCCTGCAGATTTCAGCTCCAACCCCAATCAAACACACCTGGACCAGCTAATCAAGCTGTTCAGGGTTGCTTGATAATTACAGGCAGGTGTGTTGGAACAGGGTTGGACCTAAAGTCTGCAGGACAGTAGCCCTCCAGGAGCAGGGTTGGTGACACCTGGTCTAAGGAGTCTGCTCTGTATTTTCTACTGTAAAAATCTTCTGAGAGTTGTCATGATACAAATAAAGATTAATCCTTATTAAAGTTGCAAGAGTCATTCAGTCAAGAGCAGTGAGCGATCTTTTGTTGTTTAATTTACATTAAGGACACAAACAGCAGCAAGTATATTAGGCTGCTGTCACTTTAAGAGCTAATGCACTGATTCAAAATAGTAATATGTGTTTTCTTTCTCAACTGTTTACATTCGCACTGGATGGACCATTGGGCAGTCCTTATGTCAAGCCATGCTGACTGCTGCAGTGATTATGTATTTCTCTTACGAGAGGTTCTCTCGTATTGCGTAAGTTGTCTTTTCTCGAGATCTGAAGCCAAAAATTATCCTTAATTTTGTATTTATTGTCAACGCAGTGCGGCAGCCAGCAGACCATAGCAGGCTGTATAAGCGTGCTCATTGGCTGAACTGCGGCAACTGCAGCAGCCTATCGGTGAGCCCTGCGTGACGACATGCCCAATGAGGGCGCTTCGCGCCCTTCACGCGTCACAGCCCGCCAGAATGGGTGTGGCTAGCATGTATAAAAGAGGGGCTCACAGGCTGGAAATCTGATTTTCATGTCTTCAGCGAAGCTCTACGCATCGCTGGATCTGGGGAGCCGCTGCCGTTGAAACAAGCGACCAGCAAGCCCAGGAAGCGTCTGAGGAAGCCGGCCGTCTTCGCCGCCTTCATCCATCCGTGCCTGCTACGCTATCCGGCGACAATATCCTTTATTGCATATTGCTTATTGCTTTCTGTGTGTGTGCTCGCCGCCGCGACACACACTTTCTATAAGAGCGCGAGGCGTTTTTCTAAAAATGCCTTGCAATTTCTGTGGCTCTTGCAAGCCCCACTCAGCGACGGAGACCGCCACGTTATCTGCGCTCTCTGCCTGGGTCGAGACGGGCCACGCAAGAAGAAGCGCCGCCCGAAAACGCTCTCTCCCTCTGTTCGAGCCGTGTAAACTGCGCCGCTCACAAGGGATGACAGAAGCGGACGGTCACGGGGCTAGTTTTCTTTACGTTACAAGAAAGCTACCCCGCCCTCGCGCCCCGGTCGCGTGCGTCACTCACCGGCAAAAGGAGGACAGAGAGTGGTTTAGTTATAATACATGCACGCCTGCAAACGAACGCCAACGCAAAACATGATGACGCTCTCTGGCTACTCGCCTCTTCCCGCGCTCTCTCCCTTTGTTTGAGCCGCGCAAACCGCGCCGCTCACAAGGGATGTCAGGAGCAGACGGTCACGGGGCTGGCTTTCTTTACGTTACAAAGAAAGCTGCCCCGTTTGCGTGCGTCACTCCCGACGAAAGGAGGAAAGAAAGGCCGGACTAACCTCCATTTCTCACACTTTTTTCAGTCCCCTCTCAAGTTCAGGCAACTGGAAATGTCTATATTGCAGTAAATGAGCCTGTCATAATACATGCACATCTGCAAACGAACGCCGACGCAAAACATGATGAAACTCAACTCGACGCAAAACTCTTCCCGCTCTCTCTCCCTTTGTTGAACCGCACAAACTGCGCCATTCACATGGGATGTCAGAAGCGGACGGTCACGGGGCTGGCTTCTTTACGTTACAAGCAAGCTACCCTGCCCTAGCGCCCCGTTCGCGTGCGTCAATCACCGGCGAAAAGAGGAAAGAGTGTTTTAGTCCCAGGCGGCTGGAAACATCAATATTGCAGTAAGCGAGCCTGTTATAGTACATGCACGCCTGCAAACAAATGCCTACGCAAGTCATGTTGACGCTCTCTGACTATTCGCCTATCACAAACTTTTTCCCGCGCTCTCTCCCTTTGTCTGTGCCGCGCAAACTGCACCGTTCACAAGGGAGGTCAGAGCGGATGGTCACGAGCAATTTTCAGCACCCCGCGTGCCTCACTCACCGGCGAAAGGAGGAGAGAGAGTGTTGTTAGTCCCTCCAAGGCCGGACCAACCTCCACTTCTCACACATTTCTCAGTCCCCTCTCAAGTTCAGGCGGCTGGAAATATTAATATTGCAGTAAACGAGCCTGTTATAATACATGCACGCCTGCAAACAAACGCCGACACAGACATGATGACGCTCTTTATATGCTCACGCTGACCAAAAGCTTATGTGTTTTCCCCTGTGGCTCAGTGGCAAAACCTTAGGCTTTTGCGCCAGAGACCCGTGTTCGAATCCTGGCTCTGGCGGCAGATAAAAATTATGCTGCCCGCTTCTCCGAGTTCGCGGCCAGCTTTCTTACTTACAGAAAGCGAACCCGCCTCTCGCACCCTCCCGCGAGTATTATGAGCGTCTAAACATATGAGCCTTCAAAGCATTACTCTGTCAGTCCCTTTAGAAAGGCTACTGCAGAAGTGTATTTTGCAACCAACGAGCCGGTAATACAACCCGCTCGCCTGCACGCAACCGCCGTTTCCACGGAAACCCAGAGAAATCTCAAAAGAGTGTAATGTCTGGTTGTCCGGCTCACGCCGCATGTGTTTTAAGTGTAGAAAATGTGCCCACGTCTCTGTGTTCACCCCTACTCACAAGCACTATAACCCCCGTGTCTCTCACAGAGCCCACTCTTATAAAGCTGGCAAAAGCTGCTCGAGTGTTAGATGTAGGTCATGTGCCCACAACCCCGTGCCCACGCCTACTCACTGCCCGCTCTGTTACACGGCCACTCCCTGCCGGTCACATTCGCCCGGCGCTGCTCTCACGCCCCGTTCTTCGCACAATACGTTCCCCGTTGAAAGCCACCGGGACATCACGTGTAAAACGGCTAGCCATCGCTAGCCGCGAGCCGCTGTATTCGAGCACCGAGAGCGCGCGCGCCGCGCCCGCGCCTCCAAATCAGGTTCTCGAGCCCGCGGAATGCGGCAATCGGAACCCGGAGGCCATTCTGCCCCTAGCCGTACATGCAAAAGCATGGGATGCTATTCCAGGCGTGTCAGAATGGGTGTTGAGCACAGTAAAGCAGGGCTATTCATTGCAGTTCGCTCGCCGTCCCCCGCGCTTTCAAGCACGGACCGAGACGAGAGTGAGTGGGGAAGTAGCACACCTACTTTGTGCAGAAATAGCAAAACTTCTGTGCAAAGGGGCCATAGAACCGGTACCTCCTTCTCTGAGCGAGGCAGGCTTTTACAGCCATTACTTCCTCGTGCCCAAGAAGGACGGAGCTCTCAGACCGATTTTAGATCTGAGATATTTGAACAAAGCTCTTAGGAAAAAAACTTTCAAAATGCTCACAACCAGACAGATCCTCGCGCAGATTCGCCCGGGAGACTGGTTTATTTCCCTCGATCTGAAAGACGCTTACTTTCAGATTCAGATAATACCCCGTCACAGGCCATTCTTGAGATTCGCCTTCGACGGTCAGGTATATCAATACACCATGCGGATTCTGAACTATTTGGACGATTGGCTGATTCTAGCACAGTCAGAGGAAGAGCTTATTTCTCACAGAGCAGTGCTCCTCGGCCACCTGGAAAGCCTGGGTCTCACGGTCAACTGGACCAAGAGCTCATTACTGCCCAGTCAGTCAGCCTCCTTTCTAGGTTTAGAACTGGACTCTGTGGCAATGACGGCCCGGCGGTCTTTCCAGAAGGGCAGCGCCGCACCTCTGAAAACGCTTCAGAGGATGCTGGGATGTATGGCTTCAGCTGCAGCAGTGCTTCAGCTGGGTCTACTGCGTATGCGCCCGCTGCAACGCTGGTTGAACGCTCGAGTGCCTCACCGAGCCTGGGCGTCCGGCGGCATACGAATCAGAGTGACTCAGAGCTGCGTTTCAGCACTGAGACCCTGGTTAGCTGTGTGGAGATGATAGCGGTCGAGAGCGCGCTCAAACGTTTCCTCCCACACATACGGGGCCACCATGTTCTAGTCCGTTCGGACAACATGTCCGTGGTATCCTACGTGAACCACCAGGGCGGTGTCAGATCCAGGACTCTCTGCAATCTGACAGAACGCTTTCTCGTGTGGACCCATCACTCGTTGCGCTCGCTGAGAGCCGCGCACGTACCGGGCCACAAGAATGTCGGCCCAGACAGACTGGCCAGAGACAACATTCCCCCGGGAGAATGGTCTCTGCACCCTCAGACAGTCCAGTCGCCATGGCGCCTTTTCGGCAAAGCGGAAGTCGACCTTTTTGCGTCAAAAGACAACGCTCATTGCCCGAGATTCCTCTCGAAGAGCGAGGATGCGCTGGCCCAAACCTGGCCCAGCTGCCCGCTGTACGCTTTCCCTCCGATCTCGCTGTTACCACAGGTAATCAAGAGGATCAGGGAAACGCGCCATTCAGTGCTCCTCATAGCCCCGCGATGAAGGAACCAGATTTGGTACCCAGAGCTTGTGAGGCTGTCGCACTCAGCCCCATGGCCGATCCTGGTGAGGAGAGATCTTCTCTCTCAAGCCGGTGGACCAATTTGGCATCCCCATCCAGAGCGCTGGTCTCTGCATGCGTGGATAATCAACGGATACCCGTTGATCTGCCAGAAGGGGTCGTGAACAGTGTTGGGGAAGTTACTTTTAAAAAGTAGTGTTTGCTCGTTACTCGTTACTTTTAAAAAAAGTAATCCGTTACTTTAGTTAGTTACCCCGTTTGGAAAGTAACTTTTTACGTTACTCGTTACTTTTACGTTACTTTTATGTTGCTTGACTTTGGGCAGAACCCAATATCTGTTCCTAAATATGTAGACATAAAGTTATACAATGGAGGACATAACAGGTAATTATTTTGTGCTCTTTATTATAAAAAATAGTACCAATTTCGAAAGAAAAAAAGTCCTTCTCATTGGCTCTGCTGTGTGCGGCAACTTTTATTCTCAGCCGGCTCTGCATCATGGGGTAGAGTGCGACACTCCGCGATGAGCAGCGCGCCCACGTCACTTCTCTCCGCTCCACTCCCCCTATCCACCGAACTTTAAATTTCGGCAACAGCCAATAAAGCGCTCCTGCTCTCTAACACCGGTGCGAATCGCGTCTTGATAGCATAGGACAAAATGATATAGAAGACATAAGCTTAGTTTTCAGACATACGACTCACTCTATCAAGGGAGTAGGAGAAAAAAAAGAGATTTTGAGAGAAAAAAAAAATATTTTGTTTAAAAATACACATATTCAAGCTTTCTATGTATTTCTCAGGTCTGTGAGACAAGTATAGCTTATCTGAGTTTCGGTTCATTTACAGTATGGAGACGAGCTCAGTTCACGCGCTGGTGCCGTCATGATTATTTTGCATGCTATATTTACTTATTTATTAAATTCAGGCAATTAATTGGTTGGTAAAACATTGATTAAAATTAAGATAAAATTAATACAAAATGAAATTCGTTTTAAAGAAAGTCTTTCTACAAAAACAAACTTAATAAAGTGGTCTAAATCATGTCTGCCCACTCCATTTATCTCCCGATATATTGCACAAAATTATGATCTTACTCATGCTTTTCACTTTTCATATAATCAACATAGATTAAAATTATTTATTTATTTATTTTATTTAAACATAAATGTGAAACATTGATTAAAATTAAGATACAATTAATACAAAACGAAATTCACTTTAAATACAGGTTTTCTACAAAAACAAACTTAATAAAATGGTCAAAATCATGTCTCCACACAAAATTTTTATTTTATTTAATTTAAACATAAATATGAAACTAATTTGTTTTCTTCAGTTCTCAACAGTTCTCTTCTCTCAAGCGCGCAGCTGAGGCAGTGTCGCTGTCAAATATATCCATGGGAAAAGTAACGTTGCGCCGAATTGAAAAAAGAACTACGTTTCGTTACCAAATTTTTAGTAGTAACGCGTTACACTACTTTTTACCCGAAAAAGTAGTTACGTTACTGTAACGCGTTACTTTGTAACGCGTTACACACAACACTGGTCGTGAACATGATTACGCAGTCTAGAGCTCCTTCTACGAGAAGACTCTACGCGTCTAAATGGTCAATGGTCTACTAAGAGCCTGGATCCACGCACGTGTGGGGTTTCGTGGGTGCTCTCCTTCCTGCAAGAGCTGTTGGACAAGGGCAGGTCCCCTTCCACGCTCAAAGTGTATGTCGCCGCTATTGCAGCGTTCGCGGAGACGATGCGCAGCCGTGCGATAGGAAGGAACGAGCTCATCATCCGCTTCCTTAGAGGAGCCAGGAGGATGAACCCCCCACGGCCACCTTCGGTTCCTATGTGGGATCTTTCTTTGGTCCTAGAGGCCCTGAAAGCTTTTCCCTTTGAGCCGTTAGAATCCGTGGATCTGAAATACCTCTCGCTCAAAACCGTTTTTCTGATAGCTCTGTCATCAGTAAAACGTGTGGGGGACCTACACGCGCTATCCGTTAGCCCCACATGTCTCGAGTTTGGACCAAATGACTCCGAAGTCATCCTCAAACCGAGGCACGGTTACGTCTCCAAGGCGATTGGCACTCCCTTTAGGGCGCAGATCATCTCCCTATACAGCATCCGATAGCGAGGACAGTGATAACCTCCTATGCCCCGTCAGGGCGCTGAGAGCTTACATCACACGCTCCGCCACCTTCAGGCGTTCTGAGCAGCTCTTTGTTTCATTTGGTGGGCGCACTAAAGGTCTCGCTGCCTCGAAACATAGCCTGTCCAGATGGATAGTGGACGCTATCGCAGCAGCTTATGCGTCCAAACACCTGCAGTGCCCTATGGGCATTAGAGCCCACTCCACTAGAGGCATGGCCTCATCATGGGCTTAGTCCAGCGGGATTTCTATTCACAACATTTGTATGGCGGCAGGCTGGACCTCCCCCTCTACATTTGTGAGATTTTATAACCTGGAAGTTCCCGCCTTGCAGGCTAAACTGTTATCAGTATGAGTGATATGTACGTTCTGCCCATTTGTTCATGTGCAGACTACTCTCATGTACTGCTAGCTCTTCTGGTGAGCTGCATTAAAGGGTAAGATTCTCTATACACAGACCGGCGGAGCTGCTCTGTATTTTTCCCCGCTGTGCACTTATGCTGGCCCGCGTTGCTGGCCACCTATTCTGCACACAGCTGCGCTAAGGGTTGATACTTTCTATACATAGACCGGCGGAGTAGCTCTTTATTCTCCCCATGATGTGCTTACGTATTGTGCTGGCCCGCGCTGCTGGCCGCCTTTCCCCACACGTTACACATAGACCGGCAGAGCCGCTCTGTGTTCCTATGAAGTGCTTATTACATGTGCTGGCCCGCGTTGCTGGCCGCCTGTCCCCGCATGTTGTGTTCCCCGGGCTCCCCTGGGACTCATGCAGTGGATGCTCGGCGCGCACGGCGTTGACAAGGGGTTCCCGTAGCGTAAGCAACTTACGCAATACGAGAGAACCTCTCATAAGAGAATGTACTCGGTTACCTAACGTAACCTTGGTTCTCTCTAGAAGAGGGAACGTGTATTGCGTAACCTGCCGTGTCGCGCCACGAGCTTATTCGCTTCAGTCTATGAAAACCAGATTTCCAGCCTGTGAGCCCCTCTTTTATACACGCTAGCCACACCCATTCTGGCGGGCTGTGACGCGTGAAGGGCGCAGGGCTCACCGATAGGCTGCTGCAGTTGCCGAGGTCAGCCAATGAGCACGCTTATACAGCCTGCTATGGTCTGCTGGCTGCCGCACTGCGTTGACAATAAATACAAAATTAAGGATAATTTTTGGCTTCAGATCTCGAGAAAAGACAACTTTACCGTAGCGTAAGCAACTTACGCAATACTCGTTCCCTCTTCTAGAGAGAACCGAGGTTACGTTAGGTAACCGAGTACTTTTGTAGGCCAACCCAAAAGTTAGCTTCACACTGGTTTTCCTGTTTGGGCTGTGATGACGTTTAATGTCCCCTCTTAGCCGTTTGTTAGCAGCCTTCTTTTTCAAGGTAATAGTTTTTTCAGCAAAAATGTACAGGTAAAACTGTTCTGAAACGCAAAACTATTAATTAAATATGCTGTTATTGACACAATGCTGTTTTGGAGGGCCTCAAAGTATACCCTGGACATTGTTTTGCTGAACATGGGATGTTATAAAGGAAACTGTGCCTTTCCAAAACATATCCAATACAGCAGATTACAGTTAGTAAAACTATTTTGAAACAAGGTCAACCTGAAAATGTGTAATAAGTGAGAAAAGTCAAGGGCTAAAATCTGAATGTTTTCTAAGGACACAATATATAATATGTCCTGATATTTCCCTTTTGTAGATACTTATCGCTGGAAGTCTGGCTATAGCTGCACAGAATCTTCATCTCCCAACTGTAAGTTTTCAGATCATAACGTTTTGCCAGACACATAAAAACATGTATATTTGTCATAAACAATTTTATTTATTCAATAAAGAAAAAATAAACTTTTGGTCACCAAGCATGTAGAATTCCCTTGTTTTGGTGCATCCAATAACACTGTTTGTATTTTTTTTATTTTTCCAGCTGAAAGCCTGTTTAGGAATGCAGGTCGTGGCCTGTTTGGCCGGTGTGATCTGCATTTTCATGAACTTAAGCGTTTACCAAATGGTATTATATCATTGTTGGTCTGAAGAAGAATCCTCAATATGTACACCTTTAAGAGTAAGTTACACCTAAATGTTAGTTCCCTTTCGTAGTCACTCCGAGTTACGTCGGATGACGACGAATGGGGTTTCGCTTAGAAAGCCTATCATCTTCGAGTATATAAAACAAGCCAATGGCAAAGAAATGCCATGGGTCTGCATATATAAGGAAGGGCGCTGGCAACATGCAGATATGTTTTCGCTTCGGAGCCAAGTTTATGTACTTCACTCCACAGCCAATCCTGAGATTCATCTCTCTTTCTCTTCGAACGAGCCTCTCTCCAAGTGTTGGTGTGACAGCGAGTGCACATTCCCTGCTTATCTGTGCAGTGATTTGCCAGTGTTTGTGTGTTCTCTCCCTGGTCGCTTCAGCATTTGTGGAGAAATCTCCTTTCTAAAAGAGCTTGCACGCGGCATGTCTTTTTAAAGATGCCTCGCCCGTGCACTTCTGGTTGCGGTCTTCTCATTTCTGACTCTGATGGGCACAATCGCTGTCTTGTGTGTCTGGGTATTGAGCACGCTAAGGCAGCGTTTGTGGATGAGTCATGTTCCCATTGCGGGAACATGCCCATCGCACGGTTGCGGTCAAGACTCAATGACCTTCATGGTAGAGTCCCCTCATCCGCACCCCGATCTACTGGCTCCACGAGAGCTGGTACTTCGGCTGGCGGCCAGGGTGACCTGAGGGTTACGGTGTGGAACAAAGCGCCGACTATTCCACGCTCCACACCGTCCTCTAGCGCCGTGCAACCCGCTAGTGTTTTGAATGAGCCCGCTGTACAGTCCTCTGACTTGCCGCGGGTCTCATTCGGCGCTCCAGAGGAAGATGTGATGTCGATCGCTGCATCACAAGGTGGGCAGGAGTCCTTGGGAAGTGAGGATTCGGCTGTGCTGCCACCTTCGGGTGTGCCAGCATTGCCCGAGTCTGATCCCGAGATGACGGCCATGCTTTCCCGGGCAGCCGCGGCCATTGGTCTTGAGTGGTCCTTGGTTTTCCTTGGTTTTCCCACTCCCGCTGCTCGTCCCTCGACGGGCAGCACCCTATTGTGGTTAAAGAAAGAACTCACTCCCCCATCTCTGAGCACACAGAGCGCTGGGATGACAGTGCGCGCTGCTTACAAGCCTCGCCTCTCTCAACCCCCTCTGTCGCCAGCCCCTTGCCAGAGCACGCCCCCGTGGGACGCTGGTCCTCCCCTGGCCTCCTCTGGCAGGACGCGGTTAATGACCGTGCCCCCGCACCGGGCCGCTATGCCACCCACGCCTGGGCCGGTCATTCCGCTTCGCTGCACCACCGAGGGTACGTCTGTGGTCCGCATGACCCCGCTGGTACAGTTCCTGGAAGCCTGGTTAGAGCTTCCCAGGCTGTCCCGCTGGGTCGCGAGGACCATCAGGCTCGGCTACGCGATTCAGTTCGCGCGGTCTCCTCCCCACTTCAGGGGAGTCCGCTTCACTATGGTCGGTGGCAATGCCCCTGTCATGAGAGCGGAGGTCGCTACCTTACTGGCGAAGGGTGCGATCGAGACTGTCCCTCCAGCCTAAATGAGGTCCGGCTTCTACAGCCCTTACTTCATTGTACCGAAGAAATCCGGTGGGTTACGACCAATCCTCGACTTGCGCGTCTTGAACCGCTCCCTTCACAGGATGCCGTTCAAGATGCTCACGGCCAAACGCATTTTCGAATGCGTACGGCCGAAGGATTGGTTTGCAGCGATCGACCTGAAGGACGCCTACTTCCATGTCTCCATTCTTCCTTGACACAGACCGTTTCTATGGTTTGCTTTCGAGGGGCAGGCATACCAGTACGCGGTTCTCCCTTTCGGGCTAGCCCTGTCTCCTCGCGTCTTCACGAAGGTCGTCGAGGCAGCCCTTGTTCCCCTTCGGGAACACGGGGTTCGCATCCTGAACTATCTCGACGACTGGCTGATCCTAGCTCACTCTCGAGACCAGGTTTGCGAACACAGGGACCTAGTGCTCTGGCACCTAGCTCGTCTGGGCCTTCGGGTCAACTGGGAGAAGAGCAAACTCTGCCCCGTGCAGAGGATCTCTTTTCTCGGTATGGAAATCGACTCGGTCACCATGTGCGCGCAGCTTACGAGCAAGCGCGCGCAGTCACTGCTGACTTGCCTTCGTCAGTTCGAGGGCAAGAGTGTGGTTCCACTGAAACTATTTCAGAGGCTCCTGGGGCATATGGCATCCGCAGCCGCAGTCACGCCGCTCGTTTTGCTTCATATGAGACCACTTCAGCTTTGGCTTCGCGATCGAGTCCCGAGGTGGGCATGGCATCACGGCACGCTCCGAGTTCCAGTGACTCCGACCTGCCGTCAGACCTTCACCCCGTGGTCGAACCTCAGTTTTCTTCGGGCCGGAGTGCCCTTGGAACGAGTTTCCAGGCATGTTGTTGTATCAACAGATGCCTCCACCACGGGTTGGGGCGCCATGTGCAATGGACATGCTGCCGCGGGCTCCTGGACAGGACCCCAGCGCCTTTTGCATGTCAATTGCCTCGAGTTGTTGGCTGTACGTCTTGCCCTGCACCGCTTCCGTGCATTGCTCAGGGGTCAACACGTACTAGTCTGATCAGACAATACCGCGACTGTAGCGTACATCAACCGTCAAGGTGGTCTGCGCTCCCGCCGTATGTCACAACTCGCCCGCCACCTCCTCTTATGGAGTCAGAAGCATCTGAGGTTGCTTCGAGCCATTTATATCCCGGGAGACCTGAACCAGGCGGCCGACGAGCTGTCTCGGCTTCGGCCTCTCGCTGGAGAATGGAGACTCCATCCCCAGACGGTTCAGCTGGTTTGGGATCAGTTCGGGGACGCACAGGTAGACCTGTTTGCCTCCCACGACTCGTCCCACTGCGACCTGTTTTATTCCCTGACCGATGGCACGCTCGGCACGGATGCACTGGCGCACAGCTGGCCGCGGGGCCTCCGCAAGTATGCGTTTCCCCCAGTGAGCCTTCTTGCGCAGACTTTGCGCAAGATCAGGGAGGACGAGGAGCAGGTTATTTTGGTTGCCCCGTACTGGCCCAACCGCACCTGGTTTCCAGAACTTATACTCCTCGCGACAGCACCTCCCTGGCCAATCCCTCTGAGGAAGGACCTTCTTTCTCAGGGACGGGGCACCTTGTGGCACCCTCGTCCCGATCTTTGGAACCTCCACGTGTGGCTCCTGGACGGGACGAGGTAGGTTTGAGTACCCTACCACCAGCAGTGGTGGCTACCATCACTTCCGCTAGAGCATCGTCCACGAGACATGCCTATGCGTTGAAGTGGAACCTCTTCGTCAACTGGTGTTCTTCTAAACATCTAGAACCCACGAAATGCCCGGTCAGTGTCGTGCTTTCCTTCCTGCAAGAAGGGTTGGAGCGAAGGCTGTCTCCCTCCACCCTGAAAGTGTATGTTGCCGCCATTGCCGCACATCACGACGCAGTTGATGGTAAGTCTCTGGGAAAGCACGACCTGATCATCAGGTTCCTGAGAGGAGCGAGGAGACTGAATCCTCCTCGCCCTCCTCTCGTTCCCTCTTGGGACCTCTCAGTGGTTTTAACTGCCCTGCAGAGTGCTCCCTTTGAGCCTCTGCAATCAGTGGAGCTTAAGTTCCTGTTAATTAAGACAGCGCTCCTGGTTGCATTGGCCTCCATCAAGAGGGTAGGGGACCTGCAGGCATTTCGACCATGCCCCCTTGGTGTAACGGCCCACTCCACTCGGAGTGTGGCATCCTCTTGGGCTCTAGCGCATGGCGCCTCGCTAACAGATATCTGCAGAGCTGCAGGCTGGGCGACACCTAACACATTCGCGAGATTCTACAATCTCCGAGTAGAGCCAGTTTCTTCTCATGTACTCGCTTCAACTAGCCGGTAAGAGATTCTGCTCAGGTGTCTTCGCTTGCTCGCCATTCCTCTCCACGGACGGGATTCGTGCGATATTCTCCTCTGGTGAGCCTAGTAAGCCCTGAGTCTCCTCCAGCACTGACGACGTCAACGCCAGAGTTGCCACCGTCAGCTTTCGCGCTTGGCTAGGTGCCTCCATGTGCATGGTTCCCCCTCTGGGCGACCCCCACATGTGTATTCCACTGTAAGCCTCTCTGAGCATGTGTCTTTCCCTTGGCAAGCCACCTTGCCACCCCTGGGGTTGAAAGATTCCACCTGCAGCTGGACACCCCAGTGATACTCCATATGCAGCCCCCCGGGGTCATATGTGTATTCCAAGTCCCCCCCTGCGGGCTGGGCATAATTGCATGTTTCCACTGAGATATGCTTCCCAGTGTACCTTGGTATTCCTGTGTTAAGTAGGACTCCTTCGTCCGTGCTAGTCTCACGACAGGGAGCTCAGACTTACGCAGGGCACTGGAAGACAGTCGAGAGGTGGCGTGATTACACTGGGAACCCCATTCGTCGTCATCCGACGTAACTCGGAGTGACTACGAAAGGGAACGTCTCGGTTACGTATGTAACCCTCGTTCCCTGAGTAGGGAACGGAGACGTTACGTCTCCCTGCCACTTCCGCTGTACCGCTGGAACACCTGAGTTCAGTCTCGGCTCCTCAGCGAAGACATATCTGCATGTTGCCAGCGCACTTCCTTATATACCCCCAGGGTGGGGCGGAGTTACGCTATGCAAATTCCCCAGACCCATGGCATTTCTTTGCCATTGGCTCGTTTTATATACTCAAAGATGATAGGCTTTCTAAGCGAAACCCCATTCGTCGTCATCCGACGTAACGTCTCCGTTCCCTACTCAGGGAACGAGGGTTACATATGTAACCGAGACGTTCTCTTAATCCATGCTGATTTTTGAATTGAGTTAGTTTCCTAACTGATGAACTTTGCTACAATTACACTAAATTAAATCAATATTAAACTAAATTGAGCTGAATAATGACACTAATGTCTTTTTAATGCTGCTTTACATACATCTTCAACTGAAGAATTGTGCAGTATCAGTGCTGTTATTTCCCTGGTCGCTACTGTGAAGCTGCTTTGAAACAATCTGTATTGTATAAAGTGCTATATACATAACTGACTTTTTACCCACAGATTGCAATTGAAAATTACAGAGCATTACAAAAGCTGGTGCTGGCAGTCCATATTGTCCTTTCTGCCACTTTAGCTGCATACTGCTGCAAGGTCATTCAGTGCTGCTCTCCTGTGTCTAGTGTGGTAAGACCCTGTGAAAACTCAAACTGTAGATCATGTTGTAAGATGCTGTTTTGGAAGATATGAAAACTCACTTATTGTGTTTTTTTTTTTTTCAGCCGGTAATCACAGTTAACAGACCTCCAGATCCTAGGTTAGGACAGTTTCAGTGATAAGACCTTCAGAGCCTGGAAAAATATATCACATATCCACAACATATAACCACTGTTTGTTCAACATGTGTATCAAAATTGAATGATCAGTTTTATACATTTCAGGTATCTGTGAACAGTGTTGGGGATAAGTAACGCATTACAAGTAACTTGAGTTACGGAATCAGATTACTTTTTTCAAGGAACTAGTATAGTGCATTACTTTTACATTTACAACAAAATATCTGAGTTATTTTTCAAAGAAGCTACGCAAGTTACATTGTTTTCCCATTTATTGACTGACACTTCTCCTGTCCGCATGTTGAGAGGAATCAGGAGTGAGGTGCAGAGGCGTTGTGTGTGCTATGTGAACATGATGGTTTTTATAGTCTAAATGTGAGCATTCATTTACTCATCTAACTTGCACAAAAGCAGATTCAGTATTCCTCAAAATGAATAAAAACAGTGAAATGCAAACTGGCAGTAATTAAATGTTCAAGAATACAAATATACTTTATGTATTTAATCTTACTTTAATGCAATCCATAATGGCAGCACATCTGAAAGGTTTGTTTGAGCTTGTACCCTTTACTGTACAGGCATGAATTTGCATTTGCACTTTTGGTGTGAAAGGGCCTTTACTTTGCCCAAAACTTTTTTTAAATAAAAAAACAAGCAAGAAAGCCCAGCACAGATGAGAAAAAGTAACTCAAAAGTAATGTAACACTGCTTTCCATGAAAAGTAACTAAGTAGCAGTACAATTAGTTATTTTTTAGAAAGCAAAGCAATTATTCTTTTAAACCTTCACTAACAATTACTGTGAATTTACACTCAATATTTTATGAAACATATTTAGTTTAACATGTTTTTAAAATTCCATCACTTTTTATCATGTAATTTAAATTAACTTTCTTTTACATTCAGTATGAAATGTTATATTTTATACCTAAAATAAATAAAATCCTTTGAATTTAATCACCTTGTCAATTGAATGTACAGACAGATATCATTGAATTATTATTACTCCAGTGATGTCTTTATAATCTATATTGTGGGCACAACCGTTATTGACTTTTAGTGTGTTTCTGTCCCGCCAATGGCACTGATGATCAGTATTACAAAAATGATAATTGTGAGAACTGTTATGACTGCTTTCAGACATCCTCCTTGTATGCACAGGTAATCCCGCTTCAAACTCTCTATTAGTTGTACTGCTCGATTAAAACAAGCAATAATAAAAAGCTACTGAGCAGCAGTTTACACATTTCACTCTTCAGCCAATAATCATTCTCACGGCTTATAGATTCTTACTAATGTTCATCTGTTTCCATCTTGTTTAACCATACAAATAAAACATTTTTTGAGTGATAATTCAAAATTGCAACCAGGGAATAGGGAAAAAATATGCTTCACACACACACAAATTCAATGATTTATTGTTCAATAAATATAACCACACATGATTTCAGATAAGAAAACTTCACTGTCACAGTTGTTTTAAAAACAGTCATTCAGTCATTATTCTCAGCATAACTGAGCTTACACACGTTGTAACAATTATTATTGCTGAATTAAAATGTTTTATTTCATATTTTAAAATATGTCTGAAGATCCTTTTATTTCAAAAGGTCAACTGAGTTAAATGCTTCATCTCATTCTGTGTATCCTTGTTAATTTCCACATTTCTTAGAATGTACAGATGCCTTGACCTTGAGCTGTCATTATCCAGTCCAATGATTACTTCTCAAAATGCAGAAACGGCTGCATCACATTTTCTTCACAACTGTAGTTCATCTGTCCAATGATTCTGTTTAAAAGAATAAAGAACAATTAGTGAATTACATCAGTTCTTTAACTTGTCTCATTAAAAGCTGCAGCTTTCACTTGACTCCAAGTACAGTTTTTAATAACTTTAACTGTCATGCATCACTATCTATATCTGACATCTCTGTAACATAACTAGCTATGCTATGCAAATATGCTAGTTATAACTTCAATCCATGTTGGGGTTTTAATGAAATGGTTACACATATTGAAGGAATAGTTCATTTAAAAATGAAAATTCTGTCATAATTTACTCACCCTCAAGTTGTTTCAAACCTGTATGAATTTATTTTTTCTCCATCAACCAAGCAGTTGATGGACCCCATTGACTTCCATAGTAGGAAAAAAATAAGTTGAACAAAAAGTCAATGGGGTCCATCAACTGTTTGGATACTGACATTCTTCAAAATATCTTCTTTTGTGTTCAGCAGAAAATTGAAATTCATACAGATTTGAAACAACTTGAGGGTGAGTAAATTATGACAGAATTTTCATTTTTAAGTGAACTATTCCTTTAATACACTCTGACACCATATTAAAGCTGACCTGAGATGAGGACGAGGTAATTTCTTCCAAATCACCAAAACAGCCGTTTTTATGGCGTATTAAACTCCCCCACAGCACAGAGTGATGACAGCCAGGACACTTTCCCTCGACAGGAAGTAGGTGGGAAGGGTCTGCCTTCAGAAAGTGTTTAGCCAGGCAAATCAGATGACAAACCATATGACAGGAAGGGTGGAAACAAGATAATCTATCCACAGCCTGAAATCACCAAGAAAAAGAAAAAAAGGATTGAGACAGTTATTCCTGCAACATTTGGAGCTGGTTTATTTAAAACCACTTTGAAAGCAGAGTGAAACTGTAATGGAAATTTTTGATTTTCATTGATTTACAGTATTGATTTTCATTGACTTTCAGTAAAACATTGAAATGACCTTCTATACGTGGTCTACGTGGTAAAACTGACGTGTATGTGTTTCTCTTAATGCTGGGTAACAGGTGGGACGTCAGGAGGCGGCAGAATGAGAAGGGACCTCAGACTTCTAGGGTCAGAGGTCGCCCAATTTAGAACTTGTGAGTTTGTAAGAATAAACTGAGCAGTATCAGAAAACTAGCAGGGAAGCCTCTCCTTGTTTAGATAAGGGCCTGTAAGCAGAGGACCTTGAAAGCAGTATAAAGACTCCTCTGCCCTCCCTCTCGTCGTCGCACTTGTTTCACAGACTGTACTGGTGACTTCTGTGTGGCAACTGGGCCTTCTTCCAAGAATAAAATACTTTTAATGATCATTTGAATTTCAGTGTCTTTGAGTGTCTCTTACGCAGTTGATGATTGTTTAATGAGATTTTTTGCCACAACAAAACTAACCTTAACAAACACTGCACACAACACACACCGCTCCACCTGTCTCTCCTCTTGCTCCTCACACTCCTGCTGCGGTTTCCTCTTAGCACGAACACAGCCAAATGCTAGAGGAATGTGCAGAGGAGGCTGCAGCACAGGGGCAAAATCCATCCGGTACTCCTGCTTTAGCCAGCGCACGGTGAGGGGGAGTCGATTCCACGGCGCCACCCGAAGCATGTTTGACACCACACGCCAGTGGAACTGCAAACTGGACTCTTTACGGCTGCGCCGAACAACATGGGACAGGCGACGAGAGGTGTGCGGATGCTGCCATGCCCACTCGAACTAGCAAAGGAAAGATGATGGTTATTACTGTAATGTGTCTGGATGTTTTACTGTTCAATTTGTCGTTTTCACTAAATTATTTTCATTACCGTAACAAATGTATAGCTCATTGTTAGTTCATGTTAGTTACTAAATAAACTAATGTTAACTAATGAACCTTATTGTAAAGTGTTACCATTATTATTAATGCCACACTATCTAACTTTCGGCCCTCTAGCGGTTAAAAATCAATAAAACTGAATGCGTCTTGCAGAAGTATAAACATTGTTTTGGTTGTTCTTCAACTGTGAATGTGGTTCGAGGCACCAGTGTACACACATGGAAACAAATCATCTTATCAGAGCGGGTTTTAAATGATTCATTATCAATTTTTCTTGTTCGTTGTGACAACCAACATTTAACTTCACGCAACCCACAGCCACAGCTACTTTTCTGGCCCTGTCCGAAATTTATGTTTTATCTAGTCATTTTTGCTTATTGGTGTGGTTGAATTTAATCATCTATGGTCAGCAGCAAATACATTGGTTAATAAAGTAAGATTAAATACAAAGTATATTTGTATTATTTAACATATTTAATTACTGCCAGTTTTGCGCACAATAAGTGACCTTGATGTACACTTTTGCCGAGGCGGCACTGATGTGAGCTCCGCAGCAGACTTCTACCCAACAGTCAAAGCACCATTACGTCACGAAAGTATGGACTCAAGAGTTGTGTCCGAAAATGCACAATTACTTTGTGACTACTAAAAATGTAAACCCCG
Source organism: Squalius cephalus (assembly GCF_949319135.1). Taxonomy (NCBI): domain Eukaryota; kingdom Metazoa; phylum Chordata; class Actinopteri; order Cypriniformes; family Leuciscidae; genus Squalius; species Squalius cephalus. The sequence continues at coordinate 39,099,188 of NC_137124.1, forward strand.
ATTACACCACCCACCATGTTGCCCTTATCATGTGACCTAGCAGAGTCAGTTGCGTCGCTTCACTGTCATTCATAAATCCTCTTCCATGGCCTCATGGGATTGTAAAGTGCCCATCATATGCACACTTCAGAATCTCGCTGGAAGTAGTAGGTCATCCGGCCAGGTACTTTTTGCCGACTCTTTAATGAGTACTGTGAATTCGGACATACTTCTTTTGTCACATACTGTTTTTCGCCTACTACATAGTAGGGAAGTAAGTGATTCCGGACACAGCCTAGAATGCATGTATGCAATTTCCCATGACATCAGTCCAAAGAACTCTAAAAATATAAATCATTATTATAGAGTATTTGGGTAAAGTAAAGGCTTGGTATGGAATTCCCCCTCCCCTCCCCTCCCTCACTCTCTTGTTAATAGCATTGCTTTTATCAAAAAGGTACATAGTGTAGCTTTAAAGTAAGCATACAGAAGAGAATTTTGTACAAAGGGGAAATGAAAGACAAGATATAACACATTTAAACAGAATAGTATATTTACCCGAAGAGCTGCTATATCAGATGGAAAGCCATGGATGATAAGAATCATCTCCCTTAAAATGAATAAAAAAACGTTAATTTATTACAGAACCAGATCTACAGATTTCTGTTTAGAGATCTGGTCGTAATTTGTTCACCATGTGAAATGTCGAGCTGATATCTCACCACGGTCCTCTGCCACTGGTTCTCTTGGCTCCTCCGCGGTGGCGTCCTGCGTTATGTTGACCGATACGGCGCTCTGGGTTCACAGTGAAGCCAATATATATTCTACCCTTGAATTTCGGGTTAGTACAGTACAGCATATACACGCCATAGAAACTCTCCACCTCTACCACCATCCTGTTTTTTTCTACAGTAACTTAGCTCAAACACCTTTGCAGAGGGAGGGCTAGTAACGTAGAGACGTTTCATTCCAACTTATACATGTCATCTTTTCAAATCACTTGGAAATATTTAACAATTTCACCATTTATACAGCACCTTTCAAGAGTTCCTTATCTCAATCGATATAACTATATTCTACAATCTAACCTTCTTATTTAATATAAATAAATATGGCATCATATTAAAGACGGAAAATGGAACGCCTGTTCTTTTTCTTCTCCACTTGAATCATCATCAAAACATTCACAGTCTCTGACATACTGACATTCATATGTTTTGGTTTTGTGGCTCTTTCGTTTCAAACTAGCCCGTTAAAGATGTCCGGGTATGGCCTGACCAAATATACGATGCAGGAGTCACTTGTTAAATGAATACAATATTAAGTTTAATGTATGGTTATACTTCACCTTATTAACAAGTAAATATTTGACCTTCTGTATTGATTCAATTTGGTTTGAACATCTTCCAATATAATTATTTAGCTTTTCCGATCAAGCAAATGAAGAGAACACCGATAACAACAAGGACCCCAAATTCTCGGCTTTGATTGGCCAGTTTGCATGACTCTAGTAAACACTTCGATAAATGGATTGGTCATTTATTTTTAAGAGGCGTGGCCTCTGTAACATTCCAAGTCCAAATGGGTGTTTTTATTACTAAGCTCCTCCTTTCTAAGGCATACCGGTAGTTACTGGAAAATTAGAAAAGATCGACGCTGTCTACTGTACGTTGACATCATTAACCTCAGCGTTTATAAAAACGTCGTCGTCACCAAAGCTTATATTTTATCCCAGGAAATATGTCAGTCACCCCAGATCTGATTCGTGAAAAACTGATCGCGGAGATTGGTGCGATACACGTGGTATGTAGTAATAACTGCACAGCCAGATGAAGATGGAATCAGAATGAATTACAGATCATACAATGTACATGTGCGATGTAAAACAGGCAGCTATTGCTTTTTCACATTTCAACAGTTAATTAACGAAAATACGTAAACTCTGTGCATGTTTCAGAATCCGTTTTTCTTTCAGGATGTAGAAGACACGTCTCCCAATAGATGTGCTGCCAGTTTTAAAGTTCTTGTTGTATCCCCTCAGTTTGAAGGAAAAGCATTGTTGCAGAGACACAGGTGAGTTAACGTTACTACTTCTGCTCACGATTTCTTTGGATTAGACACTAGAGAATCATTCATCCATAGAAAATACAAAAGACTGAAACCACTAGAAAAAATGCTTCTATTTTTCTCCTTTCTTAGTAGTGTTCATTTTTAATGTTCGCGTTATAATCTTAATTTCAGTTTGAAATCTGAAAATAAAATGTCCACCCATTCTCTTTAATGACAGCAGAACTCCAGCTGCATGAACTCCACAATTGTGTGTAGCCGATAACCTGATGATAAGATTTGAGAATGATCCAAAGAGCATCTTGTGCTTCAGTGGAAGAACGTGTGATTGTTTGTTCACATGATCAATGTCACAAATGTACATACATGATATTAGTAACTCAGAGGTACAGAATCTTATTTCTTATTCATTTTATAATACTGTAACTTATGTTTGTTTTAATCGAAATCCTAGTTTTAGTTAAAGTCCCCCTACTTTGTAGTAAATTGTATTCATTAATGCGCATCTCTTTTTTTTATTTTTTTTTACCAAAATTATATATTTGAGATATTCCTTTGAAAAAAAAAGAAAAAGTCCTTAAGTCTTAAAAAAAAGTCTTAAAAAGAAAAAGTCTTAAAAAAGCTTGAAGGCTTGCTTCATTTAGGAAACATGGAACCATGAATATGCATATTAGTCCCCGCCTCCACTCACTCACACCAGCTCAAATACCTCATCCACTCGGTCAACATTATCGTAGTAAACGCTGCACAATGGCAAGTGGAAATACTCAGCCATAAATGTTTGAACCAGAAACTGATTCAGAAGAAGTGGAAGAGTTAATTATACAGTCTCGTTTACAAGTCGATGTATCAGAATGGTAATGCGTTTTATGTATCGCTCTCTACAACATCGGACACGTAACGGTAATTAATAAAAAAAAATTTTTTACTGCAGTTTTAAGGAAAAAATACTCCGAAATGTTGACTTATGAATGTGCACATGATTTGTTTAAAGCATATTTAAAACACCACATAGACATATAAACAACATTTAAAACTTGATTTTTACCACAGGGAGTCTTTATGTTTTTAGTTACATTTTTGATCCCAGATTTTCAGTGGGGTTTTTGGACCTCTCTTTGCGAACTAATATAATAAGTTAAATGTATGCACACATGATTAATGCCTGTTGTTTCATTTATTAATGAACAAAAATGTCTAATCACTATGTGAATTTCATCTCTCAAGTTAAAGGTCCCATTGCATGGATTATTTTATTATTTTATAATGTTTCCTGGGGTGCCCTTATAATGTTAGTATGTTTTTTAGATCAAATTTTTTTATAATTTAGAAATAAAAGGCATTTTTTCTAGCCTGATTTCATCACCTGATTTGAACGCTCTGTTTGAAGGGGCGTGTCTGCTGTGAGACTTTAGTGTAAACGCCCACTGCTGTGATTGGCTGACATGCTTGCATATGAAATATCTGGCATTATATGTGGAACTATCTGGAAAACTTTTACTATTACAGCTATTATACGTTTTTACTATTACAGCTATCGGGATTAACGAATCGTGAGAAGTTTTTTAAGTATTTAGATCTATTTCAATCACATAAAAGGTTGCAGTGATGAGCATTGAGCAGATGACAGTCTGTTGATCGCGTGAAAAAAGATCTTATCATTGCAACGCAGTTTCTGCACTCACTAATGATTTCACCAATGCAAACATGAGGTATATAAATACAGTAAGAGCTTCGTTGTGCAGTGTAACAGCGTCATTGATTTCATAACGAGTTTTGGCAAGTGTCCAGATAAACTCGCGTGATTGACAGCTTGGGCGATTGGAAAGGGATTGTTCTTTGATCGCTTTCTGTATATTAATCACAGTTTAAGTAAGATTATTTTCATCCTACTAAGAGAAACGATGTGAAGTTGATCGCTACTTCCATAGTAAATCACTACTTACCGCTTGCTGGAATATAGTTGAAATTGTCCCCTTCGTCAGTATGAAACGCTGAGAGAAGCCTGCTTAATATTATCCCAGGTTAGAAAAACAGTCCGTGTTGAAATGGACAGAGCAAACTAACAACTTCGTATTAAACTTTTGCGGTATCCGATTATAGATAAACATCAACCACATCTGTTGACATTTCACCATCAATACGCCTGTATTCCTGTGGGCGGAGGTTAGTCAAAACACGGTTTTAATGACGTCATTAAAGAAGGAAGTAGAGGGATGTAGTCCAATCCAGCCGTTTTTTGTAGGCGACTTCTGTTAAATAAAATATCTCGCTTGGCATTGAACTTTGAGCTTTAGAATTTTACAGATATTATTTATACTCTAACAACAACATTACACACTAACTAAAGTTTGAAACATGGGATCACGAAGAACGGGACCTTTAAAGGTGTAGTAAGCTATTTCTGAGAAACATTGTTGAACACGACCCAAACAAACACATTTCATTGCTCCACCCCCAAAATGCACAAACATGCAATACAAGAGTGGATGTCTCTTTATAGTAACTGAAGTAAATAATAACAAAAAATAAAGCGAAGATAAGAAATGACAAGGAAGAACAAAAAATGAACAAACAGTACAAGCAAGATTTTGCTGTTAGTTGCCAGCAGCACACCAGCTCTAGACAAACAATGACACTCAAAACTGTCCTGTTACAAGGGGTGTCCCCGACTAAGGATTTTCATAGTCGAATCAGAATCGTCAAATCTTGCCTATTGTCGACTAATAGTCGAATCATCTGTGTGGGGGTGGGGGCTTTCATTTTATTGCATTTTATTGATATGTGGCAAGCAGGTTGCATTTCATATCAGTAGTGGATATTGCCATTTAAGAAAACAATTGGCATGCTGTTTCAGCCAAGTACGGAACACCTGGAAATGGAAATAAAAATGGTTTGATTGAATCAATGATACTGTCAGTGGAGAGTGTTGTGCAAAGGTCAAGTGTCCCGGCTGTCTGAGAGTGCCTCAGACACGGACGCAGATGTGCAGGCTTAGCAGAATGATCTGGGTCTTTTTACAGGACCAAGTCATGTGGAAGAGTATTGTCTTTAGAGAGGATGGATCTGTGGAGGCAAGCTGTGAGGAACAGGCATGCTTGGGATCAATAGACTTACTGACCTCATGTAATGTTTTTATAAATGTCTGTGTTTATGTTTGTTGGTAGGATGGTGAATAATTGCCTTGCCGAGGAGCTGAAAGAGATCCATGCATTCGAGCAGAAAACACTGACACCAGAGCAGTGGGAGAAACAGAAAGCACAATGACACATACAGACATGCTCAAAACTCATTCACGCAGCCATCAAATAAAACAGCAGGGACTTTTTTTATTTGGTGATACTTCCATTATTCCCCTCAAAGTATAATCACACCAATGTAATTGAAATCAGTTAATTTGTATTTATAAAGTGATTATGCTTCAATTTTTGTCACTTATGCAAAACGCATCGCAAATGATTGAAATGCATTATGTGCTATACAAGGGATCTTTGAAATGTAGTTTGCTGACAATAAAGAACATTTCTGAACAAAATTTGTAGGTTGTTGGCAGTGTGATGACATTTTTATTTCTATCTTAGAGTGAAAGCTGCTAAAGGTTTAGACTTTTAAGGATGGCTCATACAGAATGTTTCGATTTAGAAAATATGGCCACCAACAAAACATTCAATACTGTTAATTTCACTTTGCTTTTGAAATCTGAAAATCAAACCTATTTTCATAATCCCTTAGTATCTGATTTCCCCTCCCTATTCTCTTTAATGACAGCAGAACTCCAGCTGCATGAACTCCACAATTTTGTGTAGCCTATAACCTGATGATAATGATTTGAGAATGATCCAAAGAGCATCTTGTGCTTCAGTGGAGGAACATCTGACTGTTTGTACAAAGGAGTCACATGATCAATGTACATACTGTATGATATTAGTAACTGAGATATAATCTTATTTCTTATTAATTTTGTCATACTGTATTTTTTGTTTGATTTAATTGAAATTCTAAAACTTTGTGGACATTTTCAAGTCACATTAGAACAATTTCTATCATTTCTGTCTTTTTGGAGTGAAAGGTGCCAAAAGTCTAAACTTTAAAGGATTGCTCAGACAGAATGTTTTGATACAGAAAATATGGGCACCAATTTCGCTTTGTTCAAAAACCCATAATATATTATATATGTAATAAAAGTTCACTTTGATAGCTCTGAAATCTAAAAACTATATTAGTGTGTTTTGATTCTTTACCTCAGTTCAGGTGGAATTTACCAAAGTAACACATTTATCCTGTCAGAACATAGATGAATGCTGACCACAGCTGGCAAATAATATTTTCAACTTACAACTGATATTTCAGTATGTTCCTCACACAAAGACATATACACTGCTCAAAAAAATTAAAGGAACACTTTGAAAACACATCAGATCTCAATGGGGAAAAATATCATGCTGGATATCTATACTAATATGGACTGGGTAATGTGTTATGAACGAAAGGATGCCACATCGTTTGATGGAAATGAAAATGATCAACCTACAGAGGATTGAATTCAAAGACACCCCGGAAATCTAAGTGAAAAAATTATGCAGCAGGCTTGTCAATTTTGCTGAAATTTCATTGCAGCAACTCAAAATGGTACTCAGTAGTTTGTATGGCCCCCACGTGCTTGTATGCATGCCTGACAACGTCGGGGCATGCTCCTAATGAGACGACGGATGGTGTCCTGGGGTATTTCCTCCCAGATCTGGACCAGCGCATCACTGAGCTCCTGGACAGTCTGAGGTGCAACCAGGTGATGTCAGATGGACCGAAACACAATGTCCCAGAGGTGTTCTATTGGATGTAGGTCAGGTGAGCGTGGTGGCCCTTCAATGGTATCATTCCTTCATCCTCCAGGAACTGCCTGCATGCTCTCGCCACATGAGGCCGGGCATTGTTGTGCACCAGGAGGAACCCAGGACCCACTGCACCAGCATAGGGTCTGACAATGGATCCAAGGATTTCATCCCGATACCTAATGGCAGTCAGGGTGCCATTGTCTAGCCTGCAGAGGTCTGTGCGTCCCTCCATGGATATGCCTCCCCAGACCATCACTGACCCACCACCAAACCGGTCATGCTGAACGATGTTACAGGCAGCATAACATTCTCCACGGCTTCTCCAGACCCTTTCCTGTCTGTCACGTGCTCAGGGTGAACCTGCTCTCATTTGTGAAAACCACAGGGCACCAGTGGCAACCTGCCAATTCTGGTGTTCAATGGGAAATGCCAATCGAGCTCCCTGGTGCTGGGCAGTGAGCACAGGGCCCACGAGGACGTCGGGCCCTCAAGCCACCCTCATGAAGTCTGTTTCTGATTGTTTGGTCAGAGACATTCACACCAGTGGCCTGCTGGAGGTCATTTTGTAGGGCTCTGGCAGTGCTCATCATGTTCCTCCTCGCACAAAGGAGCAGATACCGGTCCTGCTGATGGGTTAAGGACCTTCTACAGCCCTGTCCAGCTCTCCTAGAGTAGCTGTCTGTCTTCCTGGAATCTCCTCCATGCTCTTAAGACTGTGCTGGGAGACACAGCAAACCTTCTGGCAATGGCACGTATTGATGAGCCATCCTGAAGGAGCTGGACTGCCTGCGCAACCTCTGTAGGATCCAGGTATCGCCTCATGCTACCAGTAGTGACACTGACCCTAGCCAAATGCAAAACTGGTGAAAAACAGTCCAAAAAGATGAGTAGGGAAAAAATGTCAGTGGCCTCCACCTGTAAAACCATTCCTGTTTTGGGGGTTGTCTCACTGTTGCCCATCTAGTGCACCTGCTGTTAATTTCATTAACACTAAAGCAGCTGAAACTGATTACCAACCCCCTCTGTTACTTAACTGACCAGGGGTGCGTTTCCCGAAAGCATCATTGGGCAACTATGGTCGCAAGTTCCGTCGTTACCAATAGAGTTCAATGGACATTGCGATGAACTTGCGACCATAGTTGGCTAACGATGCTTTCGGGAAACGCACCCCAGATCAATATCCCAGGAGTTTAACTGACTTGATGCTATTCTCTGATTAAAAAGTGTTCCCTTTATTTTTTTGAGCAGTGTACTTTCAGGTGCATGTCCCCAACAATTTTCACTATCAAAAATAACAGCATGAACATTTTTCAAAACTTCTTTTTTTGTCCCACAGAGCAAAGTAAATAATTTGAGTGTAAAATTAAGGAAATTATGACAGCTTTTTAACTTTTTGTTGAACTATACCGAGGCTCCCTGTTTTCCAGATTTTATAAGTTGGACAAATACCATTGAGAACCAAGGACAAATTATGATTATTGCAACGAATAACCTTTGAAGCTCATGGTAACAAAGTTTTAAAATACCAAGGCAATTTAAACACACTTTAAGTGCTTTCCAAACATAAAAATATGGCTTGGTTTATATGGAAACATGTCACTGATTCAGGAACAGACATAACCTCTTATGTTCAGACGGATATAACGTGCGATTAATAACAGCATTGCAAGAGCAAATGTTTTATTCATGAAGCTAAAAGCATGTACGATTTGTGCTGAAGCTGAAGGGCAGACGGGCCTCCTGCTGTGTGATATAAAGACAACAGACCACAGCAGGCTTTCAGTGCTCTTTCTCACACAGTCTGCTCGCACTTAACTTGTCACTATGGTGGCTCCTTTTTAATGGGTACATAGCCTACTATTTCGGTACTATACATTTGAGGTAATAATATGTACCTTTAAGATACCAGTATGCACCCTCTAGGGGTAAATATGGAACAAAAGTGTACCTTTTGAAGGGTGTGGTCCAGATGACACCTTTTCTACCATTTTGTTTTCTCTCTCTATGTAAGAGTGAGGCACTAACATACATAGGAAGCGGGAAATGTATTTTGTAAGGTGCATGCTATTGGAAGGGAACTTGGAAAACTGAAATTGGTTATGAAAGACCAACGTTCAGATCGTGACAGGTGGACTTGCAGTAGCTGGCCGAATTCAGAAGCGTTCATTGAGTTTGCAGTCAGTCTGAAATTTGTGAGATAAACTGTGTGACTCTTTTGTTGTCTTTAATCGGTCTGTAGCGTCTGATGTCCAGGCCATGAATCACACTGAAACAAGTTTCTAGCCAGTGTCTAAACACTGATGATTTCATTAAAGGTACCAAGGGCACCACCACTGTTACATTCTGCAGCAGATACACAATACGTTTAAATTCATAATAAAATCTACAGTCTTTGCAAATGTTTTTTACAGAAATGCACAGGCACTCACAAACTGAGAAAATCTGCACTGCAAAGCGAATTAACAAAATAAATGCGCATACACATCTTTTACCTTTTCTCATGGTTTGTAGGTACTCCCACAACATCTCACCAGCAGTTCAGTCAGAGGTCCGATCTAGAAAGCTCTCTCGATCTAAAGCACAGACACATTCCTCTCAAACCCGGGTAAAGGATTTTTAAGCCAAACTCGGTCAGTTTTGGGGAAAGTTACTTTTAAATGTAATGCGTTACAATATTATGTTACTCTCTAAACAAGTAACTAATTCCGTTACTTAGTTACTTTTTAAGGAAAGCATTACGTTACTCTAAAACACTTTGTTTTTTAATAATATAAAAAAAGTTTCATTTTTGGAAAATGTAAAGGCCCTTTTACACCAAAAGTGAAATGAATAATAAGCCTCAGGCTAAAGGAAATGCAAATTCATGCCTGTACAGTAAAGGGGGCTGAGCTGAAACAAATCCTTTAGCCGTCCTGCCATTTTGGACTGCAGAGGAATAGGACGCTGAAGAAAAAGGTTCTTGAGAAAAAAAAAAAAAAGAAAAAAGTGAAAACACAAATGTGATGTGCATCTAAAGTCATTTTTGCTGTTGGCATAGTTAAATTGGATCATTGAAGATCAGCAGCAAAGACACTGGTTAATAAAGTAAATACATAAAGTATATTTGTGTAATTATTGCAGGTTTTCGTAATATTCTGAGTTTGCATTTCACTGTTTTTAAGCATTTTGAGGAATAGTGAATCTGTTTCTGTGCAAGTGAGATGAGTAAATGCATGCTCACATTCAGTCTTAAAGTACAACATCATGTTCACACAGCGCACACAACACCTCTGCACCTCACTCCCGATTTCTCTCAACATGGGACAGGAGAATTGTCATGTATATACTGTATATATAATATACGCCTCCACATCAATGGTACCTCCACAAATATGCAAGACACCCATGCCATTTACACGGATGCATCCCTATAAACTGACAGATGTTTGCTTTTGCACCTGTCTTGAAAATCTGGATGGTCCTTTTCATCTTTGGGACTGAGAACTCAGTCAGTTTTCCCCAAAACAAGTGGAAACGTGGACTCATCTGACCGCAGAACACATTTCCACTGTCTTTCAGACCATCTGAGATGAACTCGGGGCCCAGAAAACTATTGAATAGAAGTATAGCTTTCTCCTTGCATAACAGAGATTCAAGTGTCATTTCTTAATGCAGTGTCAGACTGTGTTAAGTGACAACGGTTTTCCAAAGTACTCCTGAGCCCATGTGGGTATATTTAGCAGCATGATGGTTTCTCTTGCAATGCCATCTGAGGGCTGAAAGGTCATGAACATTCAACAGAGGTCTTGCCCTACGTGTACTGAGATTTCTCTGGATTCCCTGAATCATTTCACAATATTATGTATGGTAGTTGGAGAAAGACCTAAACACTTTGCAATCTTGCATTGAGAAATCAGATTTTTTAATTGTTTGACAATTCTCTCATGAAATTTGGCACAAAGTGGCGATCCATGACCCATCTTTGCTTGCAAAGACAGAGTCTTTGGTGGATTCTCCTTTTATACCCAACCATGATACCCTCACCTACCAATTCACCTGCTAATTGTGGACTGTTTCAAAATATTTGTTCAACAATTGGATATTCTACAGTCTTATCACTTTTTTTTGCCTCTGTCCCAACTTTTTTGGAGTGTGTTGCTGCAGCCATCAGTCAATTTTTTTTTATATTTACAAAATTGAATTTATTTGGCCAGTGAAAACATTGGATTTTTTTTCTTTGTTCTTTTGTCAGTTAAATAAAGGTTAAAGAGAATAAACAAATCACATATTCCTGATTTTATAACATCTTACAAATTTTGGGATATATATATATATATATATATATATATATATATATATATATATATACACACAGTGTTGGGAAGTAACTAGTTACATGTAACTGAGTTACGTAATTTAATTAATAAATAAATGTAACTGTAATCAGGGACAGTTACTGAGAAAAAATGTGTAATTAAATGAGTTACTTATACATCTATATCTGAATATTTTCTGTAAAAAGTTAGGATGCGTTGAATAATATTAATTTGTTGCTTTGCCTGCTTTTGATTTGGACAATGCCTCCTGCCATTTAAAGGCCATTTAGTAAAGCAATGCTAAACAATGCTTTTGATTATTTCTCGTTTGATTTTGCAGCTCCCCACGTTTGCCAATTACATCAATCCACATTGGTGCTTTCTAATCTAAGAGTTGCCACCATATGGCGAGTGATAAAAATGTGTACCAGTGCTGGAAATTAGAAAAGTAAGCAAAAAGTAATGCAATATAATCTGTTACATTACTTTAATAAGGTTATTGAAATAGTTACACTACTTATTACATTTTATATAGGGTAACTTGTAATCTGTGACCTACATTTCCAAAGTAACCTTCCAACACTGTGTATATATAATATAGCCTACATATAACTATATAATATTTTGCTGTTAATTTAAAAGTAATGCGTTACTTTACTCACTACTTGAAAAAAGTAATCTGATAACTAATGTTAGTTGATATGCGTTACCCCAAACACTGCCAGTGACCTACTGACCACTGGATTGATAAGAATTGTGAGCATTTGGACAGGTTGAAAGCATAACTAGGAAAATAAAATGTGTTCTCTACTCTGGTTCCTCTTCTGCATGAAACCAGCAAATGTGTCATGACCCAGCAGCTTTTTACTGGTGGGTGTGATGGTACATGTCACATGGATGTCACAGTCCCTATGCTCTTACCTACAACCGAGCAATTCTATATTTAAAAAATAACATTTCATAATTTCATAATCAGTGTATGAAATCAAGCACAGACCACCGATCTTTAAAAGCTGATAAATTAATAAAATAATTTATGAGCAAACTAAAGTAGAATTTGAACTTTTAAACTTAAGTTTAATTAATTTTCAGAAGTGACTAATACTATTGTAAAAGAACCAAGCAAGATACAGTAAATTACCATGCGAGTTCCAATCTTGGATTGTGGAGATGAATGGAAGGAAGATCTGAGTTAAAAAGGCACAGAGGAGGAGAGGATGGCTTACCAGGATAGCGGCTTCCTCTCACCAATATTTCAAATGTTCAATATTTCTTTACCCCATTTTCCTCTGGTGTATGATTTTTGAAAGATGTCTCTTATGCAGACTATAGCTACATTTATTTGATAATAAGATTATGAAATATTATTACAATTTTAAAATGTGATTTATTCCTGTGATTTAAAGCTGAATTTCCAGAATCCTTTAGTGTCTTCAAGTCTTCAGTGTCACATTCTGATGTGCTGATTTGGTGCTCAATACACATTTCTTATTATCAGGGTTGTGCGTAATATATTTGTGAACTGAAAACCATGATAATTCTTTTTAGAAAATTCAAAAGAACAGCATTTATTTGAAACAGAAATCTTTTCTAACATGACAAATGTCTTTACTGTCACTTTTGATCAATTTAATGCATTCAAATAAAAGTATTCATTTATTTAAAAATATATCTTACTGACCCCAAAATTTTGAACAAGAGTGTATGTTCAATATTTTAATAATTTGCATTAATATTTATCAAGCATAATTTTAAATGTTAAAAGATAAAAAATAAATGATGATTGAGGATTCATAAAATTTGTATGATTATTTTAACAATTTAATTTAAAATGACTTTTTACAACTAAATGTTTCAAATGCATATTTAATAATTACAAGCCTAAAAATATACTGCCGTCTAATACTGGCCTAGTTGTAATATCATAACATTTCAAATTAGGCCTTTCAAATACTGTGCAGTTCATGGTTATTTCACATTATTTAGACAAAGATCAAATCACATTTCAAAATCCAGGTAAATTAGGTAAAAATTCATATAAAACAATAACAACGGTTCCACACAAACACACAACTTTATTATACCTGTTGATGTTTCACAGTCTATAACTTAAACATATCAAATTCACAGCAAGGTCCAAAAGAAGAACTAAGGGAGAGCAGGGCACAACCTAACACTTTTCGACTTTCTCAGTTTGTGTAAATCCACTTGGAGTTCAGAGAATGTATTTTTTCCCACATTAATTTCCCACATGTCTAATACAATTATGTGGTTTTGTTTTGTTAATACAGCGTATACTTTTTTCTTAATATACCCCAAAAGAATGGAAGTGAAATGTGACAACATGCCCCGGTGGGGGTGGGGGCACATTGTAACATTGTGACCATATGACAGCTTAAAATGTTATCTGATCTAATAAAATAAAATAATATACCAGACAAACTCAAATATTTTGTCAATAAAATACAATTATTAACTTCAAATATTTTTTTTAAATTCTTTTACATTTTTTAATAATTAAAAATAATCATTTTTTTGAGTTTGACAACAAACACACCGGAAAACAGCAATACAACAGTTCAAATAATAATAATAATAATAATTAATTATTTCTGAACATTCACTCTCGTTTCTCAATAGAATTCATAAAAGTATAGAATAGAATATTTCATAGTTCTAATAGGGGCACATTGTAACAGTGTTACAATGTGCCCCACCTGCACAACTGGGATTTAAACCCTGCTAGCGTCTTCTGCTACTGAACGAAGCATTAAAGAACTATCTCAACTGTTAAATAACAGATTCAAGATTAAAATATTATCAGATTTGTCTGTTTTTTATAGCATTTTTTTCTCTATAGTGTTGATATGGCAACTAGTAAATACAATAAGTTTCGTCATGCTAACCTGTGTGGAATGTTTTAAACCATGTGTGTTACAACCCCGCGTTAGTTTGCGCGCTGCTCTCCTCTACAGATGGTTCCGAGTTGTTTAGAACCTCAAACCTGACTGACCATGCCAACAAGCTTTCTATCAAAACTGACTAATGAAATAATTTTATACACGTGATGTTTCAAAGACAGTACTAGGATGGTGTGATTTCTGGTGGTAGCGCAGACCTCCACAGTTTCTAAAACTCTTCCCACACTCATCACACACATACGGCTTTTCCCCGGTGTGAATGCGGAAGTGCCGTGTCAGCGCCCCCGAGTGGCGAAACCGCACCCCGCACAATGAACAACTGTACGGACGCTCACCAGTGTGTATCCTTAAATGAGTCTTCAGGTTCTCCAGGCGATTGAAGTCTCGGCTGCACATGCTGCAGTGATACGGGCTGCACCCTGGAGGGAAAAGCTGCTGCTTTCTTGGCCGGGTTGCGACAGTGCCTTCTTCCACACTCAGTAATATGGTTCTGTGATGCTGAATGGGATGATAACAGATCATTTGAACTGTGAAATACACAGCTACATAATTTACAAATATACAGGCTGGAATGGATGTTTGTCCTCACCTGCTCATTACGGTTTTGCGTTGACTGCGTGAGGGATGTCCTGTCGTCTTCTGATAGGTAGAGGTTGTGAAACGGGGTGGAGACAAGAGAGACGCAGCCACTGGATGGCAAATTGATTTTTGAGGAGCCTGAGGAAATAAAAACATAAATCACGGACAAGATTTCAGTACAGCGGAACACATTTATGGATTAACCATTACCGTGACTGTGGCTGGGTTCTTGATTCAAAGGTTCTGGCTCCTTCTGTGGCCTCTCTGGAGCAGGCTTCCAGTCTTCTAGCAGTTTTGACTGAACTAAAGTCATTCTGTTGTGCACAAACTCCTCATTACAAGTCGAGTCAAAACTATAGTCTGGACTAGAATAAGGAGAAGCACATCCAGAGCTGCTATTCAGTGCAAGTTCTTCTGGATCTGACTTTTCACTTTTCACCTTAACTTGCTCAATTGCAGGCTGAAATGATACGGCGTGGTCGCTTGGATGTACATCTTGTATGAGATCTATGCTGAGCTCCTTATGGTCTGATGTATCTTGCTCTGTGAAGACATAAGTGATATCAAGAAAAAAAAAAAAAGTATAATATATATATATATATATATATATATATATATATATATATATATAACTTTTTTTAATGTTTTTTTTTAAAGAAGTCTCTTATGCTCATCAAGCCTGTATTTATTTGATCAAAAAACAGTAATATTTTGAAATATTCTTACAATTTTCTATTTTAATATGCTTTCAAATATAATTGATTTTGTGGTAATTCTATAATTGATATAATTTAATGGTTTAAATTATTATAATAATTTCTGAAGGATCATGTGACACTGAAGACTGGAATAATGATGCTGAAAATTCAGCTTTGCATCACAGAAATAAATCATATTTAATACTATTTAATAAATCGATTATTTTAAATTGTAATAATATTTCACATTTTTACTGTTGTTCTGTATTTTTGATCAAATAAATGCAGGCTAGATGAGCATAAGAGACTTCTTTCAAAAACTGACTTTCAGAAAATTGACTTAAGTTAATTTAGCTAACGTTAACGTTACTTGATTTCCATCATGCTGTAAAAGGGTCTAAATGTGACTTTTGTTGTCTACAATTGTGATTACTGTCAGTATCTAATCACAAGATTTCTGTTTTTCATTATGAGAGGCTAACTTACGCACCATGTAACGTTATAGGTGAAGTGTTCATTTCATGTGATCGTACACGACCATCGCGATGAGAGATTTCGTGAAAAGATCCATTCATCAGCCCTTCACTCTCATCCACATATGGATGTAACGTTACTTCGTCGTGTTTCTGCGGTGTATCCTCTCGCAGACTGTGCGAGCTGCTCTGATTTGATTCCCCATGATTGAGATGCTGTGTTGGTGATGTGAGATGGTTGTTCTCCCGCTGTTTCTCGCTGTTATCCAGAAGTCTGCTGAACTCATTGATCGCGATCTCAAGCGCCACTTCAAATGCCCTGCGCAGCGCCGTCTCGAGCGCGGCCTCTACACATCTGGTCATCAGTGATATCGGCTCCCTTCCGCTGACTTTCACACGAGCATTCATTTTATAAAAACACACCGTGTCTCACGCATAAGTCTCACTGTCTAACGTTACCTCTTCAGAATGCTTATAATGCCGACGCCGTTAGAGTCATTTCAAGCGTTCCAGGCAGCAACTGAACAAAACAGACTGACGGCAGGAAATGCTTCAAAATAAAAGTCAATAAACTCATAAGAGCGTCTTGATCTGGTCCTCAACATGATAATCATTTTTTACTAATGTACGCTTTTATAAAATAAAATATATTCTGTTAATTTTCACCTTCATTATGTTTTATTTAATTAACATTTAGTGTAATAACGGAATTTAAATGCTTTCTCTGAGAGGAGATGCTCATCCTTTATTCTTCAAAACATATCATCAATCTCAGTTTTATCATCTATTCATTGTGTGATTCAGTTTTTGCAAGCAATTTTGTTACTACACGGTTTAAAAATGAGTAGACTGCTAGTTTGGGACGAAAGGCTGGTTTGTAGTTATATGTATATTTTCAGTGAATAAAACAATTATTTTTGATATGTTAGGTTAATTTCATATTGGATATTAGTTCACCAAACGTCCAAATCCAAATCTAGAAAGAAATGTAATTGTCAATTTTATTTTAATTATTTAATTTAATTTTATTTACTTTAGTTTTTATTTTATTATGACAGTAGTAGTGGCTATCCGTAGATTAACATAACGCGTTTTCTCCATAGAATGTAAAAAAGAAAGAAAGAAGGTTTTCTCACATTTAGACCGCACTTGTGCAATTTTGACAGTTCAGTGGCGCTGCCCAATAAAAAAAGCTTTGCGGCTTCCGTACAATCACAGTCCAGGAAGAGCTCCTATCTTTCGATCTTAGAACCAACGCCAAACCATCGACACCCAACTAAGACATCACCGTGTGAGAAAAGCAGTAAGTGTTATTTTGATTCGGTAATCTGATGTCATATTCTGTTTCGCAGGTTGTGCCTTTGTGTGTTAGATCTTTATTCAGCTGTGTATCATCCTCGTGGGCATCACTCATCATAAGCCACTGCCAGGACATGTTTACTAACAGTGACTATATGATGTGTATACATAAACAGAACAGACATGCCCTGAAAATAGAAACACGTTTACATGAGTTATTTTTCTTAGCTTGGCCTGTTGATGAAATGAACTGATTTGTTCTTAAACTATGGCTGTTCTCCTAACATCAAGAGAACTGTCAGCCCAGATCTGCTATACAATGCAGAGGCATTCTGTTTTATAAGAAATCACAGCTATGTAATCGTTTGGCTTTATTTATTTATTTTGTTTTTCATGTGCTTATTAGAATTGTTTAAAAAACAACAACAACAACAACAACAACAACAACAAAAAAAATCAGTTTAATCACATGGGCGTATGCATGAACAAAGCTAGTGTAGTCCAGTAGGTGTCTCTCATGTGACCTCATTCATCATCACCTTTACTGAAAATCTCAAAATACTGTCATTTATTCTTGAACTAACATTTTCGGGAGAACCTTTGCTGTTTTTGTTGTTGTTTTTAAACTCCAGATAGAACATATAATGCATATATATTGACTAAAATATATTGACTTTTTTGTTGGTTTTTGTCTAGGGCTAGTTTCCATAAACAAACAACTATCCAGCGTTTGTTTTGTGTGTTCCAGGTTGTCATGGATAGGACCACTGTGATGCTGCTGGTTTCTGTGGACTGACACCTTTAAAGTAATACTACACTGATTCATGTATTGTGAGCTTCATCCATCCACTTTCTTTTTTTATCAACAAATCTTCTGTAGCACCATATTTTATTGGCTCTAGGCTACAGTCTGGTAAATAAAGGTGCGGATTACAGGGTCGATTATGAGAAAAATAATCCAAAGCACAAAAATAAAACAATGCAAATATTACAAAACATGACAATAAAACGTCTATAAATCACTAGTTTTTCTAAAAAGACACTTTCCAACAAGCGACAACAATGGTTAAAGTTGCACCGTGAGGCAGCTTATTTCAAGTCAACTTTATTTATATAGCGCTTTATATAATACAGATTGTTAAAAGCAGTTTTACAGGGATAAACAGGAAAATAATGTTTCAATGATGCAAACAGAGTTCAATTCTGCTGTAAAGAAGTTTTAAAAGAAAAAAGTGTCTTTGTTCAGCTGAGGTCAGCTCAGTTCCGTTTCGTTTGTTGTAGGCATGAGAGTTAATGGGTTTTTGCTTATGTCACGTGATCATGGTGGGGGGTGGGGGTGTGGTCACAGGATTACGTTGAAATGGGAATATTAGTTAGCCTGGTAATACCAGACTCTGCTACTTCACTT
The DNA here is from genome assembly GCF_949319135.1 of Squalius cephalus. NCBI lineage: Eukaryota > Metazoa > Chordata > Actinopteri > Cypriniformes > Leuciscidae > Squalius > Squalius cephalus. The sequence goes on from NC_137124.1 coordinate 39,117,739, forward strand.
TGCTTCGTAGACAGAGTCTGGAATGGCATAACAGAGAAGTGTTTTCTCTCTTGCTAGGGGGCGCTTGTCTGAAGTTTAAAATCATTGGTTACCCGTAAGCCAATCACATAACGTTTGGTTATGGCGTGTGTTATGCGCATGCTCGGCCGCATTTAACTTTCACTGTAAACACATGTATGATGCGAAAACAAAACCATCGAGCGAAATACCGGAGTGAACATGGCTGTGAACGACTTTTGCAGATTATGTGAAGTAAATCTACGCATCCACGGTACAATCAGCGTGTACGTCACGGCTCTCAGCCCGCCCTCTGTTCGTTGATTGGCCCGGCTGTTTCCAGACCGGTGGCAAACAGAAAGCTCTGAAGCTGTCTCAGACTAAGTACAGAAGCGAAATGAAATTGAGCGGAAGTACGAAGTCTGACGTAGTCAGGCTAAATATTAGTCACCTGTTCACTGATTGAAGGTAGGAGGAGGAAGTGAGCAGGGAGAATGTATTCTTTGTTGACCACAAAACCCCATAACATCAAGAAATATCAGTCTGTGCAATAAGGAAAAGCAATCAAAAGTACTTTTTGCCTCACCAGTATTTTATTTTTGCGTCACAAATGCATAGAGTCCCTGTCTCAGTCTCTCTGCGGCCTTTAGCAAGGACAGAGTAGCCACTATACCGTTCAATAACTGTAAATATCATCAAATATGAAATGAGTTCAATTCAACTATAAAGCAGCTCTGTAGAAAAGGGTGATGTCATCGTCCAGCTCAGGTCAGTTCTCATCAGTACAGTGTCAGTACAGTCAAATCAATAAAATTGCTCAATATTACCTGTCCCCAGCTAAGCAAACCAGAGGTGACAGTTGCAAGGAACTCCATCGGTGACAGAAGGAAGAATAAAACCTTGGGAGAAACCCAACTGTTATGTTTCCAGGCTCTTAAACTTATAGTTTAAGTAATGTTATTTATTTAACCTGTAAAATGTGTTAACTCTTCATTTCAGAACACCACTGCACAACGCATATACCACTGTAAAGGTGTCATACTAAAATATGCAATCCATGAGTAATCCTGGGACACTTCAGTATAATCATCTATAGTTATGTGTATATCCATCCATTTAAAAAAATCAGCAAACTTAAGTTAATTAACTTAAGTTCATTCAACACATTGATGTAGGATCTGGAATGGATTATATTTTCAAACTATGCCACTGACAAATGATCAGAAAGTGTCCCATTTTAATACTTTATTTTCTACTTCCAACAGAGGTTGGTGGAATATTTTGGTTTGATTTTATGATTAAAAAAAAATAATAAATAAATAATGTAGCCCAAAAGTCTAAGAACATTTTTGAAAGTTCTTCTATTTAATTATTTATTTTTATTATTAAAGATATTATGAAGATGATAACACGAAGAGTATATGATACTTTTCAGAATGTCATGTATTTGGTATGTCTCTCGAGCTGCATAAACTCCACAGGTTTGTGAGAAACCTGATGATCATGTTCTCCAGCATGGTTGGAAATGATCCAAAAAGCAATGGAAGTGAGAACATATGACCATCTGTACAAAGTGCCACACGACTTTGCGTCATAACCTTTTTTTGTAATGGCCGTTTAATTTTTTAAATACTTTTTAATGTACTTCTGGTAAAAAATTAGAAATTTATTTTTAAATATTGTAGAATTATAGTAGATTTTAGAATTATTTTAACCCCGCTGTATGCTTGCTCCATTAGAATTCAATTGATGTGCTTGTGAAGACGTTCTTGTACAAGCTGGTTCATTTTTCATATCCTATTTTGGCCATGGACAAATCAATATGTTCCATATTAAATGGTACTTTTGGCCACCATTGATCTAAACTCTGCTTTCTGTTTACGATCAGGAGCTGCTTCAGTTATCCTGGCACATACGCTATCCGGAAGGATGAAGCTGCGACTGCATTTTGTGGTGGACCCCATGGGCTGGTTCTGCATAAGCATGGTGCTGTTTGTCTGGCTCTACAACAGTTTCATCATTCCCAAACTGGTGCTGTTGCCACACTATGCAGAGGGACATATACCTACTACGCTTGTGGTCTGTAAGTGCTCTCACCCTGTTCTATTGATAACAGCCCCTATTAAAGGGACACTCCACCCATTTGCATTAAGCTTTGCATTGTTAGAAACCCAGTCATACTATTGAATGGTCGTGCAACACTCTCTCATTTTCCCCTGAGACGGGAGAAATCCGTTATTTACCTCTTACACTTCCTCCTACAATGACGCAAAAATCGTCATTTTGCGTCATTGTCGGAGGAAGTGTAAGAGGGGGGGATTTCTGTTGAGACTACAAGCACTAGTTCCTCATCTTTCCCAGGGGGCGGGACCCGCTCACGCTACAGACCTATTACAGATCAGTGGGTGGGACTTTACTCTCTGAAACTGAAAGCAATATCCTCCATCTTGTTTGAAGCTAAGCTAACAGGCGCTGTGGAGGCAGATGTAAAGTTATGACAATAGTGGAGGAGAGTACTCAATATGATATAGAAGAAGAGGATTTCGGAAGTCTGATGCTTGAATCAGGTATTTGTGGCTACCTTTACAAGCCGCATTATAGCGAAGAGCAGCCGAGGCAGAAGACCTGCCTGCCGCAGACGAGGAGCCCGGACTGGCTCGAGTTAGGGCGGACTGGTGGCGCCGGTGATTAGAGTTCTCAACGGGCCTGAAAATTACAACCCGACCCGACTCGGCCCGTGGCTTTTAAAGCCCGGACCCGATGTAACCCGACACATAAACATGAATTATCTGCCCGAACCCGACCCGCGGCCCGATGCCGCGTCGGTTTTTTTTTTTTTTTCTTTCTCTCATACACGTATTATCATGACCAGCAGACGGGAATTCAAATCAACCTTTAATGTTCACGCCTTTTAACAATACAAACAATACAAACAACTGAAACAATAAACTTTAAATATATAAATAGGCTGTAGTAGGGACGGTGAATTCACCTGCGGCAAGTTTACTTCTCACCAACTCCATCTTCTTCTCCAGGCTAAAGGCGTGCACGCAGCGGCGTCAGGTCTGCCCCCGCCCCTCTCCATGATGCACGTTACACGCAGCAGCCAGACTTTCTTTACGGTGACCAGCAGCGATGATTAATAAATGTTTTTTTTTTTTTTTTACTGAGCGGAAAAGATTAAGCCCGAGGTCCGACCCGACCCGAGTCATTTGATTATATTTTCGACCCGAACCCGGCCCGAACCCGCGGGTCCCGTCGGGTTTGTCGGGCCGACCCGACCCGTTGAGAACTCTACCGGTGATCTCACTATGCAACTACGAACCGCTACGAACACAGAGATAGAGTCCGTCTGCGGCAAAGAATTTCAACGATGACAATTTCTCCTGGACGAAATCTCTGAATCAGACGAGGACACGGACGTTTGTGTTGAGAACTATCCTAGTTTCGCACCGCATATGTTCTGACTGAACATCCAGGTACCATGCAATAATTCACCTTTTCGAAAGAAATACAAACGAGGAGTAATGCACTAATGAGTTCGCCAACTAACTAGACATTTTGTGTGAATGTGAAATGAATTTCAAGCTCTGGTGGTAGCTAGCCTTGTAGACGGAAGAGTGATTTGCGCTTTCTGGATTAGTGGGAGTGGCTTGCGGAGCTGTGCAATGTGGTGCATTGTGGGAGTTGTTGTCTTTCATACAAATGCGTCCTGAAGTTATTTTTTGTCTTTCCTCGGTCACGAAGGCACCTAATTCAAAATTTATTTTACATTTCGACTACATATATGACCCACTTTAAATAAAAAATTAAAGCTGCAAGCAGCGATGAAAGGGCCCTCGCACCCGTGCCATCAACACTCGGTGGCTTTAGGAAGACAGAGCATGGTTGGGAAATGTACATTTAAGGAGGTATATATAGTAAGAGTATGTCAAAGTCAGTTACAAAATGTTTTGTATAGCCTAATGGTGATAATAGCATGCTTCATGACTCAGCTAAGTGTTGCTAGCATGTTTAGTCTGTTTCTAGCATGCTTAGTACACAATAATTATGTGGTTAGTACTGCATTACTGTGTTAACCATGTCAGTTTCTGTTGCCAGTAGGTGGCGTTATGACTATAGCTGAATATGAGCATGGATGTGTGTTCAGGACAGAACTCTTATCAAACGTGTGAAGTTTGGTGCAAATTGGAAATTGCCTTCTTGAGTAACAACAAAGTCATGTTTCATTGAATTAGCATTCTTTAGCACTTAGCTAAGCATTGTTAGCATGTTTTAACATGTTTCTAGCATGTTTTGAACTCAATGGCATTTTTAACATGTTGCTAGAACGGCATCAACGTGTTAAACATGTCACTTCCTGTTGCCAGTAGGTGGCGCTATTACTATAACTGAACATTCTCATGTAGATGTGTTCAGGCCATGACTCTTATCAAAAGTGTGAAGTTTGGGGCAGATTGGACATTCCATGCCTGAGTTACAGCAAATTCATATTTAATTGCAGTAATATCATTCTTTAGCACTTAGCTAAGTGTTTGCTAGTATGTTTTAGCATGTCTCTAGTATGTTGGTAGGATGTTTAGCACCTACTGGCATTTTTTTATATGTTATTAGGAGTCAAGAACAGTGTTAAACGTCACTTCCTGTTGCCAGCAGGTGGCGCTATGACTATAACTAAATATGAGCATGGACATGTGTTCAAGAGATAACTCTTATCAAACGTGTGAAGTTTGGGGTAGATTGTACATTGCCTTCTTGAGTAACAACAAAGTCCTGCTTCATTGAATTAGCATGCTTTAGCACTTAGCTAAGCATTGTTAGCATGTTTTAACATGTTTCTAGCATGTTTTGAACTCAATGGCATTTTTAACATGTTGCTAGAACGGCATCAACGTGTTAAACATGTCACTTCCTGTTGCCAGTAGGTGGCGCTATTACTATAACTGAACATTCTCATGTAGATGTGTTCAGGCCATGACTCTTATCAAAAGTGTGAAGTTTGGGGCAGATTGGACATTCCATGCCTGAGTTACAGCAAATTCCTATTTAATTGCAATAATAGCATGCTTTAGCACTTAGCTAAGAGTTTGCTAGCATGTTTTAGCATGTTTCTAGTATGTTGTTAGCATGTTTAGCACTTGCTGGCACTTTTTTATATGTTATTAGGAGTCCATAACAGTGTTAAACATGTCACTTCCTGTTGCCAGCAGGTGGCGCTATGACTGTAACTGAATATAAGCATGGTCATGTGTTCAGGACAGAACGCTTATCAAAAGTGTGAAGTTTGGGGCAGACTGGACATTCCATGCCTGAGTTACAGCAAATTCATATTTAATTGCAGTAATATCATTCTTTAGCACTTAGCTAAGTGTTTGCTAGTATGTTTTAGCATGTCTCTAGTATGTTGGTAGGATGTTTAGCACCTACTGGCATTTTTTATATGTTATTAGGAGTCAAGAACAGTGTTAAACGTCACTTCCTGTTGCCAGCAGGTGGCGCTATGACTATAACTAAATATGAGCATGGACATGTGTTCAAGAGATAACTCTTATCAAACGTGTGAAGTTTGGGGTAGATTGTACATTGCCTTCTTGAGTAACAACAAAGTCCTGCTTCATTGAATTAGCATGCTTTAGCACTTAGCTAAGTATTGCTAGCATGTTTTAATATGTTTCTAGCATGTTTAGAACTCAATGGCATTTTTAACATTTTGCTAGAACGGCATCAACGTGTTAAACATGTCACTTCCTGTTGCCAGTAGGTGGCGCTATTACTATAACTGAATTTGAGCATAGACATGTGTTCAGGCCATGACTCTTATCAAACGTGTGAAGTTTGGGGCAGATTGGACATTCCATGCCTGGGTTACAGCAAATTCCTATTTAATTGCAGTAATAGCATGCTTTAGCACTTAGCTAAGTGTTTGCTAGCATGTTTCTAGTATGTTGCTAACCTGTTTAGCACTTGCTGGCTCTTTTTTTATATGTTATTAGGAGACCACAACAGTGTTAAACATGTCACTTCCTGTTGACAGCAGGTTGTGCTATTACTATAACTGAATATTCTCATGTAGATGTGTTCAGGCCATGACTCTTATCAAACGTGTGAAGTTTGGGGCAGATTGGACATTCCATGCCTGTGTTACAGCAAATTCCTATTTAATTGCAGCAATAGCATGCTTTAGCACTTAGCTAAGTGTTTGCTAGCATGTTTTAGCATGTTTCTAGTATGTTGTTAGCATGTTTAGCACTTGCTGGCACTTTTTTTATATGTTTTTATATGTCCACAACAGTGTTTAACATGTCACTTCCTGTTGCCAGCAGGTGGCACTATGACTGTAACTGAATATGAGCATGGTCATGTGTTCAGGACAGAACGTTTATTAAAAGTGTGAAGTTTGGCGCAGATTGGACATTGCCTTCTTGAGTAACAACAACATCCTGTTTCATTGAATTAGCATGCTTTAGCACTTAGCTAAGTATTGCTAGCATGTTTTAACATGTTTCTAGCATGTTTAGAAGTCAATGGCATTTTTAACATGTTGCTAGAATGGCATCAACGTGTTAAACATGACACTTCCTGTTACCAGTAGGTGGCGCTATTACTATAACTGAATATTCTCATGTAGATGTGTTCAGGACAGAACGCTTATCAAAAGTGTGAAGTTTGGGGCAGATTGGACATTCCATGCCTGAGTTACAGCAAATTCCTATTTAATTGCAATAATAGCATGCTTTAGCACTTAGCTAAGAGTTTGCTAGCATGTTTTAGCATGCTTCTAGTATGTTGTTAGCATGTTTAGCACTTGCTGGCACTTTTTTATATGTTATTAGGAGTCCATAACAGTGTTAAACATGTCACTTCCTGTTGCCAGCAGGTGGCGCTATGACTGTAACTGAATATGAGCATGGTCATGTGTTCAGGACAGAACGCTTATCAAAAGTGTGAAGTTTGGGGCAGATTGGACATTCCATGCCTGAGTTACAGCAACTTCCTGTTTCATGGCGAAACATCGAAATTTGTCAGGCCCCCGAGGACCCGCCCTTTGACGAAAACTCAAGATCTTCGCAATTTAACGTCGCAAAGGCCTTAAAGGCCATGGTGCAGGTTAAACACCACTGTCGATTAATGGGTACATAAAGCAGTCAAGATATGTATATAAAGTTAGAAATGTCTCCAAAATGGTGTTAAAGTCCAGTTTTTGTAGTTTTTGGTTAGTAACGGTTATTTTTTACGCAATTAGGCGATGACGTCACATGAGGCAGCCGTGGTGGAACGTAGCCTCCTCAGCCTTGCTCAGCTACTAGAACTAGTTCTAACACTGACTATGGCGTCTAACTGGGATGAGGAAGAGGTGGCAAGACCCACAGTTAACATTTATGATGGCCCACAGCCATATAATTTCGAACCGTTTAGACGTGAGAGGGCGAATGAGGAAATACCGAGAGCCGATGGCCGTCAAAGACAAATAAATGCATGGTTAGAGGAGAATGACTGGAGAGTTGGTGAAGTGTCCTGGTGAGTTGCTACCATTTAGAAACCCAGCAATGACTGCTGGAGATAGTAGTCTATGAACAGCAGTGCATACAACAAACTTCTTTTTGCGTTCAGTGAATAGCATCGAGTGAAAGTCAACGTTCTCTTTATATCTAGTGAGAGTGATTATGTCGTTGGCTCAGATAAGTAAACTTAGTCAGACGATCTATAAATAGAAGGCAAGGCATATTACATTTAATAATTACATTTAATAATCACCTAGTGTTTATTTATAAGCTTTTACCTCTTTCTCCGGTGAAAATGTTGTTTGCAAACGTATCTGACGCCGAGTAGGCTGGTCATGTCTTCAGTGTGATTATTGTTGATAGTGCTAACTAGTTTTCCTCGTGATTGATTGTCATTGACACCGTCAGGCTTACCGGGAGAGGGAGTGAGTACGGTAGTAAACGTCTGTGTCGCTGTGTTTGTCAGGTGTCTGTGTGGGCGGTGTCGTCCCATGGAAACGGTGGTGGAGAGCTTGTGTTGTAGGGAGGTGAGCGCGTTTTGGTCGCTGGTCGAGGACCTCACCCCCCGGCCAGCAGATGTAACGTGCCTTACGCAGCATCCTGGATTTGAGGCATGCTGCCTGAATCCGTTTGTGCTACACATAGCATACTCACACTTCAGGCAGGATCATGGTCCCCTTCAAGCCAGCACGCACGAGTATGTTCATGGTTTATGTTTACTTTACCAATCTTTTTACACTGAGTCCTTTGAACAACAGCTAATTGGTGTCAGGAGATGTGTTGCATACACAATAAACATGCATAAGAGACAGGCTTAAAATGACGTTTACAACTTACTTACAGAGTTTTAAACTTAAAAATCTTTCCTACTTATTCCTAGGCAATACCGGTACACTGCGTACAGACAGGCTATACGCTGGGCTTATGGAGTTTTAGGCAGGAGTATAAGGAAGCCTATACCCTCTTGTGTGGTTTCAACCATCAGACAAAAATTCCAAAGTGGTGACCAGACCTATCAGGGCTTTCAATGGCCTCGTTTGGATGAAAATGAATAAAAATAATTGCTTATTCTGTTGTGATCACCCAATTACCCTTAAAATGTTATAAAGTACACAGAACACATGAATTTTGATAAGAAAAAACTGTTTATTGGCATTTCTTGTAATGGTTACTGAACATTTAAACATTTACTGAACAAAGACACAGGTTGGAAGTAAACAAATCTATATAAAAAAATGGTTAGGCACAAAACCTACAAGGAACACTGATGAAGGGCTAGACCTGAAACGTTTGCACATTGTTTCTTTTGCCTGCAATATTGTGGTCTTACCTGAGGGTCAACTGATCTTTCTCTTTCTCTTTCACTCTCACACTCACACTCACACACACACACACACTCTCACACACACACACACACACACACACACACACACACACACACACACACACACACACACACACACACACACACACACACACACACACACACACACACACACACACACAGTGATGCATGCAAAAGCACATCAAGCAGACACACAGTGAGCCGAAGGGCCTTCATCAATGATGTTGCATAACCTGTAGACATAATAATAATAATAATAATAATACTGTATAAAGATCATTGCCACTGATCACAGATGTCTCGTGCAGTATAGCTTTAATTCTCTGCCCGAGCCCGGACTCGACCGGGTCGGGCCGATATTTCCCGCCACTGTCCTCGGGCCGGGTCGGGTCGGGCCCTTGATAAAGCACGTCACGTGTCATGCGCAGCGTCTAGTCCACTCGCACTCGCATTAAAATAATTGAATATTGCGTGGCCAATTTTTGCTCATTTATAATATATATATAACTGCGCAGCTCCCTCCTGTAGCCTAAATGAGCACAGCAGCACCTGCTTAAAAAAATTCAGGCGCCGCCCCTGGTTATAATGGCCCACATATTAAAAATGGTCGGGTTTAAATCGGGCTCGGGCTCATAATTACAGTGAACGTGTCGGGCTTGATTTTTTGGGCCCGATTTAAGCTCTATCGTGCGGCATCTCAAAATATGATAGACCTGCATGACACTGCTTACCGTATGAGGCTGCCTCTTTGATGGGACGCACCACATGGGCACCTTTTCTGAAGCGCGGATACCGCACGCAGTACTTCTCTGTCCCATCACTTCTCCGTGCTGTCTCGCGGTTGGCATTGTAATTGTAATGCAGCGCCGCTAAGAGAAGCCTACAAAATAACACATTTGAGAACATTTTTGAAACTTGGTGTATGTATGACAAAATACTACAATAGGCATGATAATAGGTACTATTACTACTATAAAAGGCATAATAATTGTCAGTATTATTCCATTGGATAGCACTGACCTGCTATACATCCCAAGGTATGAAAACCCTGTGTGCTTGGGCGCGAAGTGTAAGATGAGGGAGTGGTAAGCCTCAAGGGAGAAGGTCTGATGCTGTGGAGACAGCTGTCGAACATCTTTTAGTAAGGCAGTCCTCGTGATTATGTTCTCCAACTTTACTGCTGCCAATGAGCCTGCAAAGACCAAGACAGGTAGGCAGACAGACACACAGATGGAAAACGTACAAATAGACAAGAAGATAGATAGACAATTTTTTTTTTTAATGGAAACACATGAAATTGTCCTGCATATGAATTATAGCAAACATAAACAGTAAACAGAATGTTATGAGATTGCCAGGGAATGAAAAAATAATTTCATCACAAAGGTCACATGTCAAAGCATCCAGACAATCACTCAGACAGCAAATACAACAAAACTGTGGAGCGTGCATAATACCACGTACTGTGTGTACTGTACCTGGGTCCAGCCACTCTTTGTTGCGCTGATCCCCGTCTAGAGGGCCATGGGCACAACTGGAGAAGGCAGGGGTGTCATGGTCATGGATGTCCTGGATGTGGTTGACTAAACTTTTCCATTTGGCCTCCATGACCGCTGGGTTGCCATCTGGGGTTGAGGCTGCAGTCCAATAGAGGTGATTCACTATAGCAGGCCTCCACAACTGTAGTTGGTCACACTCTTTTGAAGCTGCATCCAATGCCTTCCCCAGACCTGTTTTAGAACAAATGGTATTAATTGATATGCACTAACAAAAACTGCTTCAAGGTTCCAACAATGGATACATACTTTTGGCAATGTGCCACACATCAAAATAATGCTGTGTCCCTTCAGGGCTTAGCTCCTCTCTCACCCATTTGGCAACCTAAGGAGAAATAAACAAACTTTTGAGGATGATTGACCTGTGTGGCCCTCAGTGCATCAGCAAACCACAAACATCCAGCTTCAGTGCAATTCAGATATTTACATTCTATACTGCATTTTTATTGTAAATACCTGGCGATGACGGTCCGTGATCAGCGTTGCCAAATGCAGGTCCTTTCCCCTCAGCAGGCTAACACTGCGCTTAAGCCCTTCAAGCTCACACCATGAGCTGTTGGGGACCTCTGAGCTCTGCAACATGACATAACAGTGTAAGTGTAGAATGCTGGTGTTGTTGAAGGAGGCGTCAATGAACCGACGCGTTGCTGGTCCAGGCATTATGATACACTGTACTCTAGTTAGGCAATACACAATAAAGCTCTATGCATCGTTGTACTAGTGGAAAGATGTTATATTAAGATACAATCAGTTTACCAAATTGCAGAGTTAATTTCTTTGTCTAATAACATCAGGTTTACCTGAACAAGCTGAACATCCACCACCTTGTTCACTCTGTCCTCTATCAGAGAGTAGGATCCATACTTCGCGCAGTGCCCAGGAGAATCTGACCTGGAATTAATTACAAATTTGAATTATGTTTCAAGTTTTTAATAACCAAGGTCTGTAAAGACAATCCACCATGTCATCTGAAAATGCCAACTAAAGCCACCCTACATGATAACAACTAACAAAATCAAAACGTGCAACTGGTCTATGAGCTCTCACACTGGTTTACCTGCAGTCACCAGCAAGAACTAGCCCGCCATCCATTGCCCGTAGGTCACTAAAATTCTTTGCTTGATCGTTTTGGCAGGCCTGAACGATTACAGGGATGGTGTAGCGGCGTTGATGGCGAAAGAAACTGCTCGCACTGATGCACTGCAGGCCAAACAGAGTCAACATTCTTAATGTCTGGGTGGCCAAACATCCAGTGAAATGAATGGCCCCACTTAACAGGAGGTTGCAGGTTGGCATGTTCCTGTGGAGCATTGGCTGGTTTTGCCAGAAACGGTTGTAGCCACATGATGCACAGTCCTAGATATGTAAAAAAAAAAAAAAAAAAAAAAAAAAAAAGTAATCAACAGTATATCAGGATTCAATATAGATTAAGTACTGTACATTACTGGTCAAAGGTTTCATGTTTTCAATGAAACACACATGACCAATACAGTTTAACACTCAAATATGATGCCATCACAAACCAACAGACTAAACCCAGCCTGGTACATACATTGTAAATTAACTGGCAAGACAGTCAGAGCTATCAGATTGCAATTAGATATTCTGATTTATTATATATTCAGATGGCCTGCTGCGTAAACAAAACCGTACCTGCTTGATCTTAACAAAAGTTCCTTCCTGCTGCACGATGCTACTATCTGACCTCTCACAACAGGCCGGACAGATGGCAAAAAGGGCCATCAGCTCCTCTTGGCATACAATGAATTTGTCAATGGCACTACAACAACAAAAAAATGGGGGGGGGGGGGGGGTGGCTCCTCATCAAACAAGTCCTCATCAAACAAGTCCTCCTCATGCATCGGCTCTTCGGGCGCCCATGATAATTCACTGATGACAGAGGCATTATCATCTTCATCTGTCTGTTCTGGACTAGCGAGGGGAGTGGAGGTTTGTGGGCTAAATGACGTCTGTGTGCCCACACTGACCATCTTGGGCTTCAGGTTAACCTGCACAGCTGTGGAGAGGCAGTAAACATACCCAAACATGTGACAATTATGGCAAATCTAAGCGGCTATGTTTTGGTGTAGGCTATGTATTAATTTAATCAATGTGTATGGAAATGTCCTGCTTGCATAGATACTGGCAATGTTTTAGACAGAATATCTACCCCTTAAAATACCCAAGATTTACCGTGAGACCATCGGGGGGGCTTCAGATAACATTGTGTCTCAGCGTCAGAAGTGGAGGAGGGCAAGGGCTGATCCCCAGTATCGACACTCTCCACAGTGTCTACACTGTCCACGGTCTCCTGCTGTGAGACGTCTGTCAACATCTTGCGAAAAACAAATATAAAAAAGGGTCAGCGAAATGCAAGGGTGTAGTGGTGAAATAAGAGGTGGGTACACTATGAATACTTAGATCAGTGATTAGCAACCAAGGGTACACGAGCACATTGCAGGGGTACATGTAAACATTTAATCATTTATTTTCAACTTGGAAGTACTAAGAATTATTTACTTATCATCTTTGAAATGCCAAGACGATAAGTAAATATTCCCAGTCATTGCATAAGTTCATCAATAAAATGGGACGTGTGTGCTACAACTAGTTTCCCAGTGGAAACAATAACATATGGCACAGCTGTACCAAAATCAAAACAGTGTAAGTGGGTGAGAAAAAGGCTAAGAGGGTACACAAGAGAAAAAACTTAGATTACAGTACAGTGGACCCTGATATGCGCTACTCAATGTTTTAAAAAATACATAAAAGACATTCAGAACATATTTGATGATGTTGAAGGTTACTGTTAAATGTTTACACCAATACTAGTGGTAATAGATGTCTAGAGTACATGTGGTGCATAAACTCTATGAGGTAGTGAATTTACTGAGAGGTAGCTAAACTCTGAAGTGAGAAGTGGATAAACTGTTTCTGACATTTCAGCGGTGGGTAAACTGCGTTTACTTGCGTTTAGCCTCCACTACAGCCCTGGCGACATGGTCACGGTCAAATATATGTGAACCGTAGCAGACTAACACAAAACGCAAACACACTATTGTGAAAGCCGCTTGATGATCATCACCACTGATCCAAACACTAGCCATGAAGCTTTCATGACGATATGGACATTTACTACAGGGCAATTTGGATTTGGCTCATATTCGTGAATCACGAAATATGCTCTTCTAACGTCTTAGTGATCTTGTTTGTAGTGGAGGCTGTGTCAAAGGGAACATACACACAGAGCTAGCTAACACGCAACTTGTAAACATTAACGTTAGCATGATGCTTACCGTGGCAATAGCTCGCTTGCAGCAGACGGTGGTGTCTCTTGACCTCGGGACAGGGCAAGCAGAGAGGTTTGGATTCACAGACGGCACGGCGGTAGGAATTAACTTTGCCATCCTCTCACTCTTTAAACCAAGTGCGACCATCTTGGTATCCCCTGAGTGGTAATCCTCCTCCTTGAAATGCGCGCTGCATATTCTCGAGTAGGCGGTGACAGAGCTAGCTGAAAAATCTGCCCGCCTAATCTTGACAAATTGCACCCAGCTTTGGAAGATCCCTTTGTCCTTAGGGAAACAATGGACCCTATGTCCAGTTTTGCTGGAGTTCTTGCACCCGGCACAAACACAGCGATACACCATTTTATCTATTTATTATCTACTCTTTCTCTAAGCTATCTGTTATGCTATGCTATGCTATCTCTCACTATCTATCTATTTTATGTTATGTTATGCTATGTTATTCTATCTATCTATCTATCTATCTATCTATCTATCTATCTATTTACTTATATATCTGACACTGTCACTCTTTCACTAGCTGCTACTCTCACTACTCGTCTCACTCTCTCTCAATGGTATCAAGGCGGGCTTTCGTCTGCTAGCTAGTGCCTCATGTGACGTCATGGAATGCATGCGGGAGAAATAAGAATCATCGCTAACCGCTAAAATATCACCTACTTTTCATTATTATATTTCTTTTTTGTAATACCCTACAACATCAAATACAATGGATAACTGTTTAAATGTTTATTACCAACTAGAAAAGTGTCAAAAAAAAAAAAAAAAAAAAAACCTGCACCATGGCCTTTAAGATTACACTCACCAAATTTGAAGATGATCAGATTAAAACTGTAGGAGGAGTTCGTTAAAGTACGAGGCCTGAAAATGGCAAAAACTGCACAAAAATCTGAGAGGAAGTTCAAAATAGCTGACTTCCTGTTGTGTTTAGGGCTATGCTCCAAGAGACTTTTTTGTAGGTATTAGGTCATTACATGTATGTACCGAATTTCGTGCACGTACGTGGAACGTTGCGGGAGGCGCACTCCGTTGAACTTTTATAGGTGGCGCTATCGAGCCATTTTGCCCCGTCCAATTCTGAAACCTATATCAGATGTAAATTTTCGCCAGTTCTGACGCGTGTGCAAAGTTTTGTGAGTTTTCGAGCATGTTTAGGCCCTCAAAAATGCAATTAAATGCGGAGAAGAAGAATAATAATAATTAAAGCTGCAAGCAGCGATGAAAAGGGCCCTCGCACCCCTGCCAGCGCCACCCGGCGCCTTTAGGAAAGGCCTTAAGATTACACTCACCAAATTTGAAGAGGATCAGATCAAAACTGTAGGAGGAGTTTGTTAAAGTACAACATCAGGAAATGGCAAAAACTGCACAAAATCTGACAGGAAGTTCAAAATAGCCGACTTCCTGTTGTGTTTAGGGCTGCGCTCCAAGATACTTTTTTGTAGGTATTGGGTCATTACATGTATGTACCAAATTTCATACCTGTGCGTGAAACCAGGAGCTGGGGCAAAATGTAGGGGCAATAACTATGCCAATTTGCCCCACCCAATTCTGAAAAGCATATCACACGTACATTTTCACCACTTCTGAAGCGTGTGCAAAGTTTCATGATTTTTCGAGCACGTTTTGTATTTGCCACACTTCCTGTTACCAGCAGGTGGCGCTATTGCTATAACCAAATATGAGCATGGTCATGTGTTCAGGACAGGACTCTTATCAAACATGTGAAGTTTAGGGCAGATTGGAAATTGTATGCCTGAGTTACTGCAGGCTATCTGTGGTTGCCTAGCAACATCGGAACTGCAAGCAACATTAATATTGAACTTATCTGATCATGCATATATCACCAAAAGGCCGAAATTGGGTGAACATTTGTCAGGCCCCCGAGGGCACATCCTTCGACGAAAACTCAAGATCTTCGCAATTTAACGTCGCAAAGGCCTTCAGATTACACTCACCAAATTTGAAGAGGATCAGATCAAATCTGTAGGAGGAGTTCGTTAAAGTACAACATCAGGAAATTTTGAAAAATGCCCAAAATCCAGGAGGAAGTTCAAAATAGCTCACTTCCTGTTGTGTTTAGGGCTATGCTCCAAGAGACTTTTTTGTAGGTATTGGGTCATTACATGTATGTACCAAATTTCATACCTGTGCGTGAAACCTAGAGCCGGGGCAAAATGTAGGGGCAATAATTTACCGAATTTGCCCCACCCAATTTTGAAAACCATATCACACGTAAATTTTCACCACTTCTGAAGCGTGTGCAAAGTTTCATGAGTTTTCGAGCATGTTTAGGCCCTCTAAAAAGCGATTCACTTTGGAGGAGAAGAAGAAGAAGAAGAAGAAGAAGAAGAAGAAGAAGAAGAAGAAGAAGAAGAAACGGAGCAAAAACAATAGGGTCCTCTCACCATCGGTGCTCGGGCCCTAATTAAAGCTGCAAGCAGCGATGAAAAGGGCCCTCGCACCCCTGCCACCGCCACCCGGCGCCTTTAGGAAATGCCTTAAGATTACACTCACCAAATTTGAAGAGGATCAGATCAAAACTGTAGGAAGAGTTTGTTAAAGTACAACATCAGGAAATGGCAAAAACTGCCCAAAATCTGAGAGGAAGTTCAAAATAGCTCACTTCCTGTTGTGTTTAGGGCTACGCTCCAAGAGACTTTTTTGTAGGTATTGGGTCCTTACATGTATGTACCAAATTTCATACCTGTACGTGAAACGTCGAGCCGGGGCAAAATTTAGGGGCAATAAGTAAGCCATTTTGACCCACCCAATTTTGAAAACCATATCACATGTAAATTTTCACCACTTCTGAAGCGTGTGCAAAGTTTCATGATTTTTCGAGCATGTTTTGTATTTGCCACACTTCCTGCTACCAGCAGGTGGCGCTATTGCTATAACCAAATATGAGCATGGTCATGTGTTCAGGACAGGACTCTTATCAAACATGTGAAGTTTGGGACAGATTGGAAATTGTATGCCTGAGTTACTGCAGGCTGTCTGTGGTTGCCTAGCAACATCGGAACTGCAAGCAACATTAATATTGAACTTATCTGATCATGCATATATCACCAGAAGGCCGAAATTGGGTGAACATTTGTCAGGACGCCGAGGGCACACCCTTCTACGAAAACTGAAGATCTTCGCAATTTAACGTCACAAAGGCCTTAAGATTACACTCACCAAATTTGAAGAGGATCAGATCAAATCTGTAGGAGGAGTTCGTTAAAGTACAACATCAGGAAATTACGAAAAATGCCCAAAATCCAGGAGGAAGTTCAAAATAGCTCACTTCCTGTTGTGTTTAGGGCTATGCTCCAAGAGACTTTTCTGTAGGTATTGGGTCATTACATGTGTGTACCAAATTTCATACCTGTACGTGAAACCAGGAGCCGGGGCAAAATGTGGGGGCAATAATTTACCGAATTTGCCCCCCCCAATTCTGAAAACCATATCACATGTAAATTTTCACCACTTCTGAAGCGTGTGCAAAGTTTCATGAGTTTTCGAGCGTGTTTAGGCCCTCTAAAAAGCGATTCACTTTGGAGAAGAAGAAGAAGAAGAATTAAAGCTGCAAGCAGCGATGAAAAGGGCCCTCGCACCCCTGCCACCGCCACCCGGCACCTTTAGGAAAGGCCTTAAGATTACACTCACCAAATTTGAAGAGGATCAGATCAAAACTGTAGGAGGAGTTTGTTAAAGTACAACATCAGGAAATGGCAAAAACTGCCCAAAATCTGACAGGAAGTTCAAAATAACTGACTTCCTGTTGTGTTTAGGGCTATTCTCCAAGAGACTTTTTTGTAGGTATTGGGTCTTTACATGTGTGTACCAAATTTCATACCTGTACGTGAAACGTCGAGCCGGGGCAAAATGTAGGGGCAATAAGTAAGCCATTTTGCCCCACCCAATTTTTAAAACCACATCACACGTAAATTGTCACCACTTCTGAAGCGTGTGCAAAGTTTCATGATTTTTCGAGCACGTTTTGTATTTGCCACACTTCCTGCTACCAGCAGGTGGCGCTATTGCTATAATCATAATGAGCATTGGCATGTGTTCAGGACAGGACTCTTATCAAACATGTGAAGTTTGGGGCAAATTGAAAATTGTATGCCTGAGTTACTGCAGGCTGTCTGTGGTTGCCTAGCAACATCAGAACTGCAAGCAACATTAATATTGAACTTATCTGATCATGCATATATCACCAAAAGGCCGAAATTGGGTGAACTAGTGCAAAAAATGCCCGTGCAAAATCAGTTTTTGTGTGTGTTTTTAGTAATTGTTGGTTTGGTGTGTGCTCATTGTTACAATTACACAGCAAAAGTTCAGTGACATTTTTATTTGTGCATGGTAAAAAGCACACAGTGAACTCCGAGAAAACGCTATGCTTGAGCAAACAGTTTGTGAATAGGCAACTACAAATGATGCCCGTGAAAGAGACTGTGAACGCATTGAATAGGATATGTTTAGTTGGTGAATAGCATAGGCTACTATTACACAGTAGCGACAACGTTAAGCGCACCAGAATGAAATATAATATTCAGAAGTAAACACTAACAGCATAGCTGACTTACAGATTCAGTTTACATCCACAAATGAATAAGCACCTCGATTCAGGGAGCAGTGCAAAGTGCCCGTGCAAAATCAGTTTTTGTGAGCTGATCGCCGTCAAAAAAGTTCAGGAGATATTTCTTGCGATGGCAATATGATCAAAAATAACTTTATATTGATTCAATGGATTAATAGCATTTTGAAAAAAAAAAAAAAAAGTCATGAATTTATTGCATTTTTGGGAAAAAATAATCCGTTTTTATAATAAATCTTAAAAAATTCAAATCCAGATTTTGATTTTCAATGTTGTTATAACCTAAAGATGCTATGTGAAAGTTTGAAACAGAAAATAGTGGTTTTCACACATTTAGTGGTTATCTCACATTCGAGAGATATGCGAATAACACACAGACAGACAGACGGACGTTTCTGTAATTTATAGATAGATGGATTTATCACGTTCGGGAACCAAACTATAATATTCAGAAGTAAACAGTGTAGCTGACTGAGTGTTTATGTCAGAATGTTTATTTTTAAACCACAACCTTCTTGGGGCTTCTTTGACCGATACAACTCTCTAATGTCAGAATGTTTATTTTTAAACCACAACCTTCTAAAAATGATATATTTAACGATATCTTTTGCATTTCTCATCCAAACAATGTCAAACTTGGCACTGCACTTACTCGTGCCCGTGGCAAGACACCTGTCGAGTTTGAAATCAATCGGACTAACGGTTTGAGAGATATGCGAGGAACAGACACACACACACACAGACAGACAGACAGACAGACGTTCCTGTAATTTATAGATAGATGTTTGTCAGGCCGCCGAGGGCACACCCTTCGACGAAAACTCTAGATCTTCGCAATTTAACGTCACAAAGGCCTTAAGATTACACTCACCAAATTTGAAGAGGATCAGATCAAATCTGTAGGAGGAGTTCGTTAAAGTACAACATCAGGAAATTACGAAAAATGCCCAAAATCCAGGAGGAAGTTCAAAATAGCTCACTTCCTGTTGTGTTTAGGGCTATGCTCCAAGAGACTTTTCTGTAGGTATTGGGTCATTACATGTATGTACCAAATTTCATACCTGTACGTGAAACCAGGAGCCGGGGCAAAATGTGGGGGCAATAATTTACCGAATTTGCCCCCCCCAATTCTGAAAACCATATCACACGTAAATTTTCACCACTTCTGAAGCGTGTGCAAAGTTTCATGAGTTTTCGAGCATGTTTAGGCCCTCTAAAAAGCGATTCACTTTGGAGAAGAATAATAATTAAAGCTGCAAGCAGCGATGAAAAGGGCCCTCGCACCCCTGCCACCGCCACCCGGCGCCTTTAGGAAATGCCTTAAGATTACACTCACCAAATTTGAAGAAGATCAGATCAAAACTGTAGGAGGAGTACGTTAAAGTACAACATCAGGAAATTACGAAAAATGTCCAAAATCTAGGAGGAAGTTCAAAATAGATCACTTCCTGTTATGTTTAGGGCTATGCTCCAAGAGACTTTTCTGTAGGTATTGGGTCAATACATGCATGTACCAAATTTCATACCTGTACGTGAAACCAGGAGCCGGGGCAAAATGTGGGGGCAATAATTTACCGAATTTGCCCCCCCCAATTCTGAAAACCATATCACACGTAAATTTTCACCACTTCCGAGGCGTGTGCAAAGTTTCATGATTTTTCGAGCATGTTTTGTATTTGCCACACTTCCTGCTACCAGCAGGTGGCGCTACTGCTATAACCAAATATGAGCATGGTCATGTGTTCAGGACAGGACTCTTATCAAACATGTGAAGTTTGGGACAGATTGGAAATTGTATGGCTGAGTTACTGCAGGCTGTCTGTGGTTGCCTAGCAACATCGGAACTGCAAGCAACATTATTATTGAACTTATCTGATCATGCATATATCACCAAAAGGCCGAAATTGGGTGAACGTTTGTCAGGCCGCCGAGGGCACACTCTTCGACGAAAACTCAAGATCTTCGCAATTTAACGTCGCAAAGGCCTTCAGATTACACTGACCAAATTTGAAGAGGATCAGATCAAAACTGTAGGAGGAGTTCGTTAAAGTACAACATCAGGAAATTACGAAAAATGCCCAAAATCTAGGAGGAAGTTCAAAATAGCTCACTTCCTGTTGTGTTTAGGGCTATGCTCCAAGAGACTTTTTTGTAGGTATTGGGTCATTACATGTATGTACCAAATTTCATACCTGTAAGTGAAACCAGGAGCCGGGGCAAAATGTGGGGGCAATAATTTACCGAATTTGCCCCACCCAATTTTGAAAACCATATCACACGTAAATTTTCACCACTTCTGAAGCGTGTGCAAAGTTTCATGAGTTTTCGAGCATGTTCAGGCCCTCTAAAAAGCGATTCACTTTGTACCAAATTTCATACCTGTAAGTGAAACCAGGAGCCGGGGCAAAATGTGGGGGCAATAATTTACCGAATTTGCCCCACCCAATTTTGAAAACCATATCACACGTAAATTTTCACCACTTCTGAAGCGTGTGCAAAGTTTCATGAGTTTTCGAGCATGTTCAGGCCCTCTAAAAAGCGATTCACTTTGGAGAAGAATAATAATAATAATAATTAAAGCTGCAAGCAGCGATGAAAGGGCCCTCGCACCCCTGCCACCGCCACCCGGCGCCTTTAGGAAATGCCTTAAGATTACACTCACCAAATTTGAAGAGGATCAGATCAAAACTGTAGGAGGAGTTTGTTAAAGTACAACATCAGGAAATGGCAAAAACTGCCCAAAATCTGAGAGGAAGTTCAAAATAGCTGACTTCCTGTTGTGTTTAGGGCTACGCGCCAAGAGACTTTTTTGTAGGTATTGGGTCTTTACATGTATGTACCAAATTTCATACCTGTACGTGAAACCAGGAGACGGGGCAAAATATAGGGGCAATAAGTAAGCCATTTTGCCCCACCCAATTTTGAAAACCACATCACACGTAAATTTTCACCACATCTGAAGCATGTGCAAAGTTTCATGATTTTTCGAGCACGTTTTGTATTTGCCACACTTCCTGCTACCAGCAGGTGGCGCTATTGCTATAACCATAATGAGCATGGTCATGTGTTCAGGACAGGACTCTTATCAAACATGTGAAGTTTGGGGCAGATTGAAACATGTATGGCTGAGTTACTGCAGGCTGTCTGTGGTTGCCTAGCAACATCGGAACTGCAAGCAATATTATTATTGAACTTATCTGATCATGCATATATCACCAAAAGGCCGAAATTGGGTGAACGTTTGTCAGGCCGCCGAGGGCACACTCTTCGACGAAAACTCAAGATCTTCGCAATTTAACGTCGCAAAGGCCTTCAGATTACACTCACCAAATTTGAAGAGGATCAGATCAAAACTGTAGGAGGAGTTCGTTAAAGTACAACATCAGGAAATTACGAAAAATGCCCAAAATCTAGGAGGAAGTTCAAAATAGCTCACTTCCTGTTGTGTTTAGGGCTATGCTCCAAGAGACTTTTTTGTAGGTATTGGGTCATTACATGTATGTACCAAATTTCATACCTGTAAGTGAAACCAGGAGCCGGGGCAAAATGTGGGGGCAATAATTTTCCGAATTTGCCCCACCCAATTTTGAAAACCATATCACACGTAAATTTTCACCACTTCTGAAGCGTGTGCAAAGTTTCATGAGTTTTCGAGCATGTTTAGGCCCTCTAAAAAGCGATTCACTTTGGAGAATAATAATAATAATAAATATAGCTGCGAGCAGCGATTACGGGCCCAAGCCGGTGGCACCGCAATCCTGGTGCCAGGGTGGCGGTGCCGGCGGCTTTGGCCCTCCATCGCTGCTCGCAGCTATATTTATATTTATATATATATATATATATATATATATATACACACACACACACACACACACACACACACACACACATATATATATATATATATATATATATATATATATATATATATATATATATGTATATATATATATATACACACACACACATACATACATACATATATATATATATATATATATATATATATATATATATATATATATATATATATATATATATATATATATATATATATAAATATATATATATATATATATATATATATATATATATATATATATATATATAAATTTAAGGGACAAGACACAGATAATTTTACTTGCCTGACCTAATTAGAACAAAGAAAAAAATAAAATAAAATAATAAGTAGGGGATCACTAAATCGAGAGAATTATTCTGATTTTATGATACACTCAAAATATTCCACAACAAATCTTTTAAATGTAATGATATTCAGAATGGAACAAGAATAAAAAATAAAAAATAAACTATAAACAAAGCCAAAACGAAAAAATAAATATAATAAAAAAAATTAATTTCAAGCAATCCATGGCATGATTTATTTATTTTTTGGACTAAAACATTCTGGCTTTTTTTAAACTCAAACATAATTCTTAAATTGAATAATAATAATAATATAAGAATAAAATGGGTTTAGTTCTGATTTCGTTGAAATCGCTCGCTCTCCTTACCTAACTTTTCCTGAATACAATCACTATTGAAACTGTGACATTGATTTCATACAACAGGTTATTAACAGTTAAAATGAAGTCATTTACATTTTAGATGCAATATTGACTGTTTTTGTTCTGTTTCAGCAGCGGAAATAGTTAAACAAAGATCACAGAAGAACGCATCTCACAGGAACGTGTTTTCTCATAACTGAATGATTCAGCATTTTGAATGAATTGGTTGACTCAAAGATTGAATGATCAATCCATAAACATCTGTTTATGTTTATGGATTGGATGTTTATGGATCCATGTTTATGGATCTGTATGTTATGGATTACGAATCATTTGAACGAATGAATCAATGACTCGCTCATTAAGACGGTCACTTGGCGACATCTAATGGCGGTTTAGTGTTGTTTAAAAGCATAATTCTTTCCAACGTGTGTGTGATTTGTGTGTGCACCATTATAAATGTCCGTGCGGACGTCCGTATTTTTCTTTCACTTTTATATTAGCGATACAGAAGCACCCACTCGTGTCACACACGTCGATTAACCGGTGGGAAAATATCCTCAGACACATACCTAATAAATGTATATTTAAATACATTATTGGCCTAGCTGGTAAAAAGTTTTATATATTATTTTGATGTCCTTTTGGACACAAGAGGGCAGTATAGCCCTATGTATGACTTGAATTTTTTTTTTACTTTACTGTTTTAAAATTTAGAATAAAATTAGAATAAAATTATTTTTAAAAACAGAATAAAATGGGTTTAGTTGTGATATTTGTATACTTTTATATAGAAATAAATGGTATAAAATTACATTTTTAGAAGATTTGAGGCTTTTAGTGCCTTTTGGAGGCTGATTTTGCAAAAAATCCACATTCAAACCAAAATATCTGACTTCCTGATGGTCGGAGCTAATGACTTTAAATTAGAAAGTTGTCCGGGTCGATGAGATCAACATACGTACTGAGTTGTGCTACTGTAGGTAAAACAACCCCCCCAACTTTTGTCAAAAGCATTTTGAAAGTGACACATTTCCTGCTGCCAGTTGGTGGCGCTATAACTTTGACACACAATAGTTACATCCATCTGATCGGCCTCTTACCATGAACAAACTGCTGAAGTTTCATCAAGATCAGTTAATGTATGCATTAGTTATAACACTTCGTTTTTCTCTTTTCTCGCCATTAATTCTTTTCCTCGCCACAGCCAAACCGTTCGAGATATCAAAAATCCGTCCGCAATTTAGCATCATCAATGTCTTGACTTCACGCTGACCGAGTTTGGAGGCGAATCGATGTATTTCCTAGGAGGAGTACATTAAATTCCACAGCAAGCGTTTCCAAACAACCCTAAATAGCCGACTTCCTGTTGGGCTGGCGTAAAACTTAGAGCACGAAAGTTGTTCGGCCTGATGAGATCTATATGTGTACCGAGTTTCAAATTAATTCATGCAAGCGTGTTTGATATATGGACCAAGTTTTAGAACCCCGTTCAAGGGGGCGCTGTTGAGCCCCCCTGCCACGCCCGGCTACCAGATTCAGCCCCGCCCTGATGGCCGCGGG
The DNA here is from genome assembly GCF_949319135.1 of Squalius cephalus. NCBI lineage: Eukaryota > Metazoa > Chordata > Actinopteri > Cypriniformes > Leuciscidae > Squalius > Squalius cephalus. Next base: position 39,142,103 of record NC_137124.1, read on the forward strand.
TTCTGACCTGTGTGCAAAGTTTCAAGAGTTTTCGAGCACGTTTAGGGACCCAAAAGCCCCAGAAACCTTGAAAAACAAATGAAAAAGTAAATCTCACTCAACTGACAAATCACCCCCACCCCTCACACACTCAGAGACAGAGAGAGAGAGAAATTTCTCCAAAAAATCACATTCAAACCAAAATATCTGACTTTCTGTTGCTTTGAGCTAATAAGTGTAAATTAGAAAGTTGTCCGGCTCGATAAGAACAATATACATACCAAGTTTTGTGATTCTAGGTAAAACTAAGCCCCCATTTTTGACTAAAGGTGGCGCTACTGAGCCCCTCACCACGCCCGTTTCTGAAACTTTGCCCATGTCTACTGGATAATAAGTGTGATGTGTCTGTCGAGTTTCATGCAATTTCAAGTATGTTAAGAGTCTCAAAAGCATCAAAAAAGAATATTAAAGTTTGATGCGTTGCCATGGCAACAGTATCTAAGATATCAATAATCCTTTCACAGGTCTACATCTGCCGTGTGTATACATCATACACATAAAGTTTGAAGCAAATCAGGTAAAAATAAGAGAGTGATTTCAAAGCATTTTGAAAGTGACACACTTCCTGCTGCCAGTTGGTGGCGCTATAACTTTGACTCACAATAATCACATCCTTGTGTTTGGCCTCTGAAAACGAACACACTGCTGAAGTTTCATCAAGATCAGATAATGTATGCTGAAGTTATAACACACTTCCTGTGTCCCTTATTCGCCATAAATTCGTTTCCTTGCCACGGCCAAACCGTTCGAGATATCAAAAATCCGTCCGCAATTTAGCATCCTCAATGTCTTGACTTCATGCTGACCGAGTTTGGAGGCGATTGGATGAATTCTCTAGGAGGAGTACATTAAATTCCACAGCATGCGTTTCAAAACAACCCATAATAGCCGACTTCCTGTTGGGCTGGCGTAAAAAGTAAAAGTACGAAAGTTGTTCGGCCCGATGAGATCTATATGTGTACCGAGTTTCATATTATTACATGCAAGCGTGTCTGATTTATGGACCAAGTTTTCGGACCCCGTTCAAGGGGGCGCTGTTGAGCCCCTCTGCCACGCCCGGGTACCAGCTTCAGCCCGGCCCTGATGGCCGCGGGTTCTGACCCGTGTGCAAAGTTTCAAGAGTTTTCGAGCACGTTAAGGGTCTCAAAAGTGCCCGAAAGGTTGACAGAAAAATAAGAATAATAATAATAATAATAAATAATCCTACCGAAAACAATAGGGCCTTCGCCCTTTCAGGGCTTGGGCCCTAATTAAAGCTGCAAGCAGCGATGAAAAGGGCCCTCGCACCCCTGCCACCGCCACCCGGCACCTTTAGGAAAGGCCTTAAGATTACACTCACCAAATTTGAAGAGGATCAGATCAAAACTGTAGGAGTTTGTTAAAGTACAACATCAGGAAATGGCAAAAACTGCCCAAAATCTGACAGGAAGTTCAAAATAACTGACTTCCTGTTGTGTTTAGGGCTATGCTCCAAGAGACTTTTTTGTAGGTATTGGGTCTTTACATGTGTGTACCAAATTTCATACCTGTACGTGAAACGTCGAGCCGGGGCAAAATGTAGGGGCAATAAGTAAGCCATTTTGCCCCACCCAATTTTTAAAACCACATCACACGTAAATTGTCACCACTTCTGAAGCGTGTGCAAAGTTTCATGATTTTTCGAGCACGTTTTGTATTTGCCACACTTCCTGCTACCAGCAGGTGGTGCTATTGCTATAATCATAATGAGCATTGGCATGTGTTCAGGACAGGACTCTTATCAAACATGTGAAGTTTGTGGCAGATTGAAAATTGTATGCCTGAGTTACTGCAGGCTGTCTGTGGTTGCCTAGCAACATCAGAACTGCAAGCAACATTAATATTGAACTTATCTGATCATGCATATATCACCAAAAGGCCGAAATTGGGTGAACTAGTGCAAAAAATGCCCGTGCAAAATCAGTTTTTGTGTGTGTTTTTAGTAATTGTTGGTTTGGTGTGTGCTTATTGTTACAATTACACAGCAAAAGTTCAGTGACATTTTTATTTGTGCATGGTAAAAAGCACACAGTGAACTCCGAGAAAACGCTATGCTTGAGCAAACAGTTTGTGAATAGGCAACTACAAATGATGCCCGTGAAAGAGACTGTGAACGCATTGAATAGGATATGTTTAGTTGGTGAATAGCATAGGCTACTATTACACAGTAGCGACAACGTTAAGCGCACCAGAATGAAATATAATATTCAGAAGTAAACACTAACAGCATAGCTGACTTACAGATTCAGTTTACATCCACAAATGAATAAGCACCTCGATTCAGGGAGCAGTGCAAAGTGCCCGTGCAAAATCAGTTTTTGTGAGCTGATCGCCGTCAAAAAAGTTCAGGAGATATTTCTTGCGATGGCAATATGATCAAAAATAACTTTATATTGATTCAATGGATTAATAGCATTTAAAAAAAAAAAAAAAAGTCATGAATTTATTGCATTTTTGGGAAAAAATAATCCGTTTTTATAATAAATCTTAAAAAATTCAAATCCAGATTTTGATTTTCAATGTTGTTATAACCTAAAGATGCTATGTGAAAGTTTGAAACAGAAAATAGTGGTTTTCACACATTTAGTGGTTATCTCACATTCGAGAGATATGCGAATAACACACAGACAGACAGACGGACGTTTCTGTAATTTATAGATAGATGGATTTATCACGTTCGGGAACCAAACTATAATATTCAGAAGTAAACAGTGTAGCTGACTGAGTGTTTATGTCAGAATGTTTATTTTTAAACCACAGCCTTCTTGGGGCTTCTTTGACCGATACAACTCTCTAATGTCAGAATGTTTATTTTTAAACCACAACCTTCTAAAAATGATATATTTAACGATATCTTTTGCATTTCTCATCCAAACAATGTCAAACTTGGCACTGCACTTACTCGTGCCCGTGGCAAGACACCTGTCGAGTTTGAAATCAATCGGACTAACGGTTCGAGAGATATGCGAGGAACAGACACACACACACACAGACAGACAGACAGACAGACGTTCCTGTAATTTATAGATAGATGTTTGTCAGGCCGCCGAGGGCACACCCTTCGACGAAAACTCTAGATCTTCGCAATTTAACGTCACAAAGGCCTTAAGATTACACTCACCAAATTTGAAGAGTATCAGATCAAATCTGTAGGAGGAGTTCGTTAAAGTACAACATCAGGAAATTACGAAAAATGCCCAAAATCCAGGAGGAAGTTCAAAATAGCTCACTTCCTGTTGTGTTTAGGGCTATGCTCCAAGAGACTTTTCTGTAGGTATTGGGTCATTACATGTATGTACCAAATTTCATACCTGTACGTGAAACCAGGAGCCGGGGCAAAATGTGGGGGCAATAATTTACCGAATTTGCCCCCCACAATTCTGAAAACCATATCACACGTAAATTTTCACCACTTCTGAAGCGTGTGCAAAGTTTCATGAGTTTTCGAGCATGTTTAGGCCCTCTAAAAAGCGATTCACTTTGGAGAAGAAGAATAATAATAAACGGAGCAAAAACAATAGGGTCCTCTCACCATCGGTGCTCGGGCCCTAATTAAAGCTGCAAGCAGCGATGGAAAGGGCCCTCGCACCCCTGCCACCGCCACCCGGCGCCTTTAGGAAATGCCTTAAGATTACACTCACCAAATTTGAAGAGGATCAGATCAAAACTGTAGGAGGAGTTTGTTAAAGTACAACATCAGGAAATGGCAAAAACTGCCCAAAATCTGAGAGGAAGTTCAAAATAGCTCACTTCCTGTTGTGTTTAGGGCTACGCTCCAAGAGACTTTTTTGTAGGAATTGGGTCTTTACATGTATGTACCAAATTTCATACCTGTACGTGAAACGTCGAGCCGGGGCAAAATGTAGGGGCAATAAGTAAGCCATTTTGCCCCCCCCAATTCTGAAAACCACATCACACGTAAATTTTCACCACTTCTGAAGCGTGTGCAAAGTTTCATGATTTTTCGAGCATGTTTTGTATTTGCCACACTTCCTGCTACCAGCAGGTGGCGCTATTGCTATAACCAAATATGAGCATGGTCATGTGTTCAGGACAGGACTCTTATCAAACATGTGAAGTTTGGGACAGATTGGAAATTGTATGGCTGAGTTACTGCAGGCTGTCTGTGGTTGCCTAGCAACATCGGAACTGCAAGCAACATTAATATTGAACTTATCTGATCATGCATATATCACCAGAAGGCCGAAATTGGGTGAACGTTTGTCAGGCCGCCGAGGGCACACCCTTCGACGAAAACTCTAGATCTTCGCAATTTAACGTCACAAAGGCCTTAAGATTACACTCACCAAATTTGAAGAGGATCAGATCAAATCTGTAGGAGGAGTTCGTTAAAGTACAACATCAGGAAATTACGAAAAATGCCCAAAATCCAGGAGGAAGTTCAAAATAGCTCACTTCCTGTTGTGTTTAGGGCTATGCTCCAAGAGACTTTTCTGTAGGTATTGGGTCATTACATGTATGTACCAAATTTCATACCTGTACGTGAAACCAGGAGCCGGGGCAAAATGTGGGGGCAATAATTTACCGAATTGCCCCCCCCCCAATTCTGAAAACCATATCACACGTAAATTTTCACCACTTCTGAAGCGTGTGCAAAGTTTCATGAGTTTTCGAGCATGTTTAGGCCCTCTAAAAAGCGATTCACTTTGGAGAAGAATAATAATAATAAACGGAGCAAAAACAATAGGGTCCTCTCACCATCGGTGCTCGGGCCCTAATTAAAGCTGCAAGCAGCGATGAAAAGGGCCCTCGCACCCCTGCCACCGCCACCCGGCACCTTTAGGAAAGGCCTTAAGATTACACTCACCAAATTTGAAGAGGATCAGATCAAAACTGTAGGAGTTTGTTAAAGTACAACATCAGGAAATGGCAAAAACTGCCCAAAATCTGACAGGAAGTTCAAAATAACTGACTTCCTGTTGTGTTTAGGGCTATGCTCCAAGAGACTTTTTTGTAGGTATTGGGTCTTTACATGTGTGTACCAAATTTCATACCTGTACGTGAAACGTCGAGCCGGGGCAAAATGTAGGGGCAATAAGTAAGCCATTTTGCCCCACCCAATTTTTAAAACCACATCACACGTAAATTGTCACCACTTCTGAAGCGTGTGCAAAGTTTCATGATTTTTCGAGCACGTTTTGTATTTGCCACACTTCCTGCTACCAGCAGGTGGTGCTATTGCTATAATCATAATGAGCATTGGCATGTGTTCAGGACAGGACTCTTATCAAACATGTGAAGTTTGTGGCAGATTGAAAATTGTATGCCTGAGTTACTGCAGGCTGTCTGTGGTTGCCTAGCAACATCAGAACTGCAAGCAACATTAATATTGAACTTATCTGATCATGCATATATCACCAAAAGGCCGAAATTGGGTGAACTAGTGCAAAAAATGCCCGTGCAAAATCAGTTTTTGTGTGTGTTTTTAGTAATTGTTGGTTTGGTGTGTGCTCATTGTTACAATTACACAGCAAAAGTTCAGTGACATTTTTATTTGTGCATGGTAAAAAGCACACAGTGAACTCCGAGAAAACGCTATGCTTGAGCAAACAGTTTGTGAATAGGCAACTACAAATGATGCCCGTGAAAGAGACTGTGAACGCATTGAATAGGATATGTTTAGTTGGTGAATAGCATAGGCTACTATTACACAGTAGCGACAACGTTAAGCGCACCAGAATGAAATATAATATTCAGAAGTAAACACTAACAGCATAGCTGACTTACAGATTCAGTTTACATCCACAAATGAATAAGCACCTCGATTCAGGGAGCAGTGCAAAGTGCCCGTGCAAAATCAGTTTTTGTGAGCTGATCGCCGTCAAAAAAGTTCAGGAGATATTTCTTGCGATGGCAATATGATCAAAAATAACTTTATATTGATTCAATGGATTAATAGCATTTAAAAAAAAAAAAAAAAAGTCATGAATTTATTGCATTTTTGGGAAAAAATAATCCGTTTTTATAATAAATCTTAAAAAATTCAAATCCAGATTTTGATTTTCAATGTTGTTATAACCTAAAGATGCTATGTGAAAGTTTGAAACAGAAAATAGTGGTTTTCACACATTTAGTGGTTATCTCACATTCGAGAGATATGCGAATAACACACAGACAGACAGACGGACGTTTCTGTAATTTATAGATAGATGGATTTATCACGTTCGGGAACCAAACTATAATATTCAGAAGTAAACAGTGTAGCTGACTGAGTGTTTATGTCAGAATGTTTATTTTTAAACCACAGCCTTCTTGGGGCTTCTTTGACCGATACAACTCTCTAATGTCAGAATGTTTATTTTTAAACCACAACCTTCTAAAAATGATATATTTAACGATATCTTTTGCATTTCTCATCCAAACAATGTCAAACTTGGCACTGCACTTACTCGTGCCCGTGGCAAGACACCTGTCGAGTTTGAAATCAATCGGACTAACGGTTCGAGAGATATGCGAGGAACAGACACACACACACACAGACAGACAGACAGACAGACGTTCCTGTAATTTATAGATAGATGTTTGTCAGGCCGCCGAGGGCACACCCTTCGACGAAAACTCTAGATCTTCGCAATTTAACGTCACAAAGGCCTTAAGATTACACTCACCAAATTTGAAGAGTATCAGATCAAATCTGTAGGAGGAGTTCGTTAAAGTACAACATCAGGAAATTACGAAAAATGCCCAAAATCCAGGAGGAAGTTCAAAATAGCTCACTTCCTGTTGTGTTTAGGGCTATGCTCCAAGAGACTTTTCTGTAGGTATTGGGTCATTACATGTATGTACCAAATTTCATACCTGTACGTGAAACCAGGAGCCGGGGCAAAATGTGGGGGCAATAATTTACCGAATTTGCCCCCCCCAATTCTGAAAACCATATCACACGTAAATTTTCACCACTTCTGAAGCGTGTGCAAAGTTTCATGAGTTTTCGAGCATGTTTAGGCCCTCTAAAAAGCGATTCACTTTGGAGAAGAAGAATAATAATAAACGGAGCAAAAACAATAGGGTCCTCTCACCATCGGTGCTCGGGCCCTAATAATAAACGGAGCAAAAACAATAGGGTCCTCTCACCATCGGTGCTCGGGCCCTAATAAACGGAGCAAAAACAATAGGGTCCTCTCACCATCGGTGCTCGGGCCCTAATTAAAGCTGCAAGCAGCGATGAAAAGGGCCCTCGCACCCCTGCCACCGCCACCCGGCGCCTTTAGGAAATGCCTTAAGATTACACTCACCAAATTTGAAGAAGATCAGATCAAAACTGTAGGAGGAGTACGTTAAAGTACAACATCAGGAAATTACGAAAAATGTCCAAAATCTAGGAGGAAGTTCAAAATAGATCACTTCCTGTTATGTTTAGGGCTATGCTCCAAGAGACTTTTCTGTAGGTATTGGGTCAATACATGCATGTACCAAATTTCATACCTGTACGTGAAACCAGGAGCCGGGGCAAAATGTGGGGGCAATAATTTACCGAATTTGCCCCCCCCAATTCTGAAAACCATATCACACGTAAATTTTCACCACTTCCGAGGCGTGTGCAAAGTTTCATGATTTTTCGAGCATGTTTTGTATTTGCCACACTTCCTGCTACCAGCAGGTGGCGCTACTGCTATAACCAAATATGAGCATGGTCATGTGTTCAGGACAGGACTCTTATCAAACATGTGAAGTTTGGGACAGATTGGAAATTGTATGGCTGAGCTACTGCAGGCTGTCTGTGGTTGCCTAGCAACATCGGAACTGCATTCAACATTAATATTGAACTTATCTGATCATGCATATATCACCAGAAGGCCGAAATTGGGTGAACGTTTGTCAGGCCGCCAAGGGCACACCCTTCGACGAAAACTCTAGATCTTCGCAATTTAACGTCACAAAGGCCTTAAGATTACACTCACCAAATTTGAAGAGGATCAGATCAAATCTGTAGGAGGAGTTCGTTAAAGTACAACATCAGGAAATTACGAAAAATGCCCAAAATCTAGGAGGAAGTTCAAAATAGCTCACTTCCTGTTGTGTTTAGGGCTATGCTCCAAGAGACTTTTTTGTAGGTATTGGGTCATTACATGTATGTACCAAATTTCATACCTGTAAGTGAAACCAGGAGCCGGGGCAAAATGTGGGGGCAATAATTTACCGAATTTGCCCCACCCAATTTTGAAAACCATATCACACGTAAATTTTCACCACTTCTGAAGCGTGTGCAAAGTTTCATGAGTTTTCGAGCATGTTTAGGCCCTCTAAAAAGCGATTCACTTTGGAGAAGAATAATAATAATAATAATTAAAGCTGCAAGCAGCGATGAAAAGGGCCCTCGCACCCCTGCCACCGCCACCCGGCGCCTTTAGGAAATGCCTTAAGATTACACTCACCAAATTTGAAGAAGATCAGATCAAAACTGTAGGAGGAGTACGTTAAAGTACAACATCAGGAAATTACGAAAAATGTCCAAAATCTAGGAGGAAGTTCAAAATAGATCACTTCCTGTTATGTTTAGGGCTATGCTCCAAGAGACTTTTCTGTAGGTATTGGGTCAATACATGCATGTACCAAATTTCATACCTGTACGTGAAACCAGGAGCCGGGGCAAAATGTGGGGGCAATAATTTACCGAATTTGCCCCCCCCAATTCTGAAAACCATATCACACGTAAATTTTCACCACTTCCGAGGCGTGTGCAAAGTTTCATGATTTTTCGAGCATGTTTTGTATTTGCCACACTTCCTGCTACCAGCAGGTGGCGCTACTGCTATAACCAAATATGAGCATGGTCATGTGTTCAGGACAGGACTCTTATCAAACATGTGAAGTTTGGGACAGATTGGAAATTGTATGGCTGAGTTACTGCAGGCTGTCTGTGGTTGCCTAGCAACATCGGAACTGCAAGCAACATTATTATTGAACTTATCTGATCATGCATATATCACCAAAAGGCCGAAATTGGGTGAACGTTTGTCAGGCCGCCGAGGGCACACTCTTCGACGAAAACTCAAGATCTTCGCAATTTAACGTCGCAAAGGCCTTCAGATTACACTGACCAAATTTGAAGAGGATCAGATCAAAACTGTAGGAGGAGTTCGTTAAAGTACAACATCAGGAAATTACGAAAAATGCCCAAAATCTAGGAGGAAGTTCAAAATAGCTCACTTCCTGTTGTGTTTAGGGCTATGCTCCAAGAGACTTTTTTGTAGGTATTGGGTCATTACATGTATGTACCAAATTTCATACCTGTAAGTGAAACCAGGAGCCGGGGCAAAATGTGGGGGCAATAATTTACCGAATTTGCCCCACCCAATTTTGAAAACCATATCACACGTAAATTTTCACCACTTCTGAAGCGTGTGCAAAGTTTCATGAGTTTTCGAGCATGTTCAGGCCCTCTAAAAAGCGATTCACTTTGGAGAAGAATAATAATAATAATTAAAGCTGCAAGCAGCGATGAAAAGGGCCCTCGCACCCCTGCCACCGCCACCCGGCACCTTTAGGAAAGGCCTTAAGATTACACTCACCAAATTTGAAGAGGATCAGATCAAAACTGTAGGAGTTTGTTAAAGTACAACATCAGGAAATGGCAAAAACTGCCCAAAATCTGACAGGAAGTTCAAAATAACTGACTTCCTGTTGTGTTTAGGGCTATGCTCCAAGAGACTTTTTTGTAGGTATTGGGTCTTTACATGTGTGTACCAAATTTCATACCTGTACGTGAAACGTCGAGCCGGGGCAAAATGTAGGGGCAATAAGTAAGCCATTTTGCCCCACCCAATTTTTAAAACCACATCACACGTAAATTGTCACCACTTCTGAAGCGTGTGCAAAGTTTCATGATTTTTCGAGCACGTTTTGTATTTGCCACACTTCCTGCTACCAGCAGGTGGTGCTATTGCTATAATCATAATGAGCATTGGCATGTGTTCAGGACAGGACTCTTATCAAACATGTGAAGTTTGTGGCAGATTGAAAATTGTATGCCTGAGTTACTGCAGGCTGTCTGTGGTTGCCTAGCAACATCAGAACTGCAAGCAACATTAATATTGAACTTATCTGATCATGCATATATCACCAAAAGGCCGAAATTGGGTGAACTAGTGCAAAAAATGCCCGTGCAAAATCAGTTTTTGTGTGTGTTTTTAGTAATTGTTGGTTTGGTGTGTGCTCATTGTTACAATTACACAGCAAAAGTTCAGTGACATTTTTATTTGTGCATGGTAAAAAGCACACAGTGAACTCCGAGAAAACGCTATGCTTGAGCAAACAGTTTGTGAATAGGCAACTACAAATGATGCCCGTGAAAGAGACTGTGAACGCATTGAATAGGATATGTTTAGTTGGTGAATAGCATAGGCTACTATTACACAGTAGCGACAACGTTAAGCGCACCAGAATGAAATATAATATTCAGAAGTAAACACTAACAGCATAGCTGACTTACAGATTCAGTTTACATCCACAAATGAATAAGCACCTCGATTCAGGGAGCAGTGCAAAGTGCCCGTGCAAAATCAGTTTTTGTGAGCTGATCGCCGTCAAAAAAGTTCAGGAGATATTTCTTGCGATGGCAATATGATCAAAAATAACTTTATATTGATTCAATGGATTAATAGCATTTAAAAAAAAAAAAAAAAAGTCATGAATTTATTGCATTTTTGTGAAAAAATAATCCGTTTTTATAATAAATCTTAAAAAATTCAAATCCAGATTTTGATTTTCAATGTTGTTATAACCTAAAGATGCTATGTGAAAGTTTGAAACAGAAAATAGTGGTTTTCACACATTTAGTGGTTATCTCACATTCGAGAGATATGCGAATAACACACAGACAGACAGACGGACGTTTCTGTAATTTATAGATAGATGGATTTATCACGTTCGGGAACCAAACTATAATATTCAGAAGTAAACAGTGTAGCTGACTGAGTGTTTATGTCAGAATGTTTATTTTTAAACCACAGCCTTCTTGGGGCTTCTTTGACCGATACAACTCTCTAATGTCAGAATGTTTATTTTTAAACCACAACCTTCTAAAAATGATATATTTAACGATATCTTTTGCATTTCTCATCCAAACAATGTCAAACTTGGCACTGCACTTACTCGTGCCCGTGGCAAGACACCTGTCGAGTTTGAAATCAATCGGACTAACGGTTCGAGAGATATGCGAGGAACAGACACACACACACACAGACAGACAGACAGACAGACGTTCCTGTAATTTATAGATAGATGTTTGTCAGGCCGCCGAGGGCACACCCTTCGACGAAAACTCTAGATCTTCGCAATTTAACGTCACAAAGGCCTTAAGATTACACTCACCAAATTTGAAGAGTATCAGATCAAATCTGTAGGAGGAGTTCGTTAAAGTACAACATCAGGAAATTACGAAAAATGCCCAAAATCCAGGAGGAAGTTCAAAATAGCTCACTTCCTGTTGTGTTTAGGGCTATGCTCCAAGAGACTTTTCTGTAGGTATTGGGTCATTACATGTATGTACCAAATTTCATACCTGTACGTGAAACCAGGAGCCGGGGCAAAATGTGGGGGCAATAATTTACCGAATTTGCCCCCCCCAATTCTGAAAACCATATCACACGTAAATTTTCACCACTTCTGAAGCGTGTGCAAAGTTTCATGAGTTTTCGAGCATGTTTAGGCCCTCTAAAAAGCGATTCACTTTGGAGAAGAAGAATAATAATAAACGGAGCAAAAACAATAGGGTCCTCTCACCATCGGTGCTCGGGCCCTAATTAAAGCTGCAAGCAGCGATGAAAGGGCCCTCGCACCCCTGCCACCGCCACCCGGCGCCTTTAGGAAATGCCTTAAGATTACACTCACCAAATTTGAAGAGGATCAGATCAAAACTGTAGGAGGAGTTTGTTAAAGTACAACATCAGGAAATGGCAAAAACTGCCCAAAATCTGAGAGGAAGTTCAAAATAGCTGACTTCCTGTTGTGTTTAGGGCTACGCGCCAAGAGACTTTTTTGTAGGTATTGGGTCTTTACATGTATGTACCAAATTTCATACCTGTACGTGAAACCAGGAGACGGGGCAAAATATAGGGGCAATAAGTAAGCCATTTTGCCCCACCCAATTTTGAAAACCACATCACACGTAAATTTTCACCACATCTGAAGCATGTGCAAAGTTTCATGATTTTTCGAGCACGTTTTGTATTTGCCACACTTCCTGCTACCAGCAGGTGGCGCTATTGCTATAACCATAATGAGCATGGTCATGTGTTCAGGACAGGACTCTTATCAAACATGTGAAGTTTGGGGCAGATTGAAACATGTATGGCTGAGTTACTGCAGGCTGTCTGTGGTTGCCTAGCAACATCGGAACTGCAAGCAATATTATTATTGAACTTATCTGATCATGCATATATCACCAAAAGGCCGAAATTGGGTGAACGTTTGTCAGGCCGCCGAGGGCACACTCTTCGACGAAAACTCAAGATCTTCGCAATTTAACGTCGCAAAGGCCTTCAGATTACACTCACCAAATTTGAAGAGGATCAGATCAAAACTGTAGGAGGAGTTCGTTAAAGTACAACATCAGGAAATTACGAAAAATGCCCAAAATCTAGGAGGAAGTTCAAAATAGCTCACTTCCTGTTGTGTTTAGGGCTATGCTCCAAGAGACTTTTTTGTAGGTATTGGGTCATTACATGTATGTACCAAATTTCATACCTGTAAGTGAAACCAGGAGCCGGGGCAAAATGTGGGGGCAATAATTTTCCGAATTTGCCCCACCCAATTTTGAAAACCATATCACACGTAAATTTTCACCACTTCTGAAGCGTGTGCAAAGTTTCATGAGTTTTCGAGCATGTTTAGGCCCTCTAAAAAGCGATTCACTTTGGAGAAGAATAATAATAATAATAATAAACGGAGCAAAAACAATAGGGTCCTCTCACCATCGGTGCTCGGGCCCTAATAATAAACGGAGCAAAAACAATAGGGTCCTCTCACCATCGGTGCTCGGGCCCTAATTAAAGCTGCAAGCAGCGATGAAAAGGGCCCTCGCACCCCTGCCACCGCCACCCGGCGCCTTTAGGAAATGCCTTAAGATTACACTCACCAAATTTGAAGAGGATCAGATCAAAACTGTAGGAGGAGTACGTTAAAGTACAACATCAGGAAATTACGAAAAATGTCCAAAATCTTGGAGGAAGTTCAAAATAGATCACTTCCTGTTGTGTTTAGGGCTATGCTCCAAGAGACTTTTCTGTAGGTATTGGGTCAATACATGCATGTACCAAATTTCATACCTGTACGTGAAACCAGGAGCCGGGGCAAAATGTGGGGGCAATAATTTACCGAATTTGCCCCCCCCAATTCTGAAAACCATATCACACGTAAATTTTCACCACTTCTGAGGCGTGTGCAAAGTTTCATGATTTTTCGAGCATGTTTTGTATTTGCCACACTTCCTGCTACCAGCAGATGGCGCTATTGCTATAACCAAATATGAGCATGGTCATGTGTTCAGGACAGGACTCTTATCAAACATGTGAAGTTTGGGACAGATTGGAAATTGTATGGCTGAGCTACTGCAGGCTGTCTGTGGTTGCCTAGCAACATCGGAACTGCAAGCAACATTATTATTGAACTTATCTGATCATGCATATATCACCAAAAGGCCGAAATTGGGTGAACGTTTGTCAGGCCGCCGAGGGCACACTCTTCGACGAAAACTCAAGATCTTCGCAATTTAACGTCGCAAAGGCCTTCAGATTACACTCACCAAATTTGAAGAGGATCAGATCAAAACTGTAGGAGGAGTTCGTTAAAGTACAACATCAGGAAATTACGAAAAATGCCCAAAATCTAGGAGGAAGTTCAAAATAGCTCACTTCCTGTTGTGTTTAGGGCTATGCTCCAAGAGACTTTTTTGTAGGTATTGGGTCATTACATGTATGTACCAAATTTCATACCTGTAAGTGAAACCAGGAGCCGGGGCAAAATGTGGGGGCAATAATTTACCGAATTTGCCCCACCCAATTTTGAAAACCATATCACACGTAAATTTTCACCACTTCTGAAGCGTGTGCAAAGTTTCATGAGTTTTCGAGCATGTTCAGGCCCTCTAAAAAGCGATTCACTTTGGAGAAGAATAATAATAATAATTAAAGCTGCAAGCAGCGATGAAAGGGCCCTCGCACCCCTGCCACCGCCACCCGGCGCCTTTAGGAAATGCCTTAAGATTACACTCACCAAATTTGAAGAGAATCAGATCAAAACTGTAGGAGGAGTATGTTAAAGTACAACATCAGGAAATTACGAAAAATGTCCAAAATCTAGGAGGAAGTTCAAAATAGATCACTTCCTGTTGTGTTTAGGGCTATGCTCCAAGAGACTTTTCTGTAGGTATTGGGTCAATACATGCATGTACCAAATTTCATACCTGTACGTGAAACCAGGAGCCGGGGCAAAATGTGGGGGCAATAATTTACCGAATTTGCCCCCCCCAATTCTGAAAACCATATCACACGTAAATTTTCACCACTTCTGAGGCGTGTGCAAAGTTTCATGATTTTTCGAGCATGTTTTGTATTTGCCACACTTCCTGCTACCAGCAGGTGGCGTTATTGCTATAACCTAATATGAGCATGGTCATGTGTTCAGGACAGGACTCTTATCAAACATGTGAAGTTTGGGACAGATGGGAAATTGTATGGCTGAATTACTGCAGGCTGTCTGTGGTTGCCTAGCAACATCGGAACTGCATTCAACATTAATATTGAACTTATCTGATCATGCATATATCACCAGAAGGCCGAAATTGGGTGAACGTTTGTCAGGCCGCCGAGGGCACACCCTTCGACGAAAACTCTAGATCTTCGCAATTTAACGTCACAAAGGCCTTAAGATTACACTCACCAAATTTGAAGAGGATCAGATCAAATCTGTAGGAGGAGTTCGTTAAAGTACAACATCAGGAAATTATGAAAAATGCCCAAAATCTAGGAGGAAGTTCAAAATAGCTCACTTCCTGTTGTGTTTAGGGCTATGCTCCAAGAGACTTTTCTGTAGGTATTGGGTCATTACATGTATGTACCAAATTTCATACCTGTACGTGAAACCAGGAGCCGGGGCAAAATGTGGGGGCAATAATTTACCGAATTTGCCCCCCCCAATTCTGAAAACCATATCACACGTAAATTTTCACCACTTCTGAAGCGTGTGCAAAGTTTCATGAGTTTTCGAGCATGTTTAGGCCCTCTAAAAAGCGATTCACTTTGGAGAAGAAGAATAATAATAATTAAAGCTGCAAGCAGCGATGGAAAGGGCCCTCGCACCCCTGCCACCGCCACCCGGCACCTTTAGGAAAGGCCTTAAGATTACACTCACCAAATTTGAAGAGGATCAGATCAAAACTGTAGGAGGAGTTTGTTAAAGTACAACATCAGGAAATGGCAAAAACTGCCCAAAATCTGAGAGGAAGTTCAAAATAGCTGACTTCCTGTTGTGTTTAGGGCTACGCTCCAAGAGACTTTTTTGTAGGTATTGGGTCATTACATGTATGTACCAAATTTCATACCTGTACGTGAAACGTCGAGCCGGGGCAAAATGTAGGGGCAATAATTAAGCCATTTTGCCCCACCCAATTTTGAAAACCATATCACACGTAAATTTTCACCACTTCTGAAGCGTGTGCAAAGTTTCATGATTTTTCGAGCACGTTTTGTATTTGCCACACTTCCTGCTACCAGCAGGTGGCGCTATTGCTATAACCAAATATGAGCATGGTCATGTGTTCAGGACAGGACTCTTATCAAACATGTGAAGTTTGGGGCAGATTGGAAATTGTATGCCTAAGTTACTGCAGGCTGTCTGTGGTTGCCTAGCAACATCGGAACTGCAAGCAACATTAATATTGAACTTATCTGATCATGCATATATCACCAAAAGGCCGAAATTGGGTGAACTAGTGCAAAAAATGCCCGTGCAAAATCAGTTTTTGTGTGTGTTTTTAGTAATTGTTGGTTTGGTGTGTGCTCATTGTTACAATTACACAGCAAAAGTTCAGTGACATTTTTATTTGTGCATGGTAAAAAGCACACAGTGAACTCTGAGAAAACGCTATGCTTGAGCAAACAGTTTGTGAATAGGCAACTACAAATGATGCCCGTGAAAGAGACTGTGAACGCATTGAATAGGATATGTTTAGTTGGTGAATAGCATAGGCTACTATTACACAGTAGCGACAACGTTAAGCACACCAGAATGAAATATAATATTCAGAAGTAAACACTAACAGCATAGCTGACTTACAGATTCAGTTTACATCCACAAATGAATAAGCACCTCGATTCAGGGAGCAGTGCAAAGTGCCCGTGCAAAATCAGTTTTTGTGAGCTGATCGCCGTCAAAAAAGTTCAGGAGATATTTCTTGCGATGGCAATATGATCAAAAATAACTTTATATTGATTCAATGGATTAATTGCATTTTGAAAAAAAAAAAAGTCATGAATTTATTGCATTTTTGGGAAAAAATAATCCGTTTTTATAATAAATCTTAAAAAATTCAAATCCAGATTTTGATTTTCAATGTTGTTATAACCTAAAGATGCTATGTGAAAGTTTGAAACAGAAAATAGTGGTTTTCACACATTTAGTGGTTATCTCACATTCGAGAGATATGCGAATAACACACAGACAGACAGACGGACGTTTCTGTAATTTATAGATAGATGGATTTATCACGTTCGGGAACCAAACTATAATATTCAGAAGTAAACAGTGTAGCTGACTGAGTGTTTATGTCAGAATGTTTATTTTTAAACCACAACCTTCTTGGGGCTTCTTTGACCGATACAACTCTCTAATGTCAGAATGTTTATTTTTAAACCACAACCTTCTAAAAATGATATATTTAACGATATCTTTTGCATTTCTCATCCAAACAATGTCAAACTTGGCACTGCACTTACTCGTGCCCGTGGCAAGACACCTGTCGAGTTTGAAATCAATCGGACTAACGGTTCGAGAGATATGCGAGGAACAGACACACACACACACACAGACAGACAGACAGACAGACGTTCCTGTAATTTATAGATAGATGTTTGTCAGGCCGCCGAGGGCACACCCTTCGACGAAAACTCTAGATCTTCGCAATTTAACGTCACAAAGGCCTTAAGATTACACTCACCAAATTTGAAGAGTATCAGATCAAATCTGTAGGAGGAGTTCGTTAAAGTACAACATCAGGAAATTACGAAAAATGCCCAAAATCCAGGAGGAAGTTCAAAATAGCTCACTTCCTGTTGTGTTTAGGGCTATGCTCCAAGAGACTTTTCTGTAGGTATTGGGTCATTACATGTATGTACCAAATTTCATACCTGTACGTGAAACCAGGAGCCGGGGCAAAATGTGGGGGCAATAATTTACCGAATTTGCCCCCCCCAATTCTGAAAACCATATCACACGTAAATTTTCACCACTTCTGAAGCGTGTGCAAAGTTTCATGAGTTTTCGAGCATGTTTAGGCCCTCTAAAAAGCGATTCACTTTGGAGAAGAAGAAGAAGAATAATTAAAGCTGCAAGCAGCGATGAAAAGGGCCCTCGCACCCCTGCCACCGCCACCCGGCACCTTTAGGAAAGGCCTTAAGATTACACTCACCAAATTTGAAGAGGATCAGATCAAAACTGTAGGAGTTTGTTAAAGTACAACATCAGGAAATGGCAAAAACTGCCCAAAATCTGACAGGAAGTTCAAAATAACTGACTTCCTGTTGTGTTTAGGGCTATGCTCCAAGAGACTTTTTTGTAGGTATTGGGTCTTTACATGTGTGTACCAAATTTCATACCTGTACGTGAAACGTCGAGCCGGGGCAAAATGTAGGGGCAATAAGTAAGCCATTTTGCCCCACCCAATTTTTAAAACCACATCACACGTAAATTGTCACCACTTCTGAAGCGTGTGCAAAGTTTCATGATTTTTCGAGCACGTTTTGTATTTGCCACACTTCCTGCTACCAGCAGGTGGTGCTATTGCTATAATCATAATGAGCATTGGCATGTGTTCAGGACAGGACTCTTATCAAACATGTGAAGTTTGTGGCAGATTGAAAATTGTATGCCTGAGTTACTGCAGGCTGTCTGTGGTTGCCTAGCAACATCAGAACTGCAAGCAACATTAATATTGAACTTATCTGATCATGCATATATCACCAAAAGGCCGAAATTGGGTGAACTAGTGCAAAAAATGCCCGTGCAAAATCAGTTTTTGTGTGTTTTTAGTAATTGTTGGTTTGGTGTGTGCTCATTGTTACAATTACACAGCAAAAGTTCAGTGACATTTTTATTTGTGCATGGTAAAAAGCACACAGTGAACTCCGAGAAAACGCTATGCTTGAGCAAACAGTTTGTGAATAGGCAACTACAAATGATGCCCGTGAAAGAGACTGTGAACGCATTGAATAGGATATGTTTAGTTGGTGAATAGCATAGGCTACTATTACACAGTAGCGACAACGTTAAGCGCACCAGAATGAAATATAATATTCAGAAGTAAACACTAACAGCATAGCTGACTTACAGATTCAGTTTACATCCACAAATGAATAAGCACCTCGATTCAGGGAGCAGTGCAAAGTGCCCGTGCAAAATCAGTTTTTGTGAGCTGATCGCCGTCAAAAAAGTTCAGGAGATATTTCTTGCGATGGCAATATGATCAAAAATAACTTTATATTGATTCAATGGATTAATAGCATTTAAAAAAAAAAAAAAAAAGTCATGAATTTATTGCATTTTTGGGAAAAAATAATCCGTTTTTATAATAAATCTTAAAAAATTCAAATCCAGATTTTGATTTTCAATGTTGTTATAACCTAAAGATGCTATGTGAAAGTTTGAAACAGAAAATAGTGGTTTTCACACATTTAGTGGTTATCTCACATTCGAGAGATATGCGAATAACACACAGACAGACAGACGGACGTTTCTGTAATTTATAGATAGATGGATTTATCACGTTCGGGAACCAAACTATAATATTCAGAAGTAAACAGTGTAGCTGACTGAGTGTTTATGTCAGAATGTTTATTTTTAAACCACAGCCTTCTTGGGGCTTCTTTGACCGATACAACTCTCTAATGTCAGAATGTTTATTTTTAAACCACAACCTTCTAAAAATGATATATTTAACGATATCTTTTGCATTTCTCATCCAAACAATGTCAAACTTGGCACTGCACTTACTCGTGCCCGTGGCAAGACACCTGTCGAGTTTGAAATCAATCGGACTAACGGTTCGAGAGATATGCGAGGAACAGACACACACACACACAGACAGACAGACAGACAGACGTTCCTGTAATTTATAGATAGATGTTTGTCAGGCCGCCGAGGGCACACCCTTCGACGAAAACTCTAGATCTTCGCAATTTAACGTCACAAAGGCCTTAAGATTACACTCACCAAATTTGAAGAGTATCAGATCAAATCTGTAGGAGGAGTTCGTTAAAGTACAACATCAGGAAATTACGAAAAATGCCCAAAATCCAGGAGGAAGTTCAAAATAGCTCACTTCCTGTTGTGTTTAGGGCTATGCTCCAAGAGACTTTTCTGTAGGTATTGGGTCATTACATGTATGTACCAAATTTCATACCTGTACGTGAAACCAGGAGCCGGGGCAAAATGTGGGGGCAATAATTTACCGAATTTGCCCCCCACAATTCTGAAAACCATATCACACGTAAATTTTCACCACTTCTGAAGCGTGTGCAAAGTTTCATGAGTTTTCGAGCATGTTTAGGCCCTCTAAAAAGCGATTCACTTTGGAGAAGAAGAATAATAATAAACGGAGCAAAAACAATAGGGTCCTCTCACCATCGGTGCTCGGGCCCTAATAATAAACGGAGCAAAAACAATAGGGTCCTCTCACCATCGGTGCTCGGGCCCTAATAATAAACGGAGCAAAAACAATAGGGTCCTCTCACCATCGGTGCTCGGGCCCTAATAATAAACGGAGCAAAAACAATAGGGTCCTCTCACCATCGGTGCTCGGGCCCTAATAAACGGAGCAAAAACAATAGGGTCCTCTCACCATCGGTGCTCGGGCCCTAATAAACGGAGCAAAAACAATAGGGTCCTCTCACCATCGGTGCTCGGGCCCTAATAATAATAAACGGAGCAAAAACAATAGGGTCCTCTCACCATCGGTGCTCGGGCCCTAAATATAGCTGCGAGCAGCGATTGCGGGCCCAAGCCGGTGGCACCGCCACCCTGGTGCATTTAGTTGCACTAAAGGCACCGGGGTGGCGGTGTCACCGGCTTGGGCCCTCCATCGCTGCTCGCAGCTATATTTATTTATATTTATATATATATATATATATATATATATATATATATTTATATATATATATAAATGTAATATATATATATATATATATCGGACAAGTAATATTCTCTGTCTTGTCACTTTAAAATATATATATATATATATATATATAAAATTCAGAGGCTGATTTTGCAAATAAATCCACATTCAAACCAAAATATCTGACTTCCTGTTGGTCAGAGCTAATGACTGTAAATTAGAAACTTGTCCGGCTCGATGAGTCCAATATATGTACTGATTTTTGGAACTGTGGGTAAAAGTAACCCCCCCATTTTGCCAAAAGCATTTTGAAAGTGACACAGTTCTTGTTGCCAGTTGGTGGCG
Source organism: Squalius cephalus (assembly GCF_949319135.1). Taxonomy (NCBI): domain Eukaryota; kingdom Metazoa; phylum Chordata; class Actinopteri; order Cypriniformes; family Leuciscidae; genus Squalius; species Squalius cephalus. The sequence continues at coordinate 39,162,852 of NC_137124.1, forward strand.
CTATAACTTTGACTCACAATAGTTGCATCCATCTGACCGGCCTCTTACCACGAACACACTGCTGAAGTTTCATCAAGATCAGTTAATGTGTGCAGAAGTTATAACACTTCGTGTCTCTCTTTTCTCGCCATAAATTCATTTCCTTGCCACGGCCAAACCGTTCGAGATATCAAAAATCCGTCCGCAATTTAGCATCCTCAATGTCTTGACTTCATGCACACCGAGTTTGGTGGGGATGGGATGAATTTTCTAGGAGGAGTATTTCACATTCCACAGCAAGCGTTCTCCAAACAACCCATAATAGCCGACTTCCTGTTGGGCTGGCGTAAAACTTGACTGAGGGAAAGTTGTTTGGCCCGATGAGATCTACATGTGTACCGAATTTCATATTAATTCATGCAAGCGTGTTTGATATATGGACCAAGTTTTCAGACCCCGTTCAAGGGGGCGCTGTTGAGCCCCCCTGCCACGCCCGTTTCTGAAACTTTTCACATGTCTACTGGCTAATAAGTGTGATGTGTCTGTCGAGTTTCATCCAATTTCAAGCATGCTAAGAGTCTCAAACGCATCCGAAAAGAACATTAAAGTTTGATGCGTTGCCACGGCAACAGTATCTAAGATATCAATAATCCTTTCACAGGTCTACATCTGCCGTGTGTTTACATTATACACATAAAGTTTGAAGCAAATCTGCTAAAAATAAGAGGGTGATTTCAAAGCATTTTGAAAGTAACACACTTCCTGCTGCCAGTTGGTGGCGCTATAACTTTGACTCACAATAGTCACATCCATGTGACCGGCCTCTTACCACGAACACACTGCTGAAGTTTCATCAAGATCAGTCAATGTATGCAGAAGTTATAACACATTTCCTGTTTCTCTTTTCTCGCCATAAATTCGTTTCCTCGAGATATCAAAAATCCGTCCGCAATTTAGCATCCTCAATGTCTTGACTTCATGCACACCGAGTTTCGAGGGGATTGAATGAATTCTCTAGGAGGAGTATTTCAAATTCCAGAGCGTACGTTTTTCAAACAACCCATAATAGCTGACTTCCTGTTGGGCGGAGCTAATAACATAGAGTGCGGAAGTTGTTCAGCCTGATGAGCTCTATATGTGTACTGAGTTTCAAACTAATACGTTCTTGTATGTGTCCAAGATTTCAGATTGCATTCTAGGTGGCGCTGTTGAGCACCCCTGCCACGCCCGGGTACCAGCTTCAGCTCGGCCCTAATGGCCGCGGGTTCTGACCTGTGTGCAAAGTTTCATGAGTTTTCGAGCATGTTAAAGGCCCCAAAAGCCCCCGAACCCTTGAAGAACAATAATAATAATAATAATAAATATAGCTGCGAGCAGCGATTACGGGCCCAAGCCGGTGGCACCGCAATCCTGGTGCCAGGGTGGCGGTGCCGGCGGCTTTGGCCCTCCATCGCTGCTCGCAGCTATATTTATATTTATATATATATATATATATATATATACACACACACATATATATATATATATATATATATATATATATATATATATATATATATATATATATATATATATATATATATATATATATATATATATATATATATATATATATACACACACACACACACACACACACACACACACACACACACACACACACACACACACACACACACACACACACACACACACACACACACACACACACACACACACACATACATACATATATATATATATATTAGGGCTTGCATAGAGTAGTCGAGTAGTCGATAGATCGACTACTTCAACCACTAGTCGACGCTGTCGGAAACAATCGACTACTCGAGCGTCCATTAACCATAAATTAATTAAAAATGGCGAACGTCACCAACAGACACCACACGTCAGATGTGTGGAAATATTTAATCAAGGATGACAAAAATATTGTAATTGGCCAACTCTGCAAGAGGCCGTTCACATATTGCGTCTAAAAACGTGTGGAAAGCGCGCGCGGCCGTGCCGCTGTCTCCTACAAGCGCTTGCGCTCCCGTGGCGTCTGTCGTTGCTATGCAACCAAACTGCGCTCTCCATGATGACGACGAAGAAGTATCATTCAGCAAAGGATTAATTGATTTCTAGCCCTTGCATTAGCTTTACTACTAGATATATTTCTGGAGATGAGAAGAAAAAACCCGCCTGGAAAAACTAGCGCACCATGTTGCTTTCATTATGAGCGCGCGCCTACATTTGAAATAACGACCTTGAGCGCGGAAAAGACGCGATATGTGACGGCCCCTAGAAGCAGACGTCTGAAATGAAAGGCAAGACCGGCCATTCATTTGGCTTTAGACTGTTACATGAAAATTTAAAAATGAAATGTCATAATTATAATGTTTTGAGAGTTTACTTATGTAATTGTTGCATTAGGCTATGAATAAATAAATGTTTATTGATAAGATCTAGCTATTTCATGTCTTTTCATTTACAGTAGCATGAACGACGAGTAGTCGAGTAACTCGAGTATTGTTTTGATAAGAAATCGACTAGCAGAAATCAGTAGTCGTGCAACCCCTAATATATATATATATATATATATATATATATATATATATATATATATATATAAATATATAAATTTAAGGGACAAGACACAGATAATTTTACTTGCCTGACCTAATTAGAACAAAGAAAAAAATAAAATAAAATAATAAGTAGGGGATCACTAAATCGAGAGAATTATTCTGATTTTATGATACACTCAAAATATTCCACAACAAATCCTTTAAATGTAATGATATTCAGAACGGAACAAGAATAAAAAATTAAAAATAAACTATAAACAAAGTCAAAACGAAAAAATAAATATAATAAAAAAATTTAATTTCAAGCAATCCATGGCATGATTTATTTATTTTTTGGACTAAAACATTCTGGCTTTTTTTAAACTCAAACATAATTCTTAAATTGAATAATAATAATAATAAAATAATAAAATGGGTTTAGTTCTGATTTCGTTGAAATCGCTCGCTCTCCGTACCTAACTTTTCCTGAATACAATCACAATTGAAACTGTGACATTGATTTCATACAACAGGTTATTAACAGTTAAAATGAAGTCATTTACATTTTAGATGCAATATTGACTGTTTTTGTTCTGTTTCAGCAGCGGAAATAGTTAAACAAAGATCACAGAAGAACGCATCTCACAGGAACGTGTTTTCTCATAACTGAATGATTCAGCATTTTGAACGAATTGGTTGACTCAAAGATTGAATGATCAATCCATAAACATCTGTTTATGTTTATGGATTGGATGTTTATGGATCCATGTTTATGGATCTGTATGTTATGGATTACGAATCATTTGAACGAATGAATCAATGACTCGCTCATTAAGACGGTCACTTGGCGACATCTAATGGCGGTTTAGTGTTGTTTAAAAGCATAATTCTTTCCAACGTGTGTGTGATTTGTGTGTGCACCATTATAAATGTCCGTGCGGACGTCCGTATTTTTCTTTCACTTTTATATTAGCGATACAAAAGCACCCGCTCGTGTCACACACGTCGATTAACCGGTGGGAAAATATCCTCAGACACATACCTAATAAATGTATATTTAAATACATTATTGGCCTAGCTGGTAAAAAGTTTTATATATTATTTTGATGTCCTTTTGGACACAAGAGGGCAGTATAGCCCTATGTATGACTTGAATTTTTTTTTTAATTTACTGTTTTAAAATTTAGAATAAAATTAGAATAAAATTATTTTTAAAAACAGAATAAAATGAGTTTAGTTGTGATATTTGTATACTTTTATATAGAAATAAATGGTATAAAATTACATTTTTAGAAGATTTGAGGCTTTTAGTGCCTTTTGGAGGCTGATTTTGCAAAAAATCCACATTCAAACCAAAATATCTGACTTCCTGATGGTCGGAGCTAATGACTTTAAATTAGAAAGTTGTCCGGGTCGATGAGATCAACATACGTACTGAGTTGTGCTACTGTAGGTAAAACAACCCCCCCAACTTTTGTCAAAAGCATTTTGAAAGTGACACATTTCCTGCTGCCAGTTGGTGGCGCTATAACTTTGACACACAATAGTTACATCCATCTGATCGGCCTCTTACCATGAACAAACTGCTGAAGTTTCATCAAGATCAGTTAATGTATGCATTAGTTATAACACTTCGTTTTTCTCTTTTCTCGCCATTAATTCGTTTCCTCGCCACAGCCAAACCGTTCGAGATATCAAAAATCCGTCCGCAATTTAGCATCATCAATGTCTTGACTTCACGCTGACCGAGTTTGGAGGCGAATCGATGTATTTCCTAGGAGGAGTACATTA